>NC_077230.1:356429397-356731718 GCF_027887165.1 Monodelphis domestica
TTCCCTCCGTGGCCACAAAAAGCTCAGCTGAAAACAAGCCATAACCCTTCATGAGGAAGCTCTTCAGTGGGTTGATTTCCAAAGGTGCTGCCTGAGGATAGAAGGAAGGACTTCCCCAAAAGGTCCCCAGGGAGGTACCTGAACTAAAGAAAGAGTCCATGCTGTATCCACACCTGCTCTTACCCAGCTCTCTTTGTGGTCCCAGGATGGCTCCGATCTGAATAGAGCTCAACAGGTGGAACTGCATAAGGAGGATACCAGCAGAGACCAGCTTGACAATAGGAAAGAACTTCCTTGGGGAGCAAAATTGGAACTGCCACCTATGGTCATAGAGCCAGACAGGTAGTGGAGAGATTTCTATCATTTCCATTGCCTGAGAGGGATGTCCAATAATAATTCCTTTCTTGGCTTCTATTTTTAATATTAAAGGGATTTCTCAACCCCAGGATGAATATTTTTTTCTTTTAGATGTTAATTATATTGTTTTAAAATGTTAATTCTATTCATCGATGCCAGTCAAGTTATTTCTTTTTTTTAAACCCTTATATATATACTGTATATTATATATATGTATATGTATATATATATATATCTGTATATGTATATGTATATATATGTATATATATATATATATATATATATATATATATATACTGTGTATTGGCTCCAAGGCAGAAGAATGGTAAGGGCTAGGCAATGGGGGTCAAGTGACTTGCCCAGGTTCACACAGCTGGGAAGTGGCTGAAGCCGGATTCGAACCTAGGACCTCCCACCTCTAGGCTTGGCTCTCAATCCACTGAGCTACCCAGCCGCCCAATCCACTGAGCTACCCAGCCGCCCACCCACCCCCTTAGGATTCTTTACAATATCTAATGATAAATGGTTCTCACGATCAATTTAAGTGTTCATTGAGGAACTTTGTATGGAAATTGAAGTTATGGATCACGAACAAGAGGAAATAATCTCAAACTACAACTCTGCTGTGACTCAGTAATAGTCGCCTTTAGATATTCCATTTTCAAAGAGCCATCATGGAAGTGATGAATGAGACACAGTGACTCCAAAAGCAAATGTTGACAGCAGTAATAGAAAGTACAGATTTTGGTTGGCTTGTAGTACTTGCCCAGAGTTAGAAAATGAAGAAAAGTCTGGGGTCAGATTTGAACCTACGACCTCTGGTATTGAGGCCCAGCTCTCTGTCCACTGAGCCACTCAGCTGCGCTCCAACTTCCTTTTCCTGAACTACTCAAGGGTTTTCAACTTTCCCAGGGTTGGTTGGTTTCGTTGTTTGGTAGCTAGGAGCCTGACTACATGGCTTCAAGGCTAAATGGCCACAGGTGCCCAGGCTATTTGGCTTGCTGGAGGCTTCATTCATTAGGACACTCAAAAAGCCTGCTGATCTGAACCATGGACTTCAGGAGAAGCCTGAGCTTCACAAAGCTTCCTTTGACAAAGGGCACTCCATCAACAAGTGCCTTCTTCTTCTGGGACAAGCACAATGGAGAAGCTGGGGAAATGGCTAATCGGTGCCAGTCCCAGCTGATTCAACCCTTTCTGCTGAGCCTCTCTTCCTTCCCTCCGTGGCCACAAAAAGCTCAGCTGAAAACAAGCCATAACCCTTCATGAGGAAGCTCTTCAGTGGGTTGATTTCCAAAGGTGCTGCCTGAGGATAGAAGGAAGGACTTCCCCAAAAGGTCCCCAGGGAGGTACCTGAACTAAAGAAAGAGTCCATGCTGTATCCACACCTGCTCTTACCCAGCTCTCTTTGTGGTCCCAGGATGGCTCCCATCTGAATAGAGCTCAACAGGTGGAACTGCATAAGGAGGATACCAGCAGAGACCAGCTTGACAATAGGAAAGAACTTCCTTGGGGAGCAAAATTGGAACTGCCACCTATGGTCATAGAGCCAGACAGGTAGTGGAGAGATTTCTATCATTTCCATTGCCTGAGAGGGATGTCCAATAATAATTCCTTTCTTGGCTTCTATTTTTAATATTAAAGGGATTTCTCAACCCCAGGATGAATATTTTTTTCTTTTAGATGTTAATTATATTGTTTTAAAATGTTAATTCTATTCATCGATGCCAGTCAAGTTATTTCTTTTTTTTAAACCCTTATATATATACTGTATATTATATATATGTATATGTATATGTATATGTATATATATGTATATGTATATGTATATATATGTATATATATACTGTGTATTGGCTCCAAGGCAGAAGAGTGGTAAAGGCTAGGCAATGGTGGTCAAGTGACTTGCCCAGGTTCACACAGCTGGGAAGTGGCTGAAGCCGGATTCGAACCTAGGACCTCCCACCTCTAGGCTTGGCTCTCAATCCACTGAGCTACCCAGCCGCCCAATCCACTGAGCTACCCAGCCGCCCACCCACCCCCTTAGGATTCTTTACAATATCTAATGATAAATGGTTCTCACGATCAATTTAAGTGTTCATTGAGGAACTTTGTATGGAAATTGAAGTTATGGATCACGAACAAGAGGAAATAATCTCAAACTACAACTCTGCTGTGACTCAGTAATAGTCGCCTTTAGATATTCCATTTTCAAAGAGCCATCATGGAAGTGATGAATGAGACACAGTGACTCCAAAAGCAAATGTTGACAGCAGTAATAGAAAGTACAGATTTTGGTTGGCTTGTAGTACTTGCCCAGAGTTAGAAAATGAAGAAAAGTCTGGGGTCAGATTTGAACCTACGACCTCTGGTCTTGAGGCCCAGCTCTCTGTCCACTGAGCCACTCAGCTGCGCTCCAACTTCCTTTTCCTGAACTACTCAAGGGTTTTCAACTTTCCCAGGGTTGGTTGGTTTCGTTGTTTGGTAGCTAGGAGCCTGACTACATGGCTTCAAGGCTAAATGGCCACAGGTGCCCAGGCTATTTGGCTTGCTGGAGGCTTCATTCATTAGGACACTCAAAAAGCCTGCTGATCTGAACCATGGACTTCAGGAGAAGCCTGAGCTTCACAAAGCTTCCTTTGACAAAGGGCACTCCATCAACAAGTGCCTTCTTCTTCTGGGACAAGCACAATGGAGAAGCTGGGGAAATGGCTAATCGGTGCCAGTCCCAGCTGATTCAACCCTTTCTGCTGAGCCTCTCTTCCTTCCCTCCGTGGCCACAAAAAGCTCAGCTGAAAACAAGCCATAACCCTTCATGAGGAAGCTCTTCAGTGGGTTGATTTCCAAAGGTGCTGCCTGAGGATAGAAGGAAGGACTTCCCAAAAAGGTCCCCAGGGAGGTACCTGAACTAAAGAAAGAGTCCATGCTGTATCCACACCTGCTCTTACCCAGCTCTCTTTGTGGTCCCAGGATGGCTCCCATCTGAATAGAGCTCAACAGGTGGAACTGCATAAGGAGGATACCAGCAGAGACCAGCTTGACAATAGGAAAGAACTTCCTTGGGGAGCAAAATTGGAACTGCCACCTATGGTCATAGAGCCAGACAGGTAGTGGAGAGATTTCTATCATTTCCATTGCCTGAGAGGGATGTCCAATAATAATTCCTTTCTTGGCTTCTATTTTTAATATTAAAGGGATTTCTCAACCCCAGGATGAATATTTTTTTCTTTTAGATGTTAATTATATTGTTTTAAAATGTTAATTCTATTCATCGATGCCAGTCAAGTTATTTCTTTTTTTTAAACCCTTATATATATACTGTATATTATATATATGTATATGTATATATATATATCTGTATATGTATATGTATATGTATATATATGTATATATATATATATATATACTGTGTATTGGCTCCAAGGCAGAAGAGTGGTAAGGGCTAGGCAATGGGGGTCAAGTGACTTGCCCAGGTTCACACAGCTGGGAAGTGGCTGAAGCCGGATTCGAACCTAGGACCTCCCACCTCTAGGCTTGGCTCTCAATCCACTGAGCTACCCAGCCGCCCACCCACCCCCTTAGGATTCTTTACAATATCTAATGATAAATGGTTCTCACGATCAATTTAAGTGTTCATTGAGGAACTTTGTATGGAAATTGAAGTTATGGATCACGAACAAGAGGAAATAATCTCAAACTACAACTCTGCTGTGACTCAGTAATAGTCGCCTTTAGATATTCCATTTTCAAAGAGCCATCATGGAAGTGATGAATGAGACACAGTGACTCCAAAAGCAAATGTTGACAGCAGTAATAGAAAGTACAGATTTTGGTTGGCTTGTAGTACTTGCCCAGAGTTAGAAAATGAAGAAAAGTCTGGGGTCAGATTTGAACCTACGACCTCTGGTCTTGAGGCCCAGCTCTCTGTCCACTGAGCCACTCAGCTGCGCTCCAACTTCCTTTTCCTGAACTACTCAAGGGTTTTCAACTTTCCCAGGGTTGGTTGGTTTCGTTGTTTGGTAGCTAGGAGCCTGACTACATGGCTTCAAGGCTAAATGGCCACAGGTGCCCAGGCTATTTGGCTTGCTGGAGGCTTCATTCATTAGGACACTCAAAAAGCCTGCTGATCTGAACCATGGACTTCAGGAGAAGCCTGAGCTTCACAAAGCTTCCTTTGACAAAGGGCACTCCATCAACAAGTGCCTTCTTCTTCTGGGACAAGCACAATGGAGAAGCTGGGGAAATGGCTAATCGGTGCCAGTCCCAGCTGATTCAACCCTTTCTGCTGAGCCTCTCTTCCTTCCCTCCGTGGCCACAAAAAGCTCAGCTGAAAACAAGCCATAACCCTTCATGAGGAAGCTCTTCAGTGGGTTGATTTCCAAAGGTGCTGCCTGAGGATAGAAGGAAGGACTTCCCAAAAAGGTCCCCAGGGAGGTACCTGAACTAAAGAAAGAGTCCATGCTGTATCCACACCTGCTCTTACCCAGCTCTCTTTGTGGTCCCATGATCTGGGACCGATCTGAATAGAGCTCAACAGGTGGAACTGCATAAGGAGGATACCAGCAGAGACCAGCTTGACAATAGGAAAGAACTTCCTTGGGGAGCAAAATTGGAACTGCCACCTATGGTCATAGAGGCAGACAGGTAGTGGAGAGATTTCTATCATTTCCATTGCCTGAGAGGGATGTCCAATAATAATTCCTTTCTTGGCTTCTATTTTTAATATTAAAGGGATTTCTCAACCCCAGGATGAATATTTTTTTCTTTTAGATGTTAATTATATTGTTTTAAAATGTTAATTCTATTCATCGATGCCAGTCAAGTTATTTCTTTTTTTTAAACCCTTATATATATACTGTATATTATATATATGTATATATATATATGTATATGTATATATATGTATATGTATATGTATATATATGTATATATATACTGTGTATTGCCTCCAAGGCAGAAGAGTGGTAAGGGCTAGGCAATGGTGGTCAAGTGACTTGCCCAGGTTCACACAGCTGGGAAGTGGCTGAAGCCGGATTCGAACCTAGGACCTCCCACCTCTAGGCTTGGCTCTCAATCCACTGAGCTACCCAGCCGCCCAATCCACTGAGCTACCCAGCCGCCCACCCACCCCCTTAGGATTCTTTACAATATCTAATGATAAATGGTTCTCACGATCAATTTAAGTGTTCATTGAGGAACTTTGTATGGAAATTGAAGTTATGGATCACGAACAAGAGGAAATAATCTCAAACTACAACTCTGCTGTGACTCAGTAATAGTCGCCTTTAGATATTCCATTTTCAAAGAGCCATCATGGAAGTGATGAATGAGACACAGTGACTCCAAAAGCAAATGTTGACAGCAGTAATAGAAAGTACAGATTTTGGTTGGCTTGTAGTACTTGCCCAGAGTTAGAAAATGAAGAAAAGTCTGGGGTCAGATTTGAACCTACGACCTCTGGTCTTGAGGCCCAGCTCTCTGTCCACTGAGCCACTCAGCCGCGCTCCAACTTCCTTTTCCTGAACTACTCAAGGGTTTTCAACTTTCCCAGGGTTGGTTGGTTTCGTTGTTTGGTAGCTAGGAGCCTGACTACATGGCTTCAAGGCTAAATGGCCACAGGTGCCCAGGCTATTTGGCTTGCTGGAGGCTTCATTCATTAGGACACTCAAAAAGCCTGCTGATCTGAACCATGGACTTCAGGAGAAGCCTGAGCTTCACAAAGCTTCCTTTGACAAAGGGCACTCCATCAACAAGTGCCTTCTTCTTCTGGGACAAGCACAATGGAGAAGCTGGGGAAATGGCTAATCGGTGCCAGTCCCAGCTGATTCAACCCTTTCTGCTGAGCCTCTCTTCCTTCCCTCCGTGGCCACAAAAAGCTCAGCTGAAAACAAGCCATAACCCTTCATGAGGAAGCTCTTCAGTGGGTTGATTTCCAAAGGTGCTGCCTGAGGATAGAAGGAAGGACTTCCCCAAAAGGTCCCCAGGGAGGTACCTGAACTAAAGAAAGAGTCCATGCTGTATCCACACCTGCTCTTACCCAGCTCTCTTTGTGGTCCCAGGATGGCTCCCATCTGAATAGAGCTCAACAGGTGGAACTGCATAAGGAGGATACTAGCAGAGACCAGCTTGACAATAGGAAAGAACTTCTTTGGGGAGCAAAATTGGAACTGCCACCTATGGTCATAGAGCCAGACAGGTAGTGGAGAGATTTCTATCATTTCCATTGCCTGAGAGGGATGTCCAATAATAATTCCTTTCTTGGCTTCTATTTTTAATATTAAAGGGATTTCTCAACCCCAGGATGAATATTTTTTTCTTTTAGATGTTAATTATATTGTTTTAAAATGTTAATTCTATTCATCGATGCCAGTCAAGTTATTTCTTTTTTTTAAACCCTTATATATATACTGTATATTATATATATGTATATGTATATATATATCTGTATATGTATATGTATATGTATATATATGTATATATATATATATATATATATACTGTGTATTGGCTCCAAGGCAGAAGAATGGTAAGGGCTAGGCAATGGGGGTCAAGTGACTTGCCCAGGTTCACACAGCTGGGAAGTGGCTGAAGCCGGATTCGAACCTAGGACCTCCCACCTCTAGGCTTGGCTCTCAATCCACTGAGCTACCCAGCCGCCCAATCCACTGAGCTACCCAGCCGCCCACCCACCCCCTTAGGATTCTTTACAATATCTAATGATAAATGGTTCTCACGATCAATTTAAGTGTTCATTGAGGAACTTTGTATGGAAATTGAAGTTATGGATCACGAACAAGAGGAAATAATCTCAAACTACAACTCTGCTGTGACTCAGTAATAGTCGCCTTTAGATATTCCATTTTCAAAGAGCCATCATGGAAGTGATGAATGAGACACAGTGACTCCAAAAGCAAATGTTGACAGCAGTAATAGAAAGTACAGATTTTGGTTGGCTTGTAGTACTTGCCCAGAGTTAGAAAATGAAGAAAAGTCTGGGGTCAGATTTGAACCTACGACCTCTGGTCTTGAGGCCCAGCTCTCTGTCCACTGAGCCACTCAGCTGCGCTCCAACTTCCTTTTCCTGAACTACTCAAGGGTTTTCAACTTTCCCAGGGTTGGTTGGTTTCGTTGTTTGGTAGCTAGGAGCCTGACTACATGGCTTCAAGGCTAAATGGCCACAGGTGCCCAGGCTATTTGGCTTGCTGGAGGCTTCATTCATTAGGACACTCAAAAAGCCTGCTGATCTGAACCATGGACTTCAGGAGAAGCCTGAGCTTCACAAAGCTTCCTTTGACAAAGGGCACTCCATCAACAAGTGCCTTCTTCTTCTGGGACAAGCACAATGGAGAAGCTGGGGAAATGGCTAATCGGTGCCAGTCCCAGCTGATTCAACCCTTTCTGCTGAGCCTCTCTTCCTTCCCTCTGTGGCCACAAAAAGCTCAGCTGAAAACAAGCCATAAGCCTTCATGAGGAAGTTCTTCAGTGGGTTGATTTCCAAAGGTGCTGCCTGAGGATAGAAGGAAGGACTTCCCCAAAAGGTCCCCAGGGAGGTACCTGAACTAAAGAAAGAGTCCATGCTGTATCCACACCTGCTCTTACCCAGCTCTCTTTGTGGTCCCAGGATGGCTCCGATCTGAATAGAGCTCAACAGGTGGAACTGCATAAGGAGGATACCAGCAGAGACCAGCTTGACAATAGGAAAGAACTTCCTTGGGGAGCAAAATTGGAACTGCCACCTATGGTCATAGAGCCAGACAGGTAGTGGAGAGATTTCTATCATTTCCATTGCCTGAGAGGGATGTCCAATAATAATTCCTTTCTTGGCTTCTATTTTTAATATTAAAGGGATTTCTCAACCCCAGGATGAATATTTTTTTCTTTTAGATGTTAATTATATTGTTTTAAAATGTTAATTCTATTCATCGATGCCAGTCAAGTTATTTCTTTTTTTTAAAACCTTATATATATACTGTATATTATATATATGTATATGTATATGTATATATCTGTATATGTATATGTATATATATGTATATATATATATATATACTGTGTATTGGCTCCAAGGCAGAAGAGTGGTAAGGGCTAGGCAATGGGGGTCAAGTGACTTGCCCAGGTTCACACAGCTGGGAAGTGGCTGAAGCCGGATTCGAACCTAGGACCTCCCACCTCTAGGCTTGGCTCTCAATCCACTGAGCTACCCAGCCGCCCACCCACCCCCTTAGGATTCTTTACAATATCTAATGATAAATGGTTCTCACGATCAATTTAAGTGTTCATTGAGGAACTTTGTATGGAAATTGAAGTTATGGATCACGAACAAGAGGAAATAATCTCAAACTACAACTCTGCTGTGACTCAGTAATAGTCGCCTTTAGATATTCCATTTTCAAAGAGCCATCATGGAAGTGATGAATGAGACACAGTGACTCCAAAAGCAAATGTTGACAGCAGTAATAGAAAGTACAGATTTTGGTTGGCTTGTAGTACTTGCCCAGAGTTAGAAAATGAAGAAAAGTCTGGGGTCAGATTTGAACCTACGACCTCTGGTATTGAGGCCCAGCTCTCTGTCCACTGAGCCCCTCAGCTGCGCTCCAACTTCCTTTTCCTGAACTACTCAAGGGTTTTCAACTTTCCCAGGGTTGGTTGGTTTCGTTGTTTGGTAGCTAGGAGCCTGACTACATGGCTTCAAGGCTAAATGGCCACAGGTGCCCAGGCTATTTGGCTTGCTGGAGGCTTCATTCATTAGGACACTCAAAAAGCCTGCTGATCTGAACCATGGACTTCAGGAGAAGCCTGAGCTTCACAAAGCTTCCTTTGACAAAGGGCACTCCATCAACAAGTGCCTTCTTCTTCTGGGACAAGCACAATGGAGAAGCTGGGGAAATGGCTAATCGGTGCCAGTCCCAGCTGATTCAACCCTTTCTGCTGAGCCTCTCTTCCTTCCCTCCGTGGCCACAAAAAGCTCAGCTGAAAACAAGCCATAACCCTTCATGAGGAAGCTCTTCAGTGGGTTGATTTCCAAAGGTGCTGCCTGAGGATAGAAGGAAGGACTTCCCCAAAAGGTCCCCAGGGAGGTACCTGAACTAAAGAAAGAGTCCATGCTGTATCCACACCTGCTCTTACCCAGCTCTCTTTGTGGTCCCATGATCTGGGACCGATCTGAATAGAGCTCAACAGGTGGAACTGCATAAGGAGGATACCAGCAGAGACCAGCTTGACAATAGGAAAGAACTTCCTTGGGGAGCAAAATTGGAACTGCCACCTATGGTCATAGAGCCAGACAGGTAGTGGAGAGATTTCTATCATTTCCATTGCCTGAGAGGGATGTCCAATAATAATTCCTTTCTTGGCTTCTATTTTTAATATTAAAGGGATTTCTCAACCCCAGGATGAATATTTTTTTCTTTTAGATGTTAATTATATTGTTTTAAAATGTTAATTCTATTCATCGATGCCAGTCAAGTTATTTCTTTTTTTTAAACCCTTATATATATACTGTATATTATATATATGTATATGTATATGTATATGTATATATATGTATATGTATATGTATATATATGTATATATATACTGTGTATTGGCTCCAAGGCAGAAGAGTGGTAAGGGCTAGGCAATGGGGGTCAAGTGACTTGCCCAGGTTCACACAGCTGGGAAGTGGCTGAAGCCGGATTCGAACCTAGGACCTCCCACCTCTAGGCTTGGCTCTCAATCCACTGAGCTACCCAGCCGCCCAATCCACTGAGCTACCCAGCCGCCCACCCACCCCCTTAGGATTCTTTACAATATCTAATGATAAATGGTTCTCACGATCAATTTAAGTGTTCATTGAGGAACTTTGTATGGAAATTGAAGTTATGGATCACGAACAAGAGGAAATAATCTCAAACTACAACTCTGCTGTGACTCAGTAATAGTCGCCTTTAGATATTCCATTTTCAAAGAGCCATCATGGAAGTGATGAATGAGACACAGTGACTCCAAAAGCAAATGTTGACAGCAGTAATAGAAAGTACAGATTTTGGTTGGCTTGTAGTACTTGCCCAGAGTTAGAAAATGAAGAAAAGTCTGGGGTCAGATTTGAACCTACGACCTCTGGTCTTGAGGCCCAGCTCTCTGTCCACTGAGCCACTCAGCTGCGCTCCAACTTCCTTTTCCTGAACTACTCAAGGGTTTTCAACTTTCCCAGGGTTGGTTGGTTTCGTTGTTTGGTAGCTAGGAGCCTGACTACATGGCTTCAAGGCTAAATGGCCACAGGTGCCCAGGCTATTTGGCTTGCTGGAGGCTTCATTCATTAGGACACTCAAAAAGCCTGCTGATCTGAACCATGGACTTCAGGAGAAGCCTGAGCTTCACAAAGCTTCCTTTGACAAAGGGCACTCCATCAACAAGTGCCTTCTTCTTCTGGGACAAGCACAATGGAGAAGCTGGGGAAATGGCTAATCGGTGCCAGTCCCAGCTGATTCAACCCTTTCTGCTGAGCCTCTCTTCCTTCCCTCTGTGGCCACAAAAAGCTCAGCTGAAAACAAGCCATAAGCCTTCATGAGGAAGTTCTTCAGTGGGTTGATTTCCAAAGGTGCTGCCTGAGGATAGAAGGAAGGACTTCCCCAAAAGGTCCCCAGGGAGGTACCTGAACTAAAGAAAGAGTCCATGCTGTATCCACACCTGCTCTTACCCAGCTCTCTTTGTGGTCCCAGGATGGCTCCGATCTGAATAGAGCTCAACAGGTGGAACTGCATAAGGAGGATACCAGCAGAGACCAGCTTGACAATAGGAAAGAACTTCCTTGGGGAGCAAAATTGGAACTGCCACCTATGGTCATAGAGCCAGACAGGTAGTGGAGAGATTTCTATCATTTCCATTGCCTGAGAGGGATGTCCAATAATAATTCCTTTCTTGGCTTCTATTTTTAATATTAAAGGGATTTCTCAACCCCAGGATGAATATTTTTTTCTTTTAGATGTTAATTATATTGTTTTAAAATGTTAATTCTATTCATCGATGCCAGTCAAGTTATTTCTTTTTTTTAAAACCTTATATATATACTGTATATTATATATATGTATATGTATATGTATATATCTGTATATGTATATGTATATATATGTATATATATATATATATACTGTGTATTGGCTCCAAGGCAGAAGAGTGGTAAGGGCTAGGCAATGGGGGTCAAGTGACTTGCCCAGGTTCACACAGCTGGGAAGTGGCTGAAGCCGGATTCGAACCTAGGACCTCCCACCTCTAGGCTTGGCTCTCAATCCACTGAGCTACCCAGCCGCCCACCCACCCCCTTAGGATTCTTTACAATATCTAATGATAAATGGTTCTCACGATCAATTTAAGTGTTCATTGAGGAACTTTGTATGGAAATTGAAGTTATGGATCACGAACAAGAGGAAATAATCTCAAACTACAACTCTGCTGTGACTCAGTAATAGTCGCCTTTAGATATTCCATTTTCAAAGAGCCATCATGGAAGTGATGAATGAGACACAGTGACTCCAAAAGCAAATGTTGACAGCAGTAATAGAAAGTACAGATTTTGGTTGGCTTGTAGTACTTGCCCAGAGTTAGAAAATGAAGAAAAGTCTGGGGTCAGATTTGAACCTACGACCTCTGGTATTGAGGCCCAGCTCTCTGTCCACTGAGCCCCTCAGCTGCGCTCCAACTTCCTTTTCCTGAACTACTCAAGGGTTTTCAACTTTCCCAGGGTTGGTTGGTTTCGTTGTTTGGTAGCTAGGAGCCTGACTACATGGCTTCAAGGCTAAATGGCCACAGGTGCCCAGGCTATTTGGCTTGCTGGAGGCTTCATTCATTAGGACACTCAAAAAGCCTGCTGATCTGAACCATGGACTTCAGGAGAAGCCTGAGCTTCACAAAGCTTCCTTTGACAAAGGGCACTCCATCAACAAGTGCCTTCTTCTTCTGGGACAAGCACAATGGAGAAGCTGGGGAAATGGCTAATCGGTGCCAGTCCCAGCTGATTCAACCCTTTCTGCTGAGCCTCTCTTCCTTCCCTCCGTGGCCACAAAAAGCTCAGCTGAAAACAAGCCATAACCCTTCATGAGGAAGCTCTTCAGTGGGTTGATTTCCAAAGGTGCTGCCTGAGGATAGAAGGAAGGACTTCCCCAAAAGGTCCCCAGGGAGGTACCTGAACTAAAGAAAGAGTCCATGCTGTATCCACACCTGCTCTTACCCAGCTCTCTTTGTGGTCCCATGATCTGGGACCGATCTGAATAGAGCTCAACAGGTGGAACTGCATAAGGAGGATACCAGCAGAGACCAGCTTGACAATAGGAAAGAACTTCCTTGGGGAGCAAAATTGGAACTGCCACCTATGGTCATAGAGCCAGACAGGTAGTGGAGAGATTTCTATCATTTCCATTGCCTGAGAGGGATGTCCAATAATAATTCCTTTCTTGGCTTCTATTTTTAATATTAAAGGGATTTCTCAACCCCAGGATGAATATTTTTTTCTTTTAGATGTTAATTATATTGTTTTAAAATGTTAATTCTATTCATCGATGCCAGTCAAGTTATTTCTTTTTTTTAAACCCTTATATATATACTGTATATTATATATATGTATATGTATATGTATATGTATATATATGTATATGTATATGTATATATATGTATATATATACTGTGTATTGGCTCCAAGGCAGAAGAGTGGTAAGGGCTAGGCAATGGTGGTCAAGTGACTTGCCCAGGTTCACACAGCTGGGAAGTGGCTGAAGCCGGATTCGAACCTAGGACCTCCCACCTCTAGGCTTGGCTCTCAATCCACTGAGCTACCCAGCCGCCCAATCCACTGAGCTACCCAGCCGCCCACCCACCCCCTTAGGATTCTTTACAATATCTAATGATAAATGGTTCTCACGATCAATTTAAGTGTTCATTGAGGAACTTTGTATGGAAATTGAAGTTATGGATCACGAACAAGAGGAAATAATCTCAAACTACAACTCTGCTGTGACTCAGTAATAGTCGCCTTTAGATATTCCATTTTCAAAGAGCCATCATGGAAGTGATGAATGAGACACAGTGACTCCAAAAGCAAATGTTGACAGCAGTAATAGAAAGTACAGATTTTGGTTGGCTTGTAGTACTTGCCCAGAGTTAGAAAATGAAGAAAAGTCTGGGGTCAGATTTGAACCTACGACCTCTGGTCTTGAGGCCCAGCTCTCTGTCCACTGAGCCACTCAGCCGCGCTCCAACTTCCTTTTCCTGAACTACTCAAGGGTTTTCAACTTTCCCAGGGTTGGTTGGTTTCGTTGTTTGGTAGCTAGGAGCCTGACTACATGGCTTCAAGGCTAAATGGCCACAGGTGCCCAGGCTATTTGGCTTGCTGGAGGCTTCATTCATTAGGACACTCAAAAAGCCTGCTGATCTGAACCATGGACTTCAGGAGAAGCCTGAGCTTCACAAAGCTTCCTTTGACAAAGGGCACTCCATCAACAAGTGCCTTCTTCTTCTGGGACAAGCACAATGGAGAAGCTGGGGAAATGGCTAATCGGTGCCAGTCCCAGCTGATTCAACCCTTTCTGCTGAGCCTCTCTTCCTTCCCTCCGTGGCCACAAAAAGCTCAGCTGAAAACAAGCCATAACCCTTCATGAGGAAGCTCTTCAGTGGGTTGATTTCCAAAGGTGCTGCCTGAGGATAGAAGGAAGGACTTCCCCAAAAGGTCCCCAGGGAGGTACCTGAACTAAAGAAAGAGTCCATGCTGTATCCACACCTGCTCTTACCCAGCTCTCTTTGTGGTCCCAGGATGGCTCCCATCTGAATAGAGCTCAACAGGTGGAACTGCATAAGGAGGATACTAGCAGAGACCAGCTTGACAATAGGAAAGAACTTCTTTGGGGAGCAAAATTGGAACTGCCACCTATGGTCATAGAGCCAGACAGGTAGTGGAGAGATTTCTATCATTTCCATTGCCTGAGAGGGATGTCCAATAATAATTCCTTTCTTGGCTTCTATTTTTAATATTAAAGGGATTTCTCAACCCCAGGATGAATATTTTTTTCTTTTAGATGTTAATTATATTGTTTTAAAATGTTAATTCTATTCATCGATGCCAGTCAAGTTATTTCTTTTTTTTAAACCCTTATATATATACTGTATATTATATATATGTATATGTATATATATATCTGTATATGTATATGTATATGTATATATATGTATATATATATATATATATATACTGTGTATTGGCTCCAAGGCAGAAGAATGGTAAGGGCTAGGCAATGGGGGTCAAGTGACTTGCCCAGGTTCACACAGCTGGGAAGTGGCTGAAGCCGGATTCGAACCTAGGACCTCCCACCTCTAGGCTTGGCTCTCAATCCACTGAGCTACCCAGCCGCCCAATCCACTGAGCTACCCAGCCGCCCACCCACCCCCTTAGGATTCTTTACAATATCTAATGATAAATGGTTCTCACGATCAATTTAAGTGTTCATTGAGGAACTTTGTATGGAAATTGAAGTTATGGATCACGAACAAGAGGAAATAATCTCAAACTACAACTCTGCTGTGACTCAGTAATAGTCGCCTTTAGATATTCCATTTTCAAAGAGCCATCATGGAAGTGATGAATGAGACACAGTGACTCCAAAAGCAAATGTTGACAGCAGTAATAGAAAGTACAGATTTTGGTTGGCTTGTAGTACTTGCCCAGAGTTAGAAAATGAAGAAAAGTCTGGGGTCAGATTTGAACCTACGACCTCTGGTCTTGAGGCCCAGCTCTCTGTCCACTGAGCCACTCAGCTGCGCTCCAACTTCCTTTTCCTGAACTACTCAAGGGTTTTCAACTTTCCCAGGGTTGGTTGGTTTCGTTGTTTGGTAGCTAGGAGCCTGACTACATGGCTTCAAGGCTAAATGGCCACAGGTGCCCAGGCTATTTGGCTTGCTGGAGGCTTCATTCATTAGGACACTCAAAAAGCCTGCTGATCTGAACCATGGACTTCAGGAGAAGCCTGAGCTTCACAAAGCTTCCTTTGACAAAGGGCACTCCATCAACAAGTGCCTTCTTCTTCTGGGACAAGCACAATGGAGAAGCTGGGGAAATGGCTAATCGGTGCCAGTCCCAGCTGATTCAACCCTTTCTGCTGAGCCTCTCTTCCTTCCCTCTGTGGCCACAAAAAGCTCAGCTGAAAACAAGCCATAAGCCTTCATGAGGAAGTTCTTCAGTGGGTTGATTTCCAAAGGTGCTGCCTGAGGATAGAAGGAAGGACTTCCCCAAAAGGTCCCCAGGGAGGTACCTGAACTAAAGAAAGAGTCCATGCTGTATCCACACCTGCTCTTACCCAGCTCTCTTTGTGGTCCCAGGATGGCTCCGATCTGAATAGAGCTCAACAGGTGGAACTGCATAAGGAGGATACCAGCAGAGACCAGCTTGACAATAGGAAAGAACTTCCTTGGGGAGCAAAATTGGAACTGCCACCTATGGTCATAGAGCCAGACAGGTAGTGGAGAGATTTCTATCATTTCCATTGCCTGAGAGGGATGTCCAATAATAATTCCTTTCTTGGCTTCTATTTTTAATATTAAAGGGATTTCTCAACCCCAGGATGAATATTTTTTTCTTTTAGATGTTAATTATATTGTTTTAAAATGTTAATTCTATTCATCGATGCCAGTCAAGTTATTTCTTTTTTTTAAAACCTTATATATATACTGTATATTATATATATGTATATGTATATGTATATATCTGTATATGTATATGTATATATATGTATATATATATATATATACTGTGTATTGGCTCCAAGGCAGAAGAGTGGTAAGGGCTAGGCAATGGGGGTCAAGTGACTTGCCCAGGTTCACACAGCTGGGAAGTGGCTGAAGCCGGATTCGAACCTAGGACCTCCCACCTCTAGGCTTGGCTCTCAATCCACTGAGCTACCCAGCCGCCCACCCACCCCCTTAGGATTCTTTACAATATCTAATGATAAATGGTTCTCACGATCAATTTAAGTGTTCATTGAGGAACTTTGTATGGAAATTGAAGTTATGGATCACGAACAAGAGGAAATAATCTCAAACTACAACTCTGCTGTGACTCAGTAATAGTCGCCTTTAGATATTCCATTTTCAAAGAGCCATCATGGAAGTGATGAATGAGACACAGTGACTCCAAAAGCAAATGTTGACAGCAGTAATAGAAAGTACAGATTTTGGTTGGCTTGTAGTACTTGCCCAGAGTTAGAAAATGAAGAAAAGTCTGGGGTCAGATTTGAACCTACGACCTCTGGTATTGAGGCCCAGCTCTCTGTCCACTGAGCCCCTCAGCTGCGCTCCAACTTCCTTTTCCTGAACTACTCAAGGGTTTTCAACTTTCCCAGGGTTGGTTGGTTTCGTTGTTTGGTAGCTAGGAGCCTGACTACATGGCTTCAAGGCTAAATGGCCACAGGTGCCCAGGCTATTTGGCTTGCTGGAGGCTTCATTCATTAGGACACTCAAAAAGCCTGCTGATCTGAACCATGGACTTCAGGAGAAGCCTGAGCTTCACAAAGCTTCCTTTGACAAAGGGCACTCCATCAACAAGTGCCTTCTTCTTCTGGGACAAGCACAATGGAGAAGCTGGGGAAATGGCTAATCGGTGCCAGTCCCAGCTGATTCAACCCTTTCTGCTGAGCCTCTCTTCCTTCCCTCCGTGGCCACAAAAAGCTCAGCTGAAAACAAGCCATAACCCTTCATGAGGAAGCTCTTCAGTGGGTTGATTTCCAAAGGTGCTGCCTGAGGATAGAAGGAAGGACTTCCCCAAAAGGTCCCCAGGGAGGTACCTGAACTAAAGAAAGAGTCCATGCTGTATCCACACCTGCTCTTACCCAGCTCTCTTTGTGGTCCCATGATCTGGGACCGATCTGAATAGAGCTCAACAGGTGGAACTGCATAAGGAGGATACCAGCAGAGACCAGCTTGACAATAGGAAAGAACTTCCTTGGGGAGCAAAATTGGAACTGCCACCTATGGTCATAGAGCCAGACAGGTAGTGGAGAGATTTCTATCATTTCCATTGCCTGAGAGGGATGTCCAATAATAATTCCTTTCTTGGCTTCTATTTTTAATATTAAAGGGATTTCTCAACCCCAGGATGAATATTTTTTTCTTTTAGATGTTAATTATATTGTTTTAAAATGTTAATTCTATTCATCGATGCCAGTCAAGTTATTTCTTTTTTTTAAACCCTTATATATATACTGTATATTATATATATGTATATGTATATGTATATGTATATATATGTATATGTATATGTATATATATGTATATATATACTGTGTATTGGCTCCAAGGCAGAAGAGTGGTAAGGGCTAGGCAATGGGGGTCAAGTGACTTGCCCAGGTTCACACAGCTGGGAAGTGGCTGAAGCCGGATTCGAACCTAGGACCTCCCACCTCTAGGCTTGGCTCTCAATCCACTGAGCTACCCAGCCGCCCAATCCACTGAGCTACCCAGCCGCCCACCCACCCCCTTAGGATTCTTTACAATATCTAATGATAAATGGTTCTCACGATCAATTTAAGTGTTCATTGAGGAACTTTGTATGGAAATTGAAGTTATGGATCACGAACAAGAGGAAATAATCTCAAACTACAACTCTGCTGTGACTCAGTAATAGTCGCCTTTAGATATTCCATTTTCAAAGAGCCATCATGGAAGTGATGAATGAGACACAGTGACTCCAAAAGCAAATGTTGACAGCAGTAATAGAAAGTACAGATTTTGGTTGGCTTGTAGTACTTGCCCAGAGTTAGAAAATGAAGAAAAGTCTGGGGTCAGATTTGAACCTACGACCTCTGGTCTTGAGGCCCAGCTCTCTGTCCACTGAGCCACTCAGCTGCGCTCCAACTTCCTTTTCCTGAACTACTCAAGGGTTTTCAACTTTCCCAGGGTTGGTTGGTTTCGTTGTTTGGTAGCTAGGAGCCTGACTACATGGCTTCAAGGCTAAATGGCCACAGGTGCCCAGGCTATTTGGCTTGCTGGAGGCTTCATTCATTAGGACACTCAAAAAGCCTGCTGATCTGAACCATGGACTTCAGGAGAAGCCTGAGCTTCACAAAGCTTCCTTTGACAAAGGGCACTCCATCAACAAGTGCCTTCTTCTTCTGGGACAAGCACAATGGAGAAGCTGGGGAAATGGCTAATCGGTGCCAGTCCCAGCTGATTCAACCCTTTCTGCTGAGCCTCTCTTCCTTCCCTCTGTGGCCACAAAAAGCTCAGCTGAAAACAAGCCATAAGCCTTCATGAGGAAGTTCTTCAGTGGGTTGATTTCCAAAGGTGCTGCCTGAGGATAGAAGGAAGGACTTCCCCAAAAGGTCCCCAGGGAGGTACCTGAACTAAAGAAAGAGTCCATGCTGTATCCACACCTGCTCTTACCCAGCTCTCTTTGTGGTCCCAGGATGGCTCCGATCTGAATAGAGCTCAACAGGTGGAACTGCATAAGGAGGATACCAGCAGAGACCAGCTTGACAATAGGAAAGAACTTCCTTGGGGAGCAAAATTGGAACTGCCACCTATGGTCATAGAGCCAGACAGGTAGTGGAGAGATTTCTATCATTTCCATTGCCTGAGAGGGATGTCCAATAATAATTCCTTTCTTGGCTTCTATTTTTAATATTAAAGGGATTTCTCAACCCCAGGATGAATATTTTTTTCTTTTAGATGTTAATTATATTGTTTTAAAATGTTAATTCTATTCATCGATGCCAGTCAAGTTATTTCTTTTTTTTAAAACCTTATATATATACTGTATATTATATATATGTATATGTATATGTATATATCTGTATATGTATATGTATATATATGTATATATATATATATATACTGTGTATTGGCTCCAAGGCAGAAGAGTGGTAAGGGCTAGGCAATGGGGGTCAAGTGACTTGCCCAGGTTCACACAGCTGGGAAGTGGCTGAAGCCGGATTCGAACCTAGGACCTCCCACCTCTAGGCTTGGCTCTCAATCCACTGAGCTACCCAGCCGCCCACCCACCCCCTTAGGATTCTTTACAATATCTAATGATAAATGGTTCTCACGATCAATTTAAGTGTTCATTGAGGAACTTTGTATGGAAATTGAAGTTATGGATCACGAACAAGAGGAAATAATCTCAAACTACAACTCTGCTGTGACTCAGTAATAGTCGCCTTTAGATATTCCATTTTCAAAGAGCCATCATGGAAGTGATGAATGAGACACAGTGACTCCAAAAGCAAATGTTGACAGCAGTAATAGAAAGTACAGATTTTGGTTGGCTTGTAGTACTTGCCCAGAGTTAGAAAATGAAGAAAAGTCTGGGGTCAGATTTGAACCTACGACCTCTGGTATTGAGGCCCAGCTCTCTGTCCACTGAGCCCCTCAGCTGCGCTCCAACTTCCTTTTCCTGAACTACTCAAGGGTTTTCAACTTTCCCAGGGTTGGTTGGTTTCGTTGTTTGGTAGCTAGGAGCCTGACTACATGGCTTCAAGGCTAAATGGCCACAGGTGCCCAGGCTATTTGGCTTGCTGGAGGCTTCATTCATTAGGACACTCAAAAAGCCTGCTGATCTGAACCATGGACTTCAGGAGAAGCCTGAGCTTCACAAAGCTTCCTTTGACAAAGGGCACTCCATCAACAAGTGCCTTCTTCTTCTGGGACAAGCACAATGGAGAAGCTGGGGAAATGGCTAATCGGTGCCAGTCCCAGCTGATTCAACCCTTTCTGCTGAGCCTCTCTTCCTTCCCTCCGTGGCCACAAAAAGCTCAGCTGAAAACAAGCCATAACCCTTCATGAGGAAGCTCTTCAGTGGGTTGATTTCCAAAGGTGCTGCCTGAGGATAGAAGGAAGGACTTCCCCAAAAGGTCCCCAGGGAGGTACCTGAACTAAAGAAAGAGTCCATGCTGTATCCACACCTGCTCTTACCCAGCTCTCTTTGTGGTCCCATGATCTGGGACCGATCTGAATAGAGCTCAACAGGTGGAACTGCATAAGGAGGATACCAGCAGAGACCAGCTTGACAATAGGAAAGAACTTCCTTGGGGAGCAAAATTGGAACTGCCACCTATGGTCATAGAGCCAGACAGGTAGTGGAGAGATTTCTATCATTTCCATTGCCTGAGAGGGATGTCCAATAATAATTCCTTTCTTGGCTTCTATTTTTAATATTAAAGGGATTTCTCAACCCCAGGATGAATATTTTTTTCTTTTAGATGTTAATTATATTGTTTTAAAATGTTAATTCTATTCATCGATGCCAGTCAAGTTATTTCTTTTTTTTAAACCCTTATATATATACTGTATATTATATATATGTATATGTATATGTATATGTATATATATGTATATGTATATGTATATATATGTATATATATACTGTGTATTGGCTCCAAGGCAGAAGAGTGGTAAGGGCTAGGCAATGGTGGTCAAGTGACTTGCCCAGGTTCACACAGCTGGGAAGTGGCTGAAGCCGGATTCGAACCTAGGACCTCCCACCTCTAGGCTTGGCTCTCAATCCACTGAGCTACCCAGCCGCCCAATCCACTGAGCTACCCAGCCGCCCACCCACCCCCTTAGGATTCTTTACAATATCTAATGATAAATGGTTCTCACGATCAATTTAAGTGTTCATTGAGGAACTTTGTATGGAAATTGAAGTTATGGATCACAAACAAGAGGAAATAATCTCAAACTACAACTCTGCTGTGACTCAGTAATAGTCGCCTTTAGATATTCCATTTTCAAAGAGCCATCATGGAAGTGATGAATGAGACACAGTGACTCCAAAAGCAAATGTTGACAGCAGTAATAGAAAGTACAGATTTTGGTTGGCTTGTAGTACTTGCCCAGAGTTAGAAAATGAAGAAAAGTCTGGGGTCAGATTTGAACCTACGACCTCTGGTCTTGAGGCCCAGCTCTCTGTCCACTGAGCCACTCAGCCGCGCTCCAACTTCCTTTTCCTGAACTACTCAAGGGTTTTCAACTTTCCCAGGGTTGGTTGGTTTCGTTGTTTGGTAGCTAGGAGCCTGACTACATGGCTTCAAGGCTAAATGGCCACAGGTGCCCAGGCTATTTGGCTTCCTGGAGGCTTCATTCATTAGGACACTCAAAAAGCCTGCTGATCTGAACCATGGACTTCAGGAGAAGCCTGAGCTTCACAAAGCTTCCTTTGACAAAGGGCACTCCATCAACAAGTGCCTTCTTCTTCTGGGACAAGCACAATGGAGAAGCTGGGGAAATGGCTAATCGGTGCCAGTCCCAGCTGATTCAACCCTTTCTGCTGAGCCTCTCTTCCTTCCCTCCGTGGCCACAAAAAGCTCAGCTGAAAACAAGCCATAACCCTTCATGAGGAAGCTCTTCAGTGGGTTGATTTCCAAAGGTGCTGCCTGAGGATAGAAGGAAGGACTTCCCCAAAAGGTCCCCAGGGAGGTACCTGAACTAAAGAAAGAGTCCATGCTGTATCCACACCTGCTCTTACCCAGCTCTCTTTGTGGTCCCAGGATGGCTCCGATCTGAATAGAGCTCAACAGGTGGAACTGCATAAGGAGGATACCAGCAGAGACCAGCTTGACAATAGGAAAGAACTTCCTTGGGGAGCAAAATTGGAACTGCCACCTATGGTCATAGAGCCAGACAGGTAGTGGAGAGATTTCTATCATTTCCATTGCCTGAGAGGGATGTCCAATAATAATTCCTTTCTTGGCTTCTATTTTTAATATTAAAGGGATTTCTCAACCCCAGGATGAATATTTTTTTCTTTTAGATGTTAATTATATTGTTTTAAAATGTTAATTCTATTCATCGATGCCAGTCAAGTTATTTCTTTTTTTTAAACCCTTATATATATACTGTATATTATATATATGTATATGTATATGTATATGTATATATATGTATATGTATATGTATATATATGTATATATATACTGTGTATTGGCTCCAAGGCAGAAGAGTGGTAAGGGCTAGGCAATGGGGGTCAAGTGACTTGCCCAGGTTCACACAGCTGGGAAGTGGCTGAAGCCGGATTCGAACCTAGGACCTCCCACCTCTAGGCTTGGCTCTCAATCCACTGAGCTACCCAGCCGCCCAATCCACTGAGCTACCCAGCCGCCCACCCACCCCCTTAGGATTCTTTACAATATCTAATGATAAATGGTTCTCACGATCAATTTAAGTGTTCATTGAGGAACTTTGTATGGAAATTGAAGTTATGGATCACGAACAAGAGGAAATAATCTCAAACTACAACTCTGCTGTGACTCAGTAATAGTCGCCTTTAGATATTCCATTTTCAAAGAGCCATCATGGAAGTGATGAATGAGACACAGTGACTCCAAAAGCAAATGTTGACAGCAGTAATAGAAAGTACAGATTTTGGTTGGCTTGTAGTACTTGCCCAGAGTTAGAAAATGAAGAAAAGTCTGGGGTCAGATTTGAACCTACGACCTCTGGTCTTGAGGCCCAGCTCTCTGTCCACTGAGCCACTCAGCTGCGCTCCAACTTCCTTTTCCTGAACTACTCAAGGGTTTTCAACTTTCCCAGGGTTGGTTGGTTTCGTTGTTTGGTAGCTAGGAGCCTGACTACATGGCTTCAAGGCTAAATGGCCACAGGTGCCCAGGCTATTTGGCTTGCTGGAGGCTTCATTCATTAGGACACTCAAAAAGCCTGCTGATCTGAACCATGGACTTCAGGAGAAGCCTGAGCTTCACAAAGCTTCCTTTGACAAAGGGCACTCCATCAACAAGTGCCTTCTTCTTCTGGGACAAGCACAATGGAGAAGCTGGGGAAATGGCTAATCGGTGCCAGTCCCAGCTGATTCAACCCTTTCTGCTGAGCCTCTCTTCCTTCCCTCTGTGGCCACAAAAAGCTCAGCTGAAAACAAGCCATAAGCCTTCATGAGGAAGTTCTTCAGTGGGTTGATTTCCAAAGGTGCTGCCTGAGGATAGAAGGAAGGACTTCCCCAAAAGGTCCCCAGGGAGGTACCTGAACTAAAGAAAGAGTCCATGCTGTATCCACACCTGCTCTTACCCAGCTCTCTTTGTGGTCCCAGGATGGCTCCGATCTGAATAGAGCTCAACAGGTGGAACTGCATAAGGAGGATACCAGCAGAGACCAGCTTGACAATAGGAAAGAACTTCCTTGGGGAGCAAAATTGGAACTGCCACCTATGGTCATAGAGCCAGACAGGTAGTGGAGAGATTTCTATCATTTCCATTGCCTGAGAGGGATGTCCAATAATAATTCCTTTCTTGGCTTCTATTTTTAATATTAAAGGGATTTCTCAACCCCAGGATGAATATTTTTTTCTTTTAGATGTTAATTATATTGTTTTAAAATGTTAATTCTATTCATCGATGCCAGTCAAGTTATTTCTTTTTTTTAAAACCTTATATATATACTGTATATTATATATATGTATATGTATATGTATATATCTGTATATGTATATGTATATATATGTATATATATATATATATACTGTGTATTGGCTCCAAGGCAGAAGAGTGGTAAGGGCTAGGCAATGGGGGTCAAGTGACTTGCCCAGGTTCACACAGCTGGGAAGTGGCTGAAGCCGGATTCGAACCTAGGACCTCCCACCTCTAGGCTTGGCTCTCAATCCACTGAGCTACCCAGCCGCCCACCCACCCCCTTAGGATTCTTTACAATATCTAATGATAAATGGTTCTCACGATCAATTTAAGTGTTCATTGAGGAACTTTGTATGGAAATTGAAGTTATGGATCACGAACAAGAGGAAATAATCTCAAACTACAACTCTGCTGTGACTCAGTAATAGTCGCCTTTAGATATTCCATTTTCAAAGAGCCATCATGGAAGTGATGAATGAGACACAGTGACTCCAAAAGCAAATGTTGACAGCAGTAATAGAAAGTACAGATTTTGGTTGGCTTGTAGTACTTGCCCAGAGTTAGAAAATGAAGAAAAGTCTGGGGTCAGATTTGAACCTACGACCTCTGGTATTGAGGCCCAGCTCTCTGTCCACTGAGCCCCTCAGCTGCGCTCCAACTTCCTTTTCCTGAACTACTCAAGGGTTTTCAACTTTCCCAGGGTTGGTTGGTTTCGTTGTTTGGTAGCTAGGAGCCTGACTACATGGCTTCAAGGCTAAATGGCCACAGGTGCCCAGGCTATTTGGCTTGCTGGAGGCTTCATTCATTAGGACACTCAAAAAGCCTGCTGATCTGAACCATGGACTTCAGGAGAAGCCTGAGCTTCACAAAGCTTCCTTTGACAAAGGGCACTCCATCAACAAGTGCCTTCTTCTTCTGGGACAAGCACAATGGAGAAGCTGGGGAAATGGCTAATCGGTGCCAGTCCCAGCTGATTCAACCCTTTCTGCTGAGCCTCTCTTCCTTCCCTCCGTGGCCACAAAAAGCTCAGCTGAAAACAAGCCATAACCCTTCATGAGGAAGCTCTTCAGTGGGTTGATTTCCAAAGGTGCTGCCTGAGGATAGAAGGAAGGACTTCCCCAAAAGGTCCCCAGGGAGGTACCTGAACTAAAGAAAGAGTCCATGCTGTATCCACACCTGCTCTTACCCAGCTCTCTTTGTGGTCCCATGATCTGGGACCGATCTGAATAGAGCTCAACAGGTGGAACTGCATAAGGAGGATACCAGCAGAGACCAGCTTGACAATAGGAAAGAACTTCCTTGGGGAGCAAAATTGGAACTGCCACCTATGGTCATAGAGCCAGACAGGTAGTGGAGAGATTTCTATCATTTCCATTGCCTGAGAGGGATGTCCAATAATAATTCCTTTCTTGGCTTCTATTTTTAATATTAAAGGGATTTCTCAACCCCAGGATGAATATTTTTTTCTTTTAGATGTTAATTATATTGTTTTAAAATGTTAATTCTATTCATCGATGCCAGTCAAGTTATTTCTTTTTTTTAAACCCTTATATATATACTGTATATTATATATATGTATATGTATATGTATATGTATATATATGTATATGTATATGTATATATATGTATATATATACTGTGTATTGGCTCCAAGGCAGAAGAGTGGTAAGGGCTAGGCAATGGTGGTCAAGTGACTTGCCCAGGTTCACACAGCTGGGAAGTGGCTGAAGCCGGATTCGAACCTAGGACCTCCCACCTCTAGGCTTGGCTCTCAATCCACTGAGCTACCCAGCCGCCCAATCCACTGAGCTACCCAGCCGCCCACCCACCCCCTTAGGATTCTTTACAATATCTAATGATAAATGGTTCTCACGATCAATTTAAGTGTTCATTGAGGAACTTTGTATGGAAATTGAAGTTATGGATCACGAACAAGAGGAAATAATCTCAAACTACAACTCTGCTGTGACTCAGTAATAGTCGCCTTTAGATATTCCATTTTCAAAGAGCCATCATGGAAGTGATGAATGAGACACAGTGACTCCAAAAGCAAATGTTGACAGCAGTAATAGAAAGTACAGATTTTGGTTGGCTTGTAGTACTTGCCCAGAGTTAGAAAATGAAGAAAAGTCTGGGGTCAGATTTGAACCTACGACCTCTGGTCTTGAGGCCCAGCTCTCTGTCCACTGAGCCACTCAGCCGCGCTCCAACTTCCTTTTCCTGAACTACTCAAGGGTTTTCAACTTTCCCAGGGTTGGTTGGTTTCGTTGTTTGGTAGCTAGGAGCCTGACTACATGGCTTCAAGGCTAAATGGCCACAGGTGCCCAGGCTATTTGGCTTCCTGGAGGCTTCATTCATTAGGACACTCAAAAAGCCTGCTGATCTGAACCATGGACTTCAGGAGAAGCCTGAGCTTCACAAAGCTTCCTTTGACAAAGGGCACTCCATCAACAAGTGCCTTCTTCTTCTGGGACAAGCACAATGGAGAAGCTGGGGAAATGGCTAATCGGTGCCAGTCCCAGCTGATTCAACCCTTTCTGCTGAGCCTCTCTTCCTTCCCTCCGTGGCCACAAAAAGCTCAGCTGAAAACAAGCCATAACCCTTCATGAGGAAGCTCTTCAGTGGGTTGATTTCCAAAGGTGCTGCCTGAGGATAGAAGGAAGGACTTCCCCAAAAGGTCCCCAGGGAGGTACCTGAACTAAAGAAAGAGTCCATGCTGTATCCACACCTGCTCTTACCCAGCTCTCTTTGTGGTCCCAGGATGGCTCCGATCTGAATAGAGCTCAACAGGTGGAACTGCATAAGGAGGATACCAGCAGAGACCAGCTTGACAATAGGAAAGAACTTCCTTGGGGAGCAAAATTGGAACTGCCACCTATGGTCATAGAGCCAGACAGGTAGTGGAGAGATTTCTATCATTTCCATTGCCTGAGAGGGATGTCCAATAATAATTCCTTTCTTGGCTTCTATTTTTAATATTAAAGGGATTTCTCAACCCCAGGATGAATATTTTTTTCTTTTAGATGTTAATTATATTGTTTTAAAATGTTAATTCTATTCATCGATGCCAGTCAAGTTATTTCTTTTTTTTAAACCCTTATATATATACTGTATATTATATATATGTATATGTATATATATATATCTGTATATGTATATGTATATATATGTATATATATATATATATATATATATATATATACTGTGTATTGGCTCCAAGGCAGAAGAATGGTAAGGGCTAGGCAATGGTGGTCAAGTGACTTGCCCAGGTTCACACAGCTGGGAAGTGGCTGAAGCCGGATTCGAACCTAGGACCTCCCACCTCTAGGCTTGGCTCTCAATCCACTGAGCTACCCAGCCGCCCAATCCACTGAGCTACCCAGCCGCCCACCCACCCCCTTAGGATTCTTTACAATATCTAATGATAAATGGTTCTCACGATCAATTTAAGTGTTCATTGAGGAACTTTGTATGGAAATTGAAGTTATGGATCACGAACAAGAGGAAATAATCTCAAACTACAACTCTGCTGTGACTCAGTAATAGTCGCCTTTAGATATTCCATTTTCAAAGAGCCATCATGGAAGTGATGAATGAGACACAGTGACTCCAAAAGCAAATGTTGACAGCAGTAATAGAAAGTACAGATTTTGGTTGGCTTGTAGTACTTGCCCAGAGTTAGAAAATGAAGAAAAGTCTGGGGTCAGATTTGAACCTACGACCTCTGGTCTTGAGGCCCAGCTCTCTGTCCACTGAGCCACTCAGCTGCGCTCCAACTTCCTTTTCCTGAACTACTCAAGGGTTTTCAACTTTCCCAGGGTTGGTTGGTTTCGTTGTTTGGTAGCTAGGAGCCTGACTACATGGCTTCAAGGCTAAATGGCCACAGGTGCCCAGGCTATTTGGCTTGCTGGAGGCTTCATTCATTAGGACACTCAAAAAGCCTGCTGATCTGAACCATGGACTTCAGGAGAAGCCTGAGCTTCACAAAGCTTCCTTTGACAAAGGGCACTCCATCAACAAGTGCCTTCTTCTTCTGGGACAAGCACAATGGAGAAGCTGGGGAAATGGCTAATCGGTGCCAGTCCCAGCTGATTCAACCCTTTCTGCTGAGCCTCTCTTCCTTCCCTCTGTGGCCACAAAAAGCTCAGCTGAAAACAAGCCATAAGCCTTCATGAGGAAGTTCTTCAGTGGGTTGATTTCCAAAGGTGCTGCCTGAGGATAGAAGGAAGGACTTCCCCAAAAGGTCCCCAGGGAGGTACCTGAACTAAAGAAAGAGTCCATGCTGTATCCACACCTGCTCTTACCCAGCTCTCTTTGTGGTCCCAGGATGGCTCCGATCTGAATAGAGCTCAACAGGTGGAACTGCATAAGGAGGATACCAGCAGAGACCAGCTTGACAATAGGAAAGAACTTCCTTGGGGAGCAAAATTGGAACTGCCACCTATGGTCATAGAGCCAGACAGGTAGTGGAGAGATTTCTATCATTTCCATTGCCTGAGAGGGATGTCCAATAATAATTCCTTTCTTGGCTTCTATTTTTAATATTAAAGGGATTTCTCAACCCCAGGATGAATATTTTTTTCTTTTAGATGTTAATTATATTGTTTTAAAATGTTAATTCTATTCATCGATGCCAGTCAAGTTATTTCTTTTTTTTAAAACCTTATATATATACTGTATATTATATATATGTATATGTATATATATATATCTGTATATGTATATGTATATATATGTATATATATATATATATATATACTGTGTATTGGCTCCAAGGCAGAAGAGTGGTAAGGGCTAGGCAATGGGGGTCAAGTGACTTGCCCAGGTTCACACAGCTGGGAAGTGGCTGAAGCCGGATTCGAACCTAGGACCTCCCACCTCTAGGCTTGGCTCTCAATCCACTGACCTACCCAGCCGCCCACCCACCCCCTTAGGATTCTTTACAATATCTAATGATAAATGGTTCTCACGATCAATTTAAGTGTTCATTGAGGAACTTTGTATGGAAATTGAAGTTATGGATCACAAACAAGAGGAAATAATCTCAAACTACAACTCTGCTGTGACTCAGTAATAGTCGCCTTTAGATATTCCATTTTCAAAGAGCCATCATGGAAGTGATGAATGAGACACAGTGACTCCAAAAGCAAATGTTGACAGCAGTAATAGAAAGTACAGATTTTGGTTGGCTTGTAGTACTTGCCCAGAGTTAGAAAATGAAGAAAAGTCTGGGGTCAGATTTGAACCTACGACCTCTGGTATTGAGGCCCAGCTCTCTGTCCACTGAGCCACTCAGCTGCGCTCCAACTTCCTTTTCCTGAACTACTCAAGGGTTTTCAACTTTCCCAGGGTTGGTTGGTTTCGTTGTTTGGTAGCTAGGAGCCTGACTACATGGCTTCAAGGCTAAATGGCCACAGGTGCCCAGGCTATTTGGCTTGCTGGAGGCTTCATTCATTAGGACACTCAAAAAGCCTGCTGATCTGAACCATGGACTTCAGGAGAAGCCTGAGCTTCACAAAGCTTCCTTTGACAAAGGGCACTCCATCAACAAGTGCCTTCTTCTTCTGGGACAAGCACAATGGAGAAGCTGGGGAAATGGCTAATCGGTGCCAGTCCCAGCTGATTCAACCCTTTCTGCTGAGCCTCTCTTCCTTCCCTCCGTGGCCACAAAAAGCTCAGCTGAAAACAAGCCATAACCCTTCATGAGGAAGCTCTTCAGTGGGTTGATTTCCAAAGGTGCTGCCTGAGGATAGAAGGAAGGACTTCCCCAAAAGGTCCCCAGGGAGGTACCTGAACTAAAGAAAGAGTCCATGCTGTATCCACACCTGCTCTTACCCAGCTCTCTTTGTGGTCCCATGATCTGGGACCGATCTGAATAGAGCTCAACAGGTGGAACTGCATAAGGAGGATACCAGCAGAGACCAGCTTGACAATAGGAAAGAACTTCCTTGGGGAGCAAAATTGGAACTGCCACCTATGGTCATAGAGCCAGACAGGTAGTGGAGAGATTTCTATCATTTCCATTGCCTGAGAGGGATGTCCAATAATAATTCCTTTCTTGGCTTCTATTTTTAATATTAAAGGGATTTCTCAACCCCAGGATGAATATTTTTTTCTTTTAGATGTTAATTATATTGTTTTAAAATGTTAATTCTATTCATCGATGCCAGTCAAGTTATTTCTTTTTTTTAAACCCTTATATATATACTGTATATTATATATATGTATATGTATATGTATATATATATGTATATGTATATGTATATATATGTATATATATATACTGTGTATTGGCTCCAAGGCAGAAGAGTGGTAAGGGCTAGGCAATGGGGGTCAAGTGACTTGCCCAGGTTCACACAGCTGGGAAGTGGCTGAAGCCGGATTCGAACCTAGGACCTCCCACCTCTAGGCTTGGCTCTCAATCCACTGAGCTACCCAGCCGCCCAATCCACTGAGCTACCCAGCCGCCCACCCACCCCCTTAGGATTCTTTACAATATCTAATGATAAATGGTTCTCACGATCAATTTAAGTGTTCATTGAGGAACTTTGTATGGAAATTGAAGTTATGGATCACAAACAAGAGGAAATAATCTCAAACTACAACTCTGCTGTGACTCAGTAATAGTCGCCTTTAGATATTCCATTTTCAAAGAGCCATCATGGAAGTGATGAATGAGACACAGTGACTCCAAAAGCAAATGTTGACAGCAGTAATAGAAAGTACAGATTTTGGTTGGCTTGTAGTACTTGCCCAGAGTTAGAAAATGAAGAAAAGTCTGGGGTCAGATTTGAACCTACGACCTCTGGTCTTGAGGCCCAGCTCTCTGTCCACTGAGCCACTCAGCCGCGCTCCAACTTCCTTTTCCTGAACTACTCAAGGGTTTTCAACTTTCCCAGGGTTGGTTGGTTTCGTTGTTTGGTAGCTAGGAGCCTGACTACATGGCTTCAAGGCTAAATGGCCACAGGTGCCCAGGCTATTTGGCTTGCTGGAGGCTTCATTCATTAGGACACTCAAAAAGCCTGCTGATCTGAACCATGGACTTCAGGAGAAGCCTGAGCTTCACAAAGCTTCCTTTGACAAAGGGCACTCCATCAACAAGTGCCTTCTTCTTCTGGGACAAGCACAATGGAGAAGCTGGGGAAATGGCTAATCGGTGCCAGTCCCAGCTGATTCAACCCTTTCTGCTGAGCCTCTCTTCCTTCCCTCCGTGGCCACAAAAAGCTCAGCTGAAAACAAGCCATAACCCTTCATGAGGAAGCTCTTCAGTGGGTTGATTTCCAAAGGTGCTGCCTGAGGATAGAAGGAAGGACTTCCCAAAAAGGTCCCCAGGGAGGTACCTGAACTAAAGAAAGAGTCCATGCTGTATCCACACCTGCTCTTACCCAGCTCTCTTTGTGGTCCCAGGATGGCTCCCATCTGAATAGAGCTCAACAGGTGGAACTGCATAAGGAGGATACCAGCAGAGACCAGCTTGACAATAGGAAAGAACTTCCTTGGGGAGCAAAATTGGAACTGCCACCTATGGTCATAGAGCCAGACAGGTAGTGGAGAGATTTCTATCATTTCCATTGCCTGAGAGGGATGTCCAATAATAATTCCTTTCTTGGCTTCTATTTTTAATATTAAAGGGATTTCTCAACCCCAGGATGAATATTTTTTTCTTTTAGATGTTAATTATATTGTTTTAAAATGTTAATTCTATTCATCGATGCCAGTCAAGTTATTTCTTTTTTTTAAACCCTTATATATATACACTGTATATTATATATATGTATATGTATATGTATATATCTGTATATGTATATGTATATGTATATATATGTATATATATATATATATATACTGTGTATTGGCTCCAAGGCAGAAGAATGGTAAGGGCTAGGCAATGGGGGTCAAGTGACTTGCCCAGGTTCACACAGCTGGGAAGTGGCTGAAGCCGGATTCGAACCTAGGACCTCCCACCTCTAGGCTTGGCTCTCAATCCACTGAGCTACCCAGCCGCCCACCCACCCCCTTAGGATTCTTTACAATATCTAATGATAAATGGTTCTCACGATCAATTTAAGTGTTCATTGAGGAACTTTGTATGGAAATTGAAGTTATGGATCACGAACAAGAGGAAATAATCTCAAACTACAACTCTGCTGTGACTCAGTAATAGTCGCCTTTAGATATTCCATTTTCAAAGAGCCATCATGGAAGTGATGAATGAGACACAGTGACTCCAAAAGCAAATGTTGACAGCAGTAATAGAAAGTACAGATTTTGGTTGGCTTGTAGTACTTGCCCAGAGTTAGAAAATGAAGAAAAGTCTGGGGTCAGATTTGAACCTACGACCTCTGGTCTTGAGGCCCAGCTCTCTGTCCACTGAGCCACTCAGCTGCGCTCCAACTTCCTTTTCCTGAACTACTCAAGGGTTTTCAACTTTCCCAGGGTTGGTTGGTTTCGTTGTTTGGTAGCTAGGAGCCTGACTACATGGCTTCAAGGCTAAATGGCCACAGGTGCCCAGGCTATTTGGCTTGCTGGAGGCTTCATTCATTAGGACACTCAAAAAGCCTGCTGATCTGAACCATGGACTTCAGGAGAAGCCTGAGCTTCACAAAGCTTCCTTTGACAAAGGGCACTCCATCAACAAGTGCCTTCTTCTTCTGGGACAAGCACAATGGAGAAGCTGGGGAAATGGCTAATCGGTGCCAGTCCCAGCTGATTCAACCCTTTCTGCTGAGCCTCTCTTCCTTCCCTCCGTGGCCACAAAAAGCTCAGCTGAAAACAAGCCATAACCCTTCATGAGGAAGCTCTTCAGTGGGTTGATTTCCAAAGGTGCTGCCTGAGGATAGAAGGAAGGACTTCCCCAAAAGGTCCCCAGGGAGGTACCTGAACTAAAGAAAGAGTCCATGCTGTATCCACACCTGCTCTTACCCAGCTCTCTTTGTGGTCCCAGGATGGCTCCGATCTGAATAGAGCTCAACAGGTGGAACTGCATAAGGAGGATACCAGCAGAGACCAGCTTGACAATAGGAAAGAACTTCCTTGGGGAGCAAAATTGGAACTGCCACCTATGGTCATAGAGCCAGACAGGTAGTGGAGAGATTTCTATCATTTCCATTGCCTGAGAGGGATGTCCAATAATAATTCCTTTCTTGGCTTCTATTTTTAATATTAAAGGGATTTCTCAACCCCAGGATGAATATTTTTTTCTTTTAGATGTTAATTATATTGTTTTAAAATGTTAATTCTATTCATCGATGCCAGTCAAGTTATTTCTTTTTTTTAAACCCTTATATATATACTGTATATTATATATATGTATATGTATATGTATATATCTGTATATGTATATGTATATGTATATATATGTATATATATATATATATATATATATATATATACTGTGTATTGGCTCCAAGGCAGAAGAGTGGTAAGGGCTAGGCAATGGGGGTCAAGTGACTTGCCCAGGTTCACACAGATGGGAAGTGGCTGAAGCCGGATTCGAACCTAGGACCTCCCACCTCTAGGCTTGGCTCTCAATCCACTGAGCTACCCAGCCGCCCAATCCACTGAGCTACCCAGCCGCCCACCCACCCCCTTAGGATTCTTTACAATATCTAATGATAAATGGTTCTCACGATCAATTTAAGTGTTCATTGAGGAACTTTGTATGGAAATTGAAGTTATGGATCACGAACAAGAGGAAATAATCTCAAACTACAACTCTGCTGTGACTCAGTAATAGTCGCCTTTAGATATTCCATTTTCAAAGAGCCATCATGGAAGTGATGAATGAGACACAGTGACTCCAAAAGCAAATGTTGACAGCAGTAATAGAAAGTACAGATTTTGGTTGGCTTGTAGTACTTGCCCAGAGTTAGAAAATGAAGAAAAGTCTGGGGTCAGATTTGAACCTACGACCTCTGGTATTGAGGCCCAGCTCTCTGTCCACTGAGCCACTCAGCTGCGCTCCAACTTCCTTTTCCTGAACTACTCAAGGGTTTTCAACTTTCCCAGGGTTGGTTGGTTTCGTTGTTTGGTAGCTAGGAGCCTGACTACATGGCTTCAAGGCTAAATGGCCACAGGTGCCCAGGCTATTTGGCTTGCTGGAGGCTTCATTCATTAGGACACTCAAAAAGCCTGCTGATCTGAACCATGGACTTCAGGAGAAGCCTGAGCTTCACAAAGCTTCCTTTGACAAAGGGCACTCCATCAACAAGTGCCTTCTTCTTCTGGGACAAGCACAATGGAGAAGCTGGGGAAATGGCTAATCGGTGCCAGTCCCAGCTGATTCAACCCTTTCTGCTGAGCCTCTCTTCCTTCCCTCCGTGGCCACAAAAAGCTCAGCTGAAAACAAGCCATAACCCTTCATGAGGAAGCTCTTCAGTGGGTTGATTTCCAAAGGTGCTGCCTGAGGATAGAAGGAAGGACTTCCCCAAAAGGTCCCCAGGGAGGTACCTGAACTAAAGAAAGAGTCCATGCTGTATCCACACCTGCTCTTACCCAGCTCTCTTTGTGGTCCCATGATCTGGGACCGATCTGAATAGAGCTCAACAGGTGGAACTGCATAAGGAGGATACCAGCAGAGACCAGCTTGACAATAGGAAAGAACTTCCTTGGGGAGCAAAATTGGAACTGCCACCTATGGTCATAGAGCCAGACAGGTAGTGGAGAGATTTCTATCATTTCCATTGCCTGAGAGGGATGTCCAATAATAATTCCTTTCTTGGCTTCTATTTTTAATATTAAAGGGATTTCTCAACCCCAGGATGAATATTTTTTTCTTTTAGATGTTAATTATATTGTTTTAAAATGTTAATTCTATTCATCGATGCCAGTCAAGTTATTTCTTTTTTTTAAACCCTTATATATATACTGTATATTATATATATGTATATGTATATGTATATATCTGTATATGTATATGTATATGTATATATATGTATATATATATATATATATATATATATATATATATATATATATATATATATATATACTGTGTATTGGCTCCAAGGCAGAAGAGTGGTAAGGGCTAGGCAATGGGGGTCAAGTGACTTGCCCAGGTTCACACAGCTGGGAAGTGGCTGAAGCCGGATTCGAACCTAGGACCTCCCACCTCTAGGCTTGGCTCTCAATCCACTGAGGTACCCAGCCGCCCACCCACCCCCTTAGGATTCTTTACAATATCTAATGATAAATGGTTCTCACGATCAATTTAAGTGTTCATTGAGGAACTTTGTATGGAAATTGAAGTTATGGATCACGAACAAGAGGAAATAATCTCAAACTACAACTCTGCTGTGACTCAGTAATAGTCGCCTTTAGATATTCCATTTTCAAAGAGCCATCATGGAAGTGATGAATGAGACACAGTGACTCCAAAAGCAAATGTTGACAGCAGTAATAGAAAGTACAGATTTTGGTTGGCTTGTAGTACTTGCCCAGAGTTAGAAAATGAAGAAAAGTCTGGGGTCAGATTTGAACCTACGACCTCTGGTCTTGAGGCCCAGCTCTCTGTCCACTGAGCCACTCAGCTGCGCTCCAACTTCCTTTTCCTGAACTACTCAAGGGTTTTCAACTTTCCCAGGGTTGGTTGGTTTCGTTGTTTGGTAGCTAGGAGCCTGACTACATGGCTTCAAGGCTAAATGGCCACAGGTGCCCAGGCTATTTGGCTTGCTGGAGGCTTCATTCATTAGGACACTCAAAAAGCCTGCTGATCTGAACCATGGACTTCAGGAGAAGCCTGAGCTTCACAAAGCTTCCTTTGACAAAGGGCACTCCATCAACAAGTGCCTTCTTCTTCTGGGACAAGCACAATGGAGAAGCTGGGGAAATGGCTAATCGGTGCCAGTCCCAGCTGATTCAACCCTTTCTGCTGAGCCTCTCTTCCTTCCCTCCGTGGCCACAAAAAGCTCAGCTGAAAACAAGCCATAACCCTTCATGAGGAAGCTCTTCAGTGGGTTGATTTCCAAAGGTGCTGCCTGAGGATAGAAGGAAGGACTTCCCCAAAAGGTCCCCAGGGAGGTACCTGAACTAAAGAAAGAGTCCATGCTGTATCCACACCTGCTCTTACCCAGCTCTCTTTGTGGTCCCAGGATGGCTCCCATCTGAATAGAGCTCAACAGGTGGAACTGCATAAGGAGGATACCAGCAGAGACCAGCTTGACAATAGGAAAGAACTTCCTTGGGGAGCAAAATTGGAACTGCCACCTATGGTCATAGAGCCAGACAGGTAGTGGAGAGATTTCTATCATTTCCATTGCCTGAGAGGGATGTCCAATAATAATTCCTTTCTTGGCTTCTATTTTTAATATTAAAGGGATTTCTCAACCCCAGGATGAATATTTTTTTCTTTTAGATGTTAATTATATTGTTTTAAAATGTTAATTCTATTCATCGATGCCAGTCAAGTTATTTCTTTTTTTTTAAACCCTTATATATATACTGTATATTATATATATGTATATGCATATGTATATATCTGTATATGTATATGTATATGTATATATATGTATATATATATATATATATATATACTGTGTATTGGCTCCAAGGCAGAAGAGTGGTAAGGGCTAGGCAATGGGGGTCAAGTGACTTGCCCAGGTTCACACAGCTGGGAAGTGGCTGAAGCCGGATTCGAACCTAGGACCTCCCACCTCTAGGCTTGGCTCTCAATCCACTGAGCTACCCAGCCGCCCAATCCACTGAGCTACCCAGCCGCCCACCCACTCCCTTAGGATTCTTTACAATATCTAATGATAAATGGTTCTCACGATCAATTTAAGTGTTCATTGAGGAACTTTGTATGGAAATTGAAGTTATGGATCACAAACAAGAGGAAATAATCTCAAACTACAACTCTGCTGTGACTCAGTAATAGTCGCCTTTAGATATTCCATTTTCAAAGAGCCATCATGGAAGTGATGAATGAGACACAGTGACTCCAAAAGCAAATGTTGACAGCAGTAATAGAAAGTACAGGTTTTGGTTGGCTTGTAGTACTTGCCCAGAGTTAGAAAATGAAGAAAAGTCTGGGGTCAGATTTGAACCTACGACCTCTGGTCTTGAGGCCCAGCTCTCTGTCCACTGAGCCACTCAGCTGCGCTCCAACTTCCTTTTCCTGAACTACTCAAGGGTTTTCAACTTTCCCAGGGTTGGTTGGTTTCGTTGTTTGGTAGCTAGGAGCCTGACTACATGGCTTCAAGGCTAAATGGCCACAGGTGCCCAGGCTATTTGGCTTGCTGGAGGCTTCATTCATTAGGACACTCAAAAAGCCTGCTGATCTGAACCATGGACTTCAGGAGAAGCCTGAGCTTCACAAAGCTTCCTTTGACAAAGGGCACTCCATCAACAAGTGCCTTCTTCTTCTGGGACAAGCACAATGGAGAAGCTGGGGAAATGGCTAATCGGTGCCAGTCCCAGCTGATTCAACCCTTTCTGCTGAGCCTCTCTTCCTTCCCTCCGTGGCCACAAAAAGCTCAGCTGAAAACAAGCCATAACCCTTCATGAGGAAGCTCTTCAGTGGGTTGATTTCCAAAGGTGCTGCCTGAGGATAGAAGGAAGGACTTCCCCAATAGGTCCCCAGGGAGGTACCTGAACTAAAGAAAGAGTCCATGCTGTATCCACACCTGCTCTTACCCAGCTCTCTTTGTGGTCCCAGGATGGCTCCGATCTGAATAGAGCTCAACAGGTGGAACTGCATAAGGAGGATACCAGCAGAGACCAGCTTGACAATAGGAAAGAACTTCCTTGGGGAGCAAAATTGGAACTGCCACCTATGGTCATAGAGCCAGACAGGTAGTGGAGAGATTTCTATCATTTCCATTGCCTGAGAGGGATGTCCAATAATAATTCCTTTCTTGGCTTCTATTTTTAATATTGAAGGGATTTCTCAACCCCAGGATAAATATTTTTTTCTTTTAGATGTTAATTATATCGTTTTAAAATGTTAATTCTATTCATCGATGCCAGTCAAGTTATTTCTTTTTTTTAAACCCTTATATATATACTGTATATTATATATATGTATATGTATATGTATATATCTGTATATGTATATGTATATGTATATATATGTATATATATATATATATATATATATACTGTGTATTGGCTCCAAGGCAGAAGAGTGGTAACGGCTAGGCAATGGGGTTCAAGTGACTTGCCCAGGTTCACACAGCTGGGAAGTGGCTGAAGCCGGATTCGAACCTAGGACCTCCCACCTCTAGGCTTGGCTCTCAATCCACTGAGCTACCCAGCCGCCCAATCCACTGAGCTACCCAGCCGCCCACCCACCCCCCTTAGGATTCTTTACAATATCTAATGATAAATGGTTCTCACGATCAATTTAAGTGTTCATTGAGGAACTTTGTATGGAAATTGAAGTTATGGATCACGAACAAGAGGAAATAATCTCAAACTACAACTCTGCTGTGACTCAGTAATAGTCGCCTTTAGATATTCCATTTTCAAAGAGCCATCATGGAAGTGATGAATGAGACACAGTGACTCCAAAAGCAAATGTTGACAGCAGTAATAGAAAGTACAGATTTTGGTTGGCTTGTAGTACTTGCCCAGAGTTAGAAAATGAAGAAAAGTCTGGGGTCAGATTTGAACCTACGACCTCTGGTCTTGAGGCCCAGCTCTCTGTCCACTGAGCCACTCAGCTGTGCTCCAACTTCCTTTTCCTGAACTACTCAAGGGTTTTCAACTTTCCCAGGGTTGGTTGGTTTCGTTGTTTGGTAGCTAGGAGCCTGACTACATGGCTTCAAGGCTAAATGGCCACAGGTGCCCAGGCTATTTGGCTTGCTGGAGGCTTCATTCATTAGGACACTCAAAAAGCCTGCTGATCTGAACCATGGACTTCAGGAGAAGCCTGAGCTTCACAAAGCTTCCTTTGACAAAGGGCACTCCATCAACAAGTGCCTTCTTCTTCTGGGACAAGCACAATGGAGAAGCTGGGGAAATGGCTAATCGGTGCCAGTCCCAGCTGATTCAACCCTTTCTGTTGAGCCTCTCTTCCTTCCCTCCGTGGCCACAAAAAGCTCAGCTGAAAACAAGCCATAACCCTTCATGAGGAAGCTCTTCAGTGGGTTGATTTCCAAAGGTGCTGCCTGAGGATAGAAGGAAGGACTTCCCCAAAAGGTCCCCAGGGAGGTACATGAACTAAAGAAAGAGTCCATGCTGTATCCACACCTGCTCTTACCCAGCTCTCTTTGTGGTCCCAGGATGGCTCCGATCTGAATAGAGCTCAACAGGTGGAACTGCATAAGGAGGATACCAGCAGAGACCAGCTTGACAATAGGAAAGAACTTCCTTGGGGAGCAAAATTGGAACTGCCACCTATGGTCATAGAGCCAGACAGGTAGTGGAGAGATTTCTATCATTTCCATTGCCTGAGAGGGATGTCCAATAATAATTCCTTTCTTGGCTTCTATTTTTAATATTAAAGGGATTTCTCAACCCCAGGATGAATATTTTTTTCTTTTAGATGTTAATTATATTGTTTTAAAATGTTAATTCTATTCATCGATGCCAGTCAAGTTATTTCTTTTTTTTAAACCCTTATATATATACTGTATATTATATATATGTATATGCATATGTATATATCTGTATATGTATATGTATATGTATATATATGTATATATATATATATATATATACTGTGTATTGGCTCCAACGCAGAAGAGTGGTAAGGGCTAGGCAATGGGGGTCAAGTGACTTGCCCAGGTTCACACAGCTGGGAAGTGGCTGAAGCCGGATTCGAACCTAGGACCTCCCACCTCTAGGCTTGGCTCTCAATCCACTGAGCTACCCAGCCGCCCAATCCACTGAGCTACCCAGCCGCCCACCCACCCCCTTAGGATTCATTACAATATCTAATGATAAATGGTTCTCACGATCAATTTAAGTGTTCATTGAGGAACTTTGTATGGAAATTGAAGTTATGGATCACAAACAAGAGGAAATAATCTCAAACTACAACTCTGCTGTGACTCAGTAATAGTCGCCTTTAGATATTCCATTTTCAAAGAGCCATCATGGAAGTGATGAATGAGACACAGTGACTCCAAAAGCAAATGTTGACAGCAGTAATAGAAAGTACAGGTTTTGGTTGGCTTGTAGTACTTGCCCAGAGTTAGAAAATGAAGAAAAGTCTGGGGTCAGATTTGAACCTACGACCTCTGGTCTTGAGGCCCAGCTCTCTGTCCACTGAGCCACTCAGCTGCGCTCCAACTTCCTTTTCCTGAACTACTCAAGGGTTTTCAACTTTCCCAGGGTTGGTTGGTTTCGTTGTTTGGTAGCTAGGAGCCTGACTACATGGCTTCAAGCCTAAATGGCCACAGGTGCCCAGGCTATTTGGCTTGCTGGAGGCTTCATTCATTAGGACACTCAAAAAGCCTGCTGATCTGAACCATGGACTTCAGGAGAAGCCTGAGCTTCACAAAGCTTCCTTTGACAAAGGGCACTCCATCAACAAGTGCCTTCTTCTTCTGGGACAAGCACAATGGAGAAGCTGGGGAAATGGCTAATCGGTGCCAGTCCCAGCTGATTCAACCCTTTCTGCTGAGCCTCTCTTCCTTCCCTCCGTGGCCACAAAAAGCTCAGCTGAAAACAAGCCATAACCCTTCATGAGGAAGCTCTTCAGTGGGTTGATTTCCAAAGGTGCTGCCTGAGGATAGAAGGAAGGACTTCCCCAAAAGGTCCCCAGGGAGGTACCTGAACTAAAGAAAGAGTCCATGCTGTATCCACACCTGCTCTTACCCAGCTCTCTTTGTGGTCCCAGGATGGCTCCGATCTGAATAGAGCTCAACAGGTGGAACTGCATAAGGAGGATACCAGCAGAGACCAGCTTGACAATAGGAAAGAACTTCCTTGGGGAGCAAAATTGGAACTGCCACCTATGGTCATAGAGCCAGACAGGTAGTGGAGAGATTTCTATCATTTCCATTGCCTGAGAGGGATGTCCAATAATAATTCCTTTCTTGGCTTCTATTTTTAATATTGAAGGGATTTCTCAACCCCAGGATAAATATTTTTTTCTTTTAGATGTTAATTATATTGTTTTAAAATGTTAATTCTATTCATCGATGCCAGTCAAGTTATTTCTTTTAAACCCTTATATATATACTGTATATTATATATATGTATATGTATATGTATATATCTGTATATGTATATGTATATATATGTATATATATATACTGTGTATTGGCTCCAAGGCAGAAGAGTGGTAAGGGCTAGGCAATGGGGGTCAAGTGACTTGCCCAGGTTCACACAGCTGGGAAGTGGCTGAAGCCGGATTCGAACCTAGGACCTCCCACCTCTAGGCTTGGCTCTCAATCCACTGAGCTACCCAGCCGCCCAATCCACTGAGCTACCCAGCCGCCCACCCACCCCCTTAGGATTCTTTACAATATCTAATGATAAATGGTTCTCACGATCAATTTAAGTGTTCATTGAGGAACTTTGTATGGAAATTGAAGTTATGGATCACGAACAAGAGGAAATAATCTCAAACTACAACTCTGCTGTGACTCAGTAATAGTCGCCTTTAGATATTCCATTTTCAAAGAGCCATCATGGAAGTGATGAATGAGACACAGTGACTCCAAAAGCAAATGTTGACAGCAGTAATAGAAAGTACAGATTTTGGTTGGCTTGTAGTACTTGCCCAGAGTTAGAAAATGAAGAAAAGTCTGGGGTCAGATTTGAACCTACGACCTCTGGTCTTGAGGCCCAGCTCTCTGTCCACTGAGCCACTCAGCTGCGCTCCAACTTCCTTTTCCTGAACTACTCAAGGGTTTTCAACTTTCCCAGGGTTGGTTGGTTTCGTTGTTTGGTAGCTAGGAGCCTGACTACATGGCTTCAAGGCTAAATGGCCACAGGTGCCCAGGCTATTTGGCTTGCTGGAGGCTTCATTCATTAGGACACTCAAAAAGCCTGCTGATCTGAACCATGGACTTCAGGAGAAGCCTGAGCTTCACAAAGCTTCCTTTGACAAAGGGCACTCCATCAACAAGTGCCTTCTTCTTCTGGGACAAGCACAATGGAGAAGCTGGGGAAATGGCTAATCGGTGCCAGTCCCAGCTGATTCAACCCTTTCTGCTGAGCCTCTCTTCCTTCCCTCCGTGGCCACAAAAAGCTCAGCTGAAAACAAGCCATAACCCTTCATGAGGAAGCTCTTCAGTGGGTTGATTTCCAAAGGTGCTGCCTGAGGATAGAAGGAAGGACTTCCCCAAAAGGTCCCCAGGGAGGTACCTGAACTAAAGAAAGAGTCCATGCTGTATCCACACCTGCTCTTACCCAGCTCTCTTTGTGGTCCCATGATCTGGGACCGATCTGAATAGAGCTCAACAGGTGGAACTGCATAAGGAGGATACCAGCAGAGACCAGCTTGACAATAGGAAAGAACTTCCTTGGGGAGCAAAATTGTAACTGCCACCTATGGTCATAGAGCCAGACAGGTAGTGGAGAGATTTCTATCATTTCCATTGCCTGAGAGGGATGTCCAATAATAATTCCTTTCTTGGCTTCTATTTTTAATATTAAAGGGATTTCTCAACCCCAGGATGAATATTTTTTTCTTTTAGATGTTAATTATATTGTTTTAAAATGTTAATTCTATTCATCGATGCCAGTCAAGTTATTTCTTTTTTTTAAACCCTTATATATATACTGTATATTATATATATGTATATGTATATGTATATATCTGTATATGTATATGTATATGTATATATATGTATATATATATATATATATATATATATATATATATATATATATATATATATATATATATATATATATATATATATATATATATATATATATATATATATACTGTGTATTGGCTCCAAGGCAGAAGAGTGGTAAGGGCTAGGCAATGGGGGTCAAGTGACTTGCCCAGGTTCACACAGCTGGGAAGTGGCTGAAGCCGGATTCGAACCTAGGACCTCCCACCTCTAGGCTTGGCTCTCAATCCACTGAGCTACCCAGCCGCCCACCCACCCCCTTAGGATTCTTTACAATATCTAATGATAAATGGTTCTCACGATCAATTTAAGTGTTCATTGAGGAACTTTGTATGGAAATTGAAGTTATGGATCACGAACAAGAGGAAATAATCTCAAACTACAACTCTGCTGTGACTCAGTAATAGTCGCCTTTAGATATTCCATTTTCAAAGAGCCATCATGGAAGTGATGAATGAGACACAGTGACTCCAAAAGCAAATGTTGACAGCAGTAATAGAAAGTACAGATTTTGGTTGGCTTGTAGTACTTGCCCAGAGTTAGAAAATGAAGAAAAGTCTGGGGTCAGATTTGAACCTACGACCTCTGGTCTTGAGGCCCAGCTCTCTGTCCACTGAGCCACTCAGCTGCGCTCCAACTTCCTTTTCCTGAACTACTCAAGGGTTTTCAACTTTCCCAGGGTTGGTTGGTTTCGTTGTTTGGTAGCTAGGAGCCTGACTACATGGCTTCAAGGCTAAATGGCCACAGGTGCCCAGGCTATTTGGCTTGCTGGAGGCTTCATTCATTAGGACACTCAAAAAGCCTGCTGATCTGAACCATGGACTTCAGGAGAAGCCTGAGCTTCACAAAGCTTCCTTTGACAAAGGGCACTCCATCAACAAGTGCCTTCTTCTTCTGGGACAAGCACAATGGAGAAGCTGGGGAAATGGCTAATCGGTGCCAGTCCCAGCTGATTCAACCCTTTCTGCTGAGCCTCTCTTCCTTCCCTCCGTGGCCACAAAAAGCTCAGCTGAAAACAAGCCATAACCCTTCATGAGGAAGCTCTTCAGTGGGTTGATTTCCAAAGGTGCTGCCTGAGGATAGAAGGAAGGACTTCCCCAAAAGGTCCCCAGGGAGGTACCTGAACTAAAGAAAGAGTCCATGCTGTATCCACACCTGCTCTTACCCAGCTCTCTTTGTGGTCCCAGGATGGCTCCGATCTGAATAGAGCTCAACAGGTGGAACTGCATAAGGAGGATACCAGCAGAGACCAGCTTGACAATAGGAAAGAACTTCCTTGGGGAGCAAAATTGGAACTGCCACCTATGGTCATAGAGCCAGACAGGTAGTGGAGAGATTTCTATCATTTCCATTGCCTGAGAGGGATGTCCAATAATAATTCCTTTCTTGGCTTCTATTTTTAATATTAAAGGGATTTCTCAACCCCAGGATGAATATTTTTTTCTTTTAGATGTTAATTATATTGTTTTAAAATGTTAATTCTATTCATCGATGCCAGTCAAGTTATTTCTTTTTTTTAAACCCTTATATATATACTGTATATTATATATATGTATATGCATATGTATATATCTGTATATGTATATGTATATGTATATATATGTATATATATATATATATATACTGTGTATTGGCTCCAACGCAGAAGAGTGGTAAGGGCTAGGCAATGGGGGTCAAGTGACTTGCCCAGGTTCACACAGCTGGGAAGTGGCTGAAGCCGGATTCGAACCTAGGACCTCCCACCTCTAGGCTTGGCTCTCAATCCACTGAGCTACCCAGCCGCCCAATCCACTGAGCTACCCAGCCGCCCACCCACCCCCTTAGGATTCATTACAATATCTAATGATAAATGGTTCTCACGATCAATTTAAGTGTTCATTGAGGAACTTTGTATGGAAATTGAAGTTATGGATCACAAACAAGAGGAAATAATCTCAAACTACAACTCTGCTGTGACTCAGTAATAGTCGCCTTTAGATATTCCATTTTCAAAGAGCCATCATGGAAGTGATGAATGAGACACAGTGACTCCAAAAGCAAATGTTGACAGCAGTAATAGAAAGTACAGGTTTTGGTTGGCTTGTAGTACTTGCCCAGAGTTAGAAAATGAAGAAAAGTCTGGGGTCAGATTTGAACCTACGACCTCTGGTCTTGAGGCCCAGCTCTCTGTCCACTGAGCCACTCAGCTGCGCTCCAACTTCCTTTTCCTGAACTACTCAAGGGTTTTCAACTTTCCCAGGGTTGGTTGGTTTCGTTGTTTGGTAGCTAGGAGCCTGACTACATGGCTTCAAGGCTAAATGGCCACAGGTGCCCAGGCTATTTGGCTTGCTGGAGGCTTCATTCATTAGGACACTCAAAAAGCCTGCTGATCTGAACCATGGACTTCAGGAGAAGCCTGAGCTTCACAAAGCTTCCTTTGACAAAGGGCACTCCATCAACAAGTGCCTTCTTCTTCTGGGACAAGCACAATGGAGAAGCTGGGGAAATGGCTAATCGGTGCCAGTCCCAGCTGATTCAACCCTTTCTGCTGAGCCTCTCTTCCTTCCCTCCGTGGCCACAAAAAGCTCAGCTGAAAACAAGCCATAACCCTTCATGAGGAAGCTCTTCAGTGGGTTGATTTCCAAAGGTGCTGCCTGAGGATAGAAGGAAGGACTTCCCCAAAAGGTCCCCAGGGAGGTACCTGAACTAAAGAAAGAGTCCATGCTGTATCCACACCTGCTCTTACCCAGCTCTCTTTGTGGTCCCAGGATGGCTCCGATCTGAATAGAGCTCAACAGGTGGAACTGCATAAGGAGGATACCAGCAGAGACCAGCTTGACAATAGGAAAGAACTTCCTTGGGGAGCAAAATTGGAACTGCCACCTATGGTCATAGAGCCAGACAGGTAGTGGAGAGATTTCTATCATTTCCATTGCCTGAGAGGGATGTCCAATAATAATTCCTTTCTTGGCTTCTATTTTTAATATTAAAGGGATTTCTCAACCCCAGGATGAATATTTTTTTCTTTTAGATGTTAATTATATTGTTTTAAAATGTTAATTCTATTCATCGATGCCAGTCAAGTTATTTCTTTTTTTTAAACCCTTATATATATACAGTATATTATATATATGTATATGCATATGTATATATCTGTATATGTATATGTATATGTATATATATGTATATATATATATATATATATATACTGTGTATTGGCTCCAACGCAGAAGAGTGGTAAGGGCTAGGCAATGGGGGTCAAGTGACTTGCCCAGGTTCACACAGCTGGGAAGTGGCTGAAGCCGGATTCGAACCTAGGACCTCCCACCTCTAGGCTTGGCTCTCAATCCACTGAGCTACCCAGCCGCCCAATCCACTGAGCTACCCAGCCGCCCACCCACCCCCTTAGGATTCATTACAATATCTAATGATAAATGGTTCTCACGATCAATTTAAGTGTTCATTGAGGAACTTTGTATGGAAATTGAAGTTATGGATCACAAACAAGAGGAAATAATCTCAAACTACAACTCTGCTGTGAATCAGTAATAGTCGCCTTTAGATATTCCATTTTCAAAGAGCCATCATGGAAGTGATGAATGAGACACAGTGACTCCAAAAGCAAATGTTGACAGCAGTAATAGAAAGTACAGGTTTTGGTTGGCTTGTAGTACTTGCCCAGAGTTAGAAAATGAAGAAAAGTCTGGGGTCAGATTTGAACCTACGACCTCTGGTCTTGAGGCCCAGCTCTCTGTCCACTGAGCCACTCAGCTGCGCTCCAACTTCCTTTTCCTGAACTACTCAAGGGTTTTCAACTTTCCCAGGGTTGGTTGGTTTCGTTGTTTGGTAGCTAGGAGCCTGACTACATGGCTTCAAGGCTAAATGGCCACAGGTGCCCAGGCTATTTGGCTTGCTGGAGGCTTCATTCATTAGGACACTCAAAAAGCCTGATGATCTGAACCATGGACTTCAGGAGAAGCCTGAGCTTCACAAAGCTTCCTTTGACAAAGGGCACTCCATCAACAAGTGCCTTCTTCTTCTGGGACAAGCACAATGGAGAAGCTGGGGAAATGGCTAATCGGTGCCAGTCCCAGCTGATTCAACCCTTTCTGCTGAGCCTCTCTTCCTTCCCTCCGTGGCCACAAAAAGCTCAGCTGAAAACAAGCCATAACCCTTCATGAGGAAGCTCTTCAGTGGGTTGATTTCCAAAGGTGCTGCCTGAGGATAGAAGGAAGGACTTCCCCAAAAGGTCCCCAGGGAGGTACCTGAACTAAAGAAAGAGTCCATGCTGTATCCACACCTGCTCTTACCCAGCTCTCTTTGTGGTCCCAGGATGGCTCCGATCTGAATAGAGCTCAACAGGTGGAACTGCATAAGGAGGATACCAGCAGAGACCAGCTTGACAATAGGAAAGAACTTCCTTGGGGAGCAAAATTGGAACTGCCACCTATGGTCATAGAGCCAGACAGGTAGTGGAGAGATTTCTATCATTTCCATTGCCTGAGAGGGATGTCCAATAATAATTCCTTTCTTGGCTTCTATTTTTAATATTAAAGGGATTTCTCAACCCCAGGATAAATATTTTTTTCTTTTAGATGTTAATTATATTGTTTTAAAATGTTAATTCTATTCATCGATGCCAGTCAAGTTATTTTTTTTAAACCCTTATATATATACTGTATATTATATATATGTATATGTATATGTATATATCTGTATATGTATATGTATATATATGTATATATATATACTGTGTATTGGCTCCAAGGCAGAAGAGTGGTAAGGGCTAGGCAATGGGGGTCAAGTGACTTGCCCAGGTTCACACAGCTGGGAAGTGGCAGAAGCCGGATTCGAACCTAGGACCTCCCACCTCTAGGCTTGGCTCTCAATCCACTGAGCTACCCAGCCGCCCAATCCACTGAGCTACCCAGCCGCCCACCCACCCCCTTAGGATTCTTTACAATATCTAATGATAAATGGTTCTCACGATCAATTTAAGTGTTCATTGAGGAACTTTGTATGGAAATTGAAGTTATGGATCACGAACAAGAGGAAATAATCTCAAACTACAACTCTGCTGTGACTCAGTAATAGTCGCCTTTAGATATTCCATTTTCAAAGAGCCATCATGGAAGTGATGAATGAGACACAGTGACTCCAAAAGCAAATGTTGACAGCAGTAATAGAAAGTACAGATTTTGGTTGGCTTGTAGTACTTGCCCAGAGTTAGAAAATGAAGAAAAGTCTGGGGTCAGATTTGAACCTACGACCTCTGGTCTTGAGGCCCAGCTCTCTGTCCACTGAGCCACTCAGCTGCGCTCCAACTTCCTTTTCCTGAACTACTCAAGGGTTTTCAACTTTCCCAGGGTTGGTTGGTTTCGTTGTTTGGTAGCTAGGAGCCTGACTACATGGCTTCAAGGCTAAATGGCCACAGGTGCCCAGGCTATTTGGCTTGCTGGAGGCTTCATTCATTAGGACACTCAAAAAGCCTGCTGATCTGAACCATGGACTTCAGGAGAAGCCTGAGCTTCACAAAGCTTCCTTTGACAAAGGGCACTCCATCAACAAGTGCCTTCTTCTTCTGGGACAAGCACAATGGAGAAGCTGGGGAAATGGCTAATCGGTGCCAGTCCCAGCTGATTCAACCCTTTCTGCTGAGCCTCTCTTCCTTCCCTCCGTGGCCACAAAAAGCTCAGCTGAAAACAAGCCATAACCCTTCATGAGGAAGCTCTTCAGTGGGTTGATTTCCAAAGGTGCTGCCTGAGGATAGAAGGAAGGACTTCCCCAAAAGGTCCCCAGGGAGGTACCTGAACTAAAGAAAGAGTCCATGCTGTATCCACACCTGCTCTTACCCAGCTCTCTTTGTGGTCCCAGGATGGCTCCGATCTGAATAGAGCTCAACAGGTGGAACTGCATAAGGAGGATACCAGCAGAGACCAGCTTGACAATAGGAAAGAACTTCCTTGGGGAGCAAAATTGGAACTGCCACCTATGGTCATAGAGCCAGACAGGTAGTGGAGAGATTTCTATCATTTCCATTGCCTGAGAGGGATGTCCAATAATAATTCCTTTCTTGGCTTCTATTTTTAATATTAAAGGGATTTCTCAACCCCAGGATGAATATTTTTTTCTTTTAGATGTTAATTATATTGTTTTAAAATGTTAATTCTATTCATCGATGCCAGTCAAGTTATTTCTTTTTTTTAAACCCTTATATATATACTGTATATTATATATATGTATATGTATATGTATATATCTGTATATGTATATGTATATGTATATATATGTATATATATATATATATATACTGTGTATTGGCTCCAAGGCAGAAGAGTGGTAACGGCTAGGCAATGGGGGTCAAGTGACTTGCCCAGGTTCACACAGCTGGGAAGTGGCTGAAGCCGGATTCGAACCTAGGACCTCCCACCTCTAGGCTTGGCTCTCAATCCACTGAGCTACCCAGCCGCCCAATCCACTGAGCTACCCAGCCGCCCACCCACCCCCTTAGGATTCTTTACAATATCTAATGATAAATGTTTCTCACGATCAATTTAAGTGTTCATTGAGGAACTTTGTATGGAAATTGAAGTTATGGATCACGAACAAGAGGAAATAATCTCAAACTACAACTCTGCTGTGACTCAGTAATAGTCGCCTTTAGATATTCCATTTTCAAAGAGCCATCATGGAAGTGATGAATGAGACACAGTGACTCCAAAAGCAAATGTTGACAGCAGTAATAGAAAGTACAGATTTTGGTTGGCTTGTAGTACTTGCCCAGAGTTAGAAAATGAAGAAAAGTCTGGGGTCAGATTTGAACCTACGACCTCTGGTCTTGAGGCCCAGCTCTCTGTCCACTGAGCCACTCAGCTGCGCTCCAACTTCCTTTTCCTGAACTACTCAAGGGTTTTCAACTTTCCCAGGGTTGGTTGGTTTCGTTGTTTGGTAGCTAGGAGCCTGACTACATGGCTTCAAGGCTAAATGGCCACAGGTGCCCAGGCTATTTGGCTTGCTGGAGGCTTCATTCATTAGGACACTCAAAAAGCCTGCTGATCTGAACCATGGACTTCAGGAGAAGCCTGAGCTTCACAAAGCTTCCTTTGACAAAGGGCACTCCATCAACAAGTGCCTTCTTCTTCTGGGACAAGCACAATGGAGAAGCTGGGGAAATGGCTAATCGGTGCCAGTCCCAGCTGATTCAACCCTTTCTGCTGAGCCTCTCTTCCTTCCCTCCGTGGCCACAAAAAGCTCAGCTGAAAACAAGCCATAACCCTTCATGAGGAAGCTCTTCAGTGGGTTGATTTCCAAAGGTGCTGCCTGAGGATAGAAGGAAGGACTTCCCCAAAAGGTCCCCAGAGAGGTACCTGAACTAAAGAAAGAGTCCATGCTGTATCCACACCTGCTCTTACCCAGCTCTCTTTGTGGTCCCAGGATGGCTCCCATCTGAATAGAGCTCAACAGGTGGAACTGCATAAGGAGGATACCAGCAGAGACCAGCTTGACAATAGGAAAGAACTTCCTTGGGGAGCAAAATTGGAACTGCCACCTATGGTCATAGAGCCAGACAGGTAGTGGAGAGATTTCTATCATTTCCATTGCCTGAGAGGGATGTCCAATAATAATTCCTTTCTTGGCTTCTATTTTTAATATTAAAGGGATTTCTCAACCCCAGGATAAATATTTTTTTCTTTTAGATGTTAATTATATTGTTTTAAAATGTTAATTCTATTCATCGATGCCAGTCAAGTTATTTTTTTTAAACCCTTATATATATACTGTATATTATATATATGTATATGTATATGTATATATCTGTATATGTATATGTATATATATGTATATATATATACTGTGTATTGGCTCCAAGGCAGAAGAGTGGTAAGGGCTAGGCAATGGGGGTCAAGTGACTTGCCCAGGTTCACACAGCTGGGAAGTGGCAGAAGCCGGATTCGAACCTAGGACCTCCCACCTCTAGGCTTGGCTCTCAATCCACTGAGCTACCCAGCCGCCCAATCCACTGAGCTACCCAGCCGCCCACCCACCCCCTTAGGATTCTTTACAATATCTAATGATAAATGGTTCTCACGATCAATTTAAGTGTTCATTGAGGAACTTTGTATGGAAATTGAAGTTATGGATCACGAACAAGAGGAAATAATCTCAAACTACAACTCTGCTGTGACTCAGTAATAGTCGCCTTTAGATATTCCATTTTCAGAGAGCCATCATGGAAGTGATGAATGAGACACAGTGACTCCAAAAGCAAATGTTGACAGCAGTAATAGAAAGTACAGATTTTGGTTGGCTTGTAGTACTTGCCCAGAGTTAGAAAATGAAGAAAAGTCTGGGGTCAGATTTGAACCTACGACCTCTGGTCTTGAGGCCCAGCTCTCTGTGCACTGAGCCACTCAGCTGCGCTCCAACTTCCTTTTCCTGAACTACTCAAGGGTTTTCAACTTTCCCAGGGTTGGTTGGTTTCGTTGTTTGGTAGCTAGGAGCCTGACTACATGGCTTCAAGGCTAAATGGCCACAGGTGCCCAGGCTATTTGGCTTGCTGGAGGCTTCATTCATTAGGACACTCAAAAAGCCTGCTGATCTGAACCATGGACTTCAGGAGAAGCCTGAGCTTCACAAAGCTTCCTTTGACAAAGGGCACTCCATCAACAAGTGCCTTCTTCTTCTGGGACAAGCACAATGGAGAAGCTGGGGAAATGGCTAATCGGTGCCAGTCCCAGCTGATTCAACCCTTTCTGCTGAGCCTCTCTTCCTTCCCTCCGTGGCCACAAAAAGCTCAGCTGAAAACAAGCCATAACCCTTCATGAGGAAGCTCTTCAGTGGGTTGATTTCCAAAGGTGCTGCCTGAGGATAGAAGGAAGGACTTCCCCAAAAGGTCCCCAGGGAGGTACCTGAACTAAAGAAAGAGTCCATGCTGTATCCACACCTGCTCTTACCCAGCTCTCTTTGTGGTCCCAGGATGGCTCCGATCTGAATAGAGCTCAACAGGTGGAACTGCATAAGGAGGATACCAGCAGAGACCAGCTTGACAATAGGAAAGAACTTCCTTGGGGAGCAAAATTGGAACTGCCACCTATGGTCATAGAGCCAGACAGGTAGTGGAGAGATTTCTATCATTTCCATTGCCTGAGAGGGATGTCCAATAATAATTCCTTTCTTGGCTTCTATTTTTAATATTAAAGGGATTTCTCAACCCCAGGATGAATATTTTTTTCTTTTAGATGTTAATTATATTGTTTTAAAATGTTAATTCTATTCATCGATGCCAGTCAAGTTATTTCTTTTTTTTAAACCCTTATATATATACTGTATATTATATATATGTATATGTATATGTATATATCTGTATATGTATATGTATATGTATATATATGTATATATATATATATATATATACTGTGTATTGGCTCCAAGGCAGAAGAGTGGTAACGGCTAGGCAATGGGGGTCAAGTGACTTGCCCAGGTTCACACAGCTGGGAAGTGGCTGAAGCCGGATTCGAACCTAGGACCTCCCACCTCTAGGCTTGGCTCTCAATCCACTGAGCTACCCAGCCGCCCAATCCACTGAGCTACCCAGCCGCCCACCCACCCCCTTAGGATTCTTTACAATATCTAATGATAAATGTTTCTCACGATCAATTTAAGTGTTCATTGAGGAACTTTGTATGGAAATTGAAGTTATGGATCACGAACAAGAGGAAATAATCTCAAACTACAACTCTGCTGTGACTCAGTAATAGTCGCCTTTAGATATTCCATTTTCAAAGAGCCATCATGGAAGTGATGAATGAGACACAGTGACTCCAAAAGCAAATGTTGACAGCAGTAATAGAAAGTACAGATTTTGGTTGGCTTGTAGTACTTGCCCAGAGTTAGAAAATGAAGAAAAGTCTGGGGTCAGATTTGAACCTACGACCTCTGGTCTTGAGGCCCAGCTCTCTGTCCACTGAGCCACTCAGCTGCGCTCCAACTTCCTTTTCCTGAACTACTCAAGGGTTTTCAACTTTCCCAGGGTTGGTTGGTTTCGTTGTTTGGTAGCTAGGAGCCTGACTACATGGCTTCAAGGCTAAATGGCCACAGGTGCCCAGGCTATTTGGCTTGCTGGAGGCTTCATTCATTAGGACACTCAAAAAGCCTGCTGATCTGAACCATGGACTTCAGGAGAAGCCTGAGCTTCACAAAGCTTCCTTTGACAAAGGGCACTCCATCAACAAGTGCCTTCTTCTTCTGGGACAAGCACAATGGAGAAGCTGGGGAAATGGCTAATCGGTGCCAGTCCCAGCTGATTCAACCCTTTCTGCTGAGCCTCTCTTCCTTCCCTCCGTGGCCACAAAAAGCTCAGCTGAAAACAAGCCATAACCCTTCATGAGGAAGCTCTTCAGTGGGTTGATTTCCAAAGGTGCTGCCTGAGGATAGAAGGAAGGACTTCCCCAAAAGGTCCCCAGGGAGGTACCTGAACTAAAGAAAGAGTCCATGCTGTATCCACACCTGCTCTTACCCAGCTCTCTTTGTGGTCCCAGGATGGCTCCGATCTGAATAGAGCTCAACACGTGGAACTGCATAAGGAGGATACCAGCAGAGACCAGCTTGACAATAGGAAAGAACTTCCTTGGGGAGCAAAATTGGAACTGCCACCTATGGTCATAGAGCCAGACAGGTAGTGGAGAGATTTCTATCATTTCCATTGCCTGAGAGGGATGTCCAATAATAATTCCTTTCTTGGCTTCTATTTTTAATATTAAAGGGATTTCTCAACCCCAGGATGAATATTTTTTTCTTTTAGATGTTAATTATATTGTTTTAAAATGTTAATTCTATTCATCGATGCCAGTCAAGTTATTTCTTTTTTTTAAACCCTTATATATATACTGTATATTATATATATGTATATGTATATGTATATATCTGTATATGTATATGTATATGTATATATATGTATATATATATATATATATACTGTGTATTGGCTCCAAGGCAGAAGAGTGGTAACGGCTAGGCAATGGGGGTCAAGTGACTTGCCCAGGTTCACACAGCTGGGAAGTGGCTGAAGCCGGATTCGAACCTAGGACCTCCCACCTCTAGGCTTGGCTCTCAATCCACTGAGCTACCCAGCCGCCCACCCACCCCCTTAGGATTCTTTACAATATCTAATGATAAATGGTTCTCACGATCAATTTAAGTGTTCATTGAGGAACTTTGTATGGAAATTGAAGTTATGGATCACGAACAAGAGGAAATAATCTCAAACTACAACTCTGCTGTGACTCAGTAATAGTCGCCTTTAGATATTCCATTTTCAAAGAGCCATCATGGAAGTGATGAATGAGACACAGTGACTCCAAAAGCAAATGTTGACAGCAGTAATAGAAAGTACAGATTTTGGTTGGCTTGTAGTACTTGCCCAGAGTTAGAAAATGAAGAAAAGTCTGGGGTCAGATTTGAACCTACGACCTCTGGTCTTGAGGCCCAGCTCTCTGTCCACTGAGCCACTCAGCTGCGCTCCAACTTCCTTTTCCTGAACTACTCAAGGGTTTTCAACTTTCCCAGGGTTGGTTGGTTTCGTTGTTTGGTAGCTAGGAGCCTGACTACATGGCTTCAAGGCTAAATGGCCACAGGTGCCCAGGCTATTTGGCTTGCTGGAGGCTTCATTCATTAGGACACTCAAAAAGCCTGCTGATCTGAACCATGGACTTCAGGAGAAGCCTGAGCTTCACAAAGCTTCCTTTGACAAAGGGCACTCCATCAACAAGTGCCTTCTTCTTCTGGGACAAGCACAATGGAGAAGCTGGGGAAATGGCTAATCGGTGCCAGTCCCAGCTGATTCAACCCTTTCTGCTGAGCCTCTCTTCCTTCCCTCCGTGGCCACAAAAAGCTCAGCTGAAAACAAGCCATAACCCTTCATGAGGAAGCTCTTCAGTGGGTTGATTTCCAAAGGTGCTGCCTGAGGATAGAAGGAAGGACTTCCCCAAAAGGTCCCCAGGGAGGTACCTGAACTAAAGAAAGAGTCCATGCTGTATCCACACCTGCTCTTACCCAGCTCTCTTTGTGGTCCCAGGATGGCTCCGATCTGAATAGAGCTCAACAGGTGGAACTGCATAAGGAGGATACCAGCAGAGACCAGCTTGACAATAGGAAAGAACTTCCTTGGGGAGCAAAATTGGAACTGCCACCTATGGTCATAGAGCCAGACAGGTAGTGGAGAGATTTCTATCATTTCCATTGCCTGAGAGGGATGTCCAATAATAATTCCTTTCTTGGCTTCTATTTTTAATATTAAAGGGATTTCTCAACCCCAGGATGAATATTTTTTTCTTTTAGATGTTAATTATATTGTTTTAAAATGTTAATTCTATTCATCGATGCCAGTCAAGTTATTTCTTTTTTTTAAACCCTTATATATATACTGTATATTATATATATGTATATGCATATGTATATATCTGTATATGTATATGTATATGTATATATATGTATATATATATATATATATATACTGTGTATTGGCTCCAACGCAGAAGAGTGGTAAGGGCTAGGCAATGGGGGTCAAGTGACTTGCCCAGGTTCACACAGCTGGGAAGTGGCTGAAGCCGGATTCGAACCTAGGACCTCCCACCTCTAGGCTTGGCTCTCAATCCACTGAGCTACCCAGCCGCCCAATCCACTGAGCTACCCAGCCGCCCACCCACCCCCTTAGGATTCTTTACAATATCTAATGATAAATGGTTCTCACGATCAATTTAAGTGTTCATTGAGGAACTTTGTATGGAAATTGAAGTTATGGATCACGAACAAGAGGAAATAATCTCAAACTACAACTCTGCTGTGACTCAGTAATAGTCGCCTTTAGATATTCCATTTTCAAAGAGCCATCATGGAAGTGATGAATGAGACACAGTGACTCCAAAAGCAAATGTTGACAGCAGTAATAGAAAGTACAGATTTTGGTTGGCTTGTAGTACTTGCCCAGAGTTAGAAAATGAAGAAAAATCTGGGGTCAGATTTGAACCTACGACCTCTGGTCTTGAGGCCCAGCTCTCTGTCCACTGAGCCACTCAGCTGCGCTCCAACTTCCTTTTCCTGAACTACTCAAGGGTTTTCAACTTTCCCAGGGTTGGTTGGTTTCGTTGTTTGGTAGCTAGGAGCCTGACTACATGGCTTCAAGGCTAAATGGCCACAGGTGCCCAGGCTATTTGGCTTGCTGGAGGCTTCATTCATTAGGACACTCAAAAAGCCTGCTGATCTGAACCATGGACTTCAGGAGAAGCCTGAGCTTCACAAAGCTTCCTTTGACAAAGGGCACTCCATCAACAAGTGCCTTCTTCTTCTGGGACAAGCACAATGGAGAAGCTGGGGAAATGGCTAATCGGTGCCAGTCCCAGCTGATTCAACCCTTTCTGCTGAGCCTCTCTTCCTTCCCTCCGTGGCCACAAAAAGCTCAGCTGAAAACAAGCCATAACCCTTCATGAGGAAGCTCTTCAGTGGGTTGATTTCCAAAGGTGCTGCCTGAGGATAGAAGGAAGGACTTCCCCAAAAGGTCCCCAGGGAGGTACCTGAACTAAAGAAAGAGTCCATGCTGTATCCACACCTGCTCTTACCCAGCTCTCTTTGTGGTCCCAGGATGGCTCCGATCTGAATAGAGCTCAACAGGTGGAACTGCATAAGGAGGATACCAGCAGAGACCAGCTTGACAATAGGAAAGAACTTCCTTGGGGAGCAAAATTGGAACTGCCACCTATGGTCATAGTGCCAGACAGGTAGTGGAGAGATTTCTATCATTTCCATTGCCTGAGAGGGATGTCCAATAATAATTCCTTTCTTGGCTTCTATTTTTAATATTAAAGGGATTTCTCAACCCCAGGATGAATATTTTTTTCTTTTAGATGTTAATTATATTGTTTTAAAATGTTAATTCTATTCATCGATGCCAGTCAAGTTATTTCTTTTTTTTAAACCCTTATATATATACTGTATATTATATATATGTATATGCATATGTATATATCTGTATATGTATATGTATATGTATATATATGTATATATATATATATATATATACTGTGTATTTGCTCCAACGCAGAAGAGTGGTAAGGGCTAGGCAATGGGGGTCATGTGACTTGCCCAGGTTCACACAGCTGGGAAGTGGCTGAAGCCGGATTCGAACCTAGGACCTCCCACCTCTAGGCTTGGCTCTCAATCCACTGAGCTACCCAGCCGCCCAATCCACTGAGCAACCCAGCCGCCCACCCACCCCCTTAGGATTCATTACAATATCTAATGATAAATGGTTCTCACGATCAATTTAAGTGTTCATTGAGGAACTTTGTATGGAAATTGAAGTTATGGATCACAAACAAGAGGAAATAATCTCAAACTACAACTCTGCTGTGACTCAGTAATAGTCGCCTTTAGATATTCCATTTTCAAAGAGCCATCATGGAAGTGATGAATGAGACACAGTGACTCCAAAAGCAAATGTTGACAGCAGTAATAGAAAGTACAGGTTTTGGTTGGCTTGTAGTACTTGCCCAGAGTTAGAAAATGAAGAAAAGTCTGGGGTCAGATTTGAACCTACGACCTCTGGTCTTGAGGCCCAGCTCTCTGTCCACTGAGCCACTCAGCTGCGCTCCAACTTCCTTTTCCTGAACTACTCAAGGGTTTTCAACTTTCCCAGGGTTGGTTGGTTTCGTTGTTTGGTAGCTAGGAGCCTGACTACATGGCTTCAAGGCTAAATGGCCACAGGTGCCCAGGCTATTTGGCTTGCTGGAGGCTTCATTCATTAGGACACTCAAAAAGCCTGCTGATCTGAACCATGGACTTCAGGAGAAGCCTGAGCTTCACAAAGCTTCCTTTGACAAAGGGCACTCCATCAACAAGTGCCTTCTTCTTCTGGGACAAGCACAATGGAGAAGCTGGGGAAATGGCTAATCGGTGCCAGTCCCAGCTGATTCAACCCTTTCTGCTGAGCCTCTCTTCCTTCCCTCCGTGGCCACAAAAAGCTCAGCTGAAAACAAGCCATAACCCTTCATGAGGAAGCTCTTCAGTGGGTTGATTTCCAAAGGTGCTGCCTGAGGATAGAAGGAAGGACTTCCCCAAAAGGTCCCCAGGGAGGTACCTGAACTAAAGAAAGAGTCCATGCTGTATCCACACCTGCTCTTACCCAGCTCTCTTTGTGGTCCCAGGATGGCTCCGATCTGAATAGAGCTCAACAGGTGGAACTGCATAAGGAGGATACCAGCAGAGACCAGCTTGACAATAGGAAAGAACTTCCTTGGGGAGCAAAATTGGAACTGCCACCTATGGTCATAGAGCCAGACAGGTAGTGGAGAGATTTCTATCATTTCCATTGCCTGAGAGGGATGTCCAATAATAATTCCTTTCTTGGCTTCTATTTTTAATATTGAAGGGATTTCTCAACCCCAGGATGAATATTTTTTTCTTTTAGATGTTAATTATATTGTTTTAAAATGTTAATTCTATTCATCGATGCCAGTCAAGTTATTTCTTTTTTTTAAACCCTTATATATATACTGTATATTATATATATGTATATGTATATGTATATATCTGTATATGTATATGTATATGTATATATATGTATATATATATATATATATATATATATACTGTGTATTGGCTCCAAGGCAGAAGAGTGGTAAGGGCTAGGCAATGGGGGTCAAGTGACTTGCCCAGGTTCACACAGCTGGGAAGTGGCTGAAGCCGGATTCGAACCTAGGACCTCCCACCTCTAGGCTTGGCTCTCAATCCACTGAGCTACCCAGCCGCCCAATCCACTGAGCTACCCAGCCGCCCACCCACCCCCTTAGGATTCTTTACAATATCTAATGATAAATGGTTCTCACGATCAATTTAAGTGTTCATTGAGGAACTTTGTATGGAAATTGAAGTTATGGATCACGAACAAGAGGAAATAATCTCAAACTACAACTCTGCTGTGACTCAGTAATAGTCGCCTTTAGATATTCCATTTTCAAAGAGCCATCATGGAAGTGATGAATGAGACACAGTGACTCCAAAAGCAAATGTTGACAGCAGTAATAGAAAGTACAGATTTTGGTTGGCTTGTAGTACTTGCCCAGAGTTAGAAAATGAAGAAAAGTCTGGAGTCAGATTTGAACCTACGACCTCTGGTCTTGAGGCCCAGCTCTCTGTCCACTGAGCCACTCAGCTGCGCTCCAACTTCCTTTTCCTGAACTACTCAAGGGTTTTCAACTTTCCCAGGGTTGGTTGGTTTCGTTGTTTGGTAGCTAGGAGCCTGACTACATGGCTTCAAGGCTAAATGGCCACAGGTGCCCAGGCTATTTGGCTTGCTGGAGGCTTCATTCATTAGGACACTCAAAAAGCCTGCTGATCTGAACCATGGACTTCAGGAGAAGCCTGAGCTTCACAAAGCTTCCTTTGACAAAGGGCACTCCATCAACAAGTGCCTTCTTCTTCTGGGACAAGCACAATGGAGAAGCTGGGGAAATGGCTAATCGGTGCCAGTCCCAGCTGATTCAACCCTTTCTGCTGAGCCTCTCTTCCTTCCCTCCGTGGCCACAAAAAGCTCAGCTGAAAACAAGCCATAACCCTTCATGAGGAAGCTCTTCAGTGGGTTGATTTCCAAAGGTGCTGCCTGAGGATAGAAGGAAGGACTTCCCCAAAAGGTCCCCAGGGAGGTACCTGAACTAAAGAAAGAGTCCATGCTGTATCCACACCTGCTCTTACCCAGCTCTCTTTGTGGTCCCAGGATGGCTCCGATCTGAATAGAGCTCAACAGGTGGAACTGCATAAGGAGGATACCAGCAGAGACCAGCTTGACAATAGGAAAGAACTTCCTTGGGGAGCAAAATTGGAACTGCCACCTATGGTCATAGAGCCAGACAGGTAGTGGAGAGATTTCTATCATTTCCATTGCCTGAGAGGGATGTCCAATAATAATTCCTTTCTTGGCTTCTATTTTTAATATTAAAGGGATTTCTCAACCCCAGGATGAATATTTTTTTCTTTTAGATGTTAATTATATTGTTTTAAAATGTTAATTCTATTCATCGATGCCAGTCAAGTTATTTCTTTTTTTTAAACCCTTATATATATACTGTATATTATATATATGTATATGCATATGTATATATCTGTATATGTATATGTATATGTATATATATGTATATATATATATATATATACTCTGTATTGGCTCCAAGGCAGAAGAGTGGTAAGGGCTAGGCAATGGGGGTCAAGTGACTTGCCCAGGTTCACACAGCTGGGAAGTGGCTGAAGCCGGATTCGAACCTAGGACCTCCCACCTCTAGGCTTGGCTCTCAATCCACTGAGCTACCCAGCCGCCCACCCACCCCCTTAGGATTCATTACAATATCTAATGATAAATGGTTCTCACGATCAATTTAAGTGTTCATTGAGGAACTTTGTATGGAAATTGAAGTTATGGATCACAAACAAGAGGAAATAATCTCAAACTACAACTCTGCTGTGACTCAGTAATAGTCGCCTTTAGATATTCCATTTTCAAAGAGCCATCATGGAAGTGATGAATGAGACACAGTGACTCCAAAAGCAAATGTTGACAGCAGTAATAGAAAGTACAGGTATTGGTTGGCTTGTAGTACTTGCCCAGAGTTAGAAAATGAAGAAAAGTCTGGGGTCAGATTTGAACCTACGACCTCTGGTCTTGAGGCCCAGCTCTCTGTCCACTGAGCCACTCAGCTGCGCTCCAACTTCCTTTTCCTGAACTACTCAAGGGTTTTCAACTTTCCCAGGGTTGGTTGGTTTCGTTGTTTGGTAGCTAGGAGCCTGACTACATGGCTTCAAGGCTAAATGGCCACAGGTGCCCAGGCTATTTGGCTTGCTGGAGGCTTCATTCATTAGGACACTCAAAAAGCCTGCTGATCTGAACCATGGACTTCAGGAGAAGCCTGAGCTTCACAAAGCTTCCTTTGACAAAGGGCACTCCATCAACAAGTGCCTTCTTCTTCTGGGACAAGCACAATGGAGAAGCTGGGGAAATGGCTAATCGGTGCCAGTCCCAGCTGATTCAACCCTTTCTGCTGAGCCTCTCTTCCTTCCCTCCGTGGCCACAAAAACCTCAGCTGAAAACAAGCCATAACCCTTCATGAGGAAGCTCTTCAGTGGGTTGATTTCCAAAGGTGCTGCCTGAGGATAGAAGGAAGGACTTCCCCAAAAGGTCCCCAGGGAGGTACCTGAACTAAAGAAAGAGTCCATGCTGTATCCACACCTGCTCTTACCCAGCTCTCTTTGTGGTCCCAGGATGGCTCCGATCTGAATAGAGCTCAACAGGTGGAACTGCATAAGGAGGATACCAGCAGAGACCAGCTTGACAATAGGAAAGAACTTCCTTGGGGAGCAAAATTGGAACTGCCACCTATGGTCATAGAGCCAGACAGGTAGTGGAGAGATTTCTATCATTTCCATTGCCTGAGAGGGATGTCCAATAATAATTCCTTTCTTGGCTTCTATTTTTAATATTGAAGGGATTTCTCAACCCCAGGATGAATATTTTTTTCTTTTAGATGTTAATTATATTGTTTTAAAATGTTAATTCTATTCATCGATGCCAGTCAAGTTATTTTTTTTAAACCCTTATATATATACTGTATATTATATATATGTATATGTATATGTATATATCTGTATATGTATATGTATATATATGTATATATATATACTGTGTATTGGCTCCAAGGCAGAAGAGTGGTAAGGGCTAGGCAATGGGGGTCAAGTGACTTGCCCAGGTTCACACAGCTGGGAAGTGGCTGAAGCCGGATTCGAACCTAGGACCTCCCACCTCTAGGCTTGGCTCTCAATCCACTGAGCTACCCAGCCGCCCAATCCACTGAGCTACCCAGCCGCCCACCCACCCCCTTAGGATTCTTTACAATATCTAATGATAAATGGTTCTCACGATCAATTTAAGTGTTCATTGAGGAACTTTGTATGGAAATTGAAGTTATGGATCACGAACAAGAGGAAATAATCTCAAACTACAACTCTGCTGTGACTCAGTAATAGTCGCCTTTAGATATTCCATTTTCAAAGAGCCATCATGGAAGTGATGAATGAGACACAGTGACTCCAAAAGCAAATGTTGACAGCAGTAATAGAAAGTACAGATTTTGGTTGGCTTGTAGTACTTGCCCAGAGTTAGAAAATGAAGAAAAGTCTGGGGTCAGATTTGAACCTACGACCTCTGGTCTTGAGGCCCAGCTCTCTGTCCACTGAGCCACTCAGCTGCGCTCCAACTTCCTTTTCCTGAACTACTCAAGGGTTTTCAACTTTCCCAGGGTTGGTTGGTTTCGTTGTTTGGTAGCTAGGAGCCTGACTACATGGCTTCAAGGCTAAATGGCCACAGGTGCCCAGGCTATTTGGCTTGCTGGAGGCTTCATTCATTAGGACACTCAAAAAGCCTGCTGATCTGAACCATGGACTTCAGGAGAAGCCTGAGCTTCACAAAGCTTCCTTTGACAAAGGGCACTCCATCAACAAGTGCCTTCTTCTTCTGGGACAAGCAAAATGGAGAAGCTGGGGAAATGGCTAATCGGTGCCAGTCCCAGCTGATTCAACCCTTTCTGCTGAGCCTCTCTTCCTTCCCTCCGTGGCCACAAAAAGCTCAGCTGAAAACAAGCCATAACCCTTCATGAGGAAGCTCTTCAGTGGGTTGATTTCCAAAGGTGCTGCCTGAGGATAGAAGGAAGGACTTCCCCAAAAGGTCCCCAGGGAGGTACCTGAACTAAAGAAAGAGTCCATGCTGTATCCACACCTGCTCTTACCCAGCTCTCTTTGTGGTCCCAGGATGGCTCCGATCTGAATAGAGCTCAACAGGTGGAACTGCATAAGGAGGATACCAGCAGAGACCAGCTTGACAATAGGAAAGAACTTCCTTGGGGAGCAAAATTGGAACTGCCACCTATGGTCATAGAGCCAGACAGGTAGTGGAGAGATTTCTATCATTTCCATTGCCTGAGAGGGATGTCCAATAATAATTCCTTTCTTGGCTTCTATTTTTAATATTAAAGGGATTTCTCAACCCCAGGATGAATATTTTTTTCTTTTAGATGTTAATTATATTGTTTTAAAATGTTAATTCTATTCATCGATGCCAGTCAAGTTATTTTTTTAAAACCCTTATATATATACTGTATATTATATATATGTATATGTATATGTATATATCTGTATATGTATATGTATATATATGTATATATATATATATATATATATATATATATATATATATATATATATATATATATACTGTGTATTGGCTCCAAGGCAGAAGAGTGGTAAGGGCTAGGCAATGGGGGTCAAGTGACTTGCCAGGTTCACACAGCTGGGAAGTGGCTGAAGCCGGATTCGAACCTAGGACCTCCCACCTCTAGGCTTGGCTCTCAATCCACTGAGCTACCCAGCCGCCCAATCCACTGAGCTACCCAGCCGCCCACCCACCCCCTTAGGATTCTTTACAATATCTAATGATAAATGGTTCTCACGATCAATTTAAGTGTTCATTGAGGAACTTTGTATGGAAATTGAAGTTATGGATCACGAACAAGAGGAAATAATCTCAAACTACAACTCTGCTGTGACTCAGTAATAGTCGCCTTTAGATATTCCATTTTCAAAGAGCCATCATGGAAGTGATGAATGAGACACAGTGACTCCAAAAGCAAATGTTGACAGCAGTAATAGAAAGTACAGATTTTGGTTGGCTTGTAGTACTTGCCCAGAGTTAGAAAATGAAGAAAAGTCTGGGGTCAGATTTGAACCTACGACCTCTGGTCTTGAGGCCCAGCTCTCTGTCCACTGAGCCACTCAGCTGCGCTCCAACTTCCTTTTCCTGAACTACTCAAGGGTTTTCAACTTTCCCAGGGTTGGTTGGTTTCGTTGTTTGGTAGCTAGGAGCCTGACTACATGGCTTCAAGGCTAAATGGCCACAGGTGCCCAGGCTATTTGGCTTGCTGGAGGCTTCATTCATTAGGACACTCAAAAAGCCTGCTGATCTGAACCATGGACTTCAGGAGAAGCCTGAGCTTCACAAAGCTTCCTTTGACAAAGGGCACTCCATCAACAAGTGCCTTCTTCTTCTGGGACAAGCACAATGGAGAAGCTGGGGAAATGGATAATCGGTGCCCTTCCCAGCTGATTCAACCCTTTCTGCTGAGCCTCTCTTCCTTCCCTCCGTGGCCACAAAAAGCTCAGCTGAAAACAAGCCATAACCCTTCATGAGGAAGCTCTTCAGTGGGTTGATTTCCAAAGGTGCTGCCTGAGGATAGAAGGAAGGACTTCCCCAAAAGGTCCCCAGGGAGGTACCTGAACTAAAGAAAGAGTCCATGCTGTATCCACACCTGCTCTTACCCAGCTCTCTTTGTGGTCCCAGGATGGCTCCGATCTGAATAGAGCTCAACAGGTGGAACTGCATAAGGAGGATACCAGCAGAGACCAGCTTGACAATAGGAAAGAACTTCCTTGGGGAGCAAAATTGGAACTGCCACCTATGGTCATAGAGCCAGACAGGTAGTGGAGAGATTTCTATCATTTCCATTGCCTGAGAGGGATGTCCAATAATAATTCCTTTCTTGGCTTCTATTTTTAATATTAAAGGGATTTCTCAACCCCAGGATGAATATTTTTTTCTTTTAGATGTTAATTATATTGTTTTAAAATGTTAATTCTATTCATCGATGCCAGTCAAGTTATTTCTTTTTTTTAAAACCTTATATATATACTGTATATTATATATATGTATATGTATATGTATATATATGTATATGTATATGTATATGTATATATATGTATATATATATATATATATATATATATATATATATATATATATATATATATATATATATATATATATATATATACTGTGTATTGGCTCCAAGGCAGAAGAGTGGTAAGGGCTAGGCAATGGGGGTCAAGTGACTTGCCCAGGTTCACACAGCTGGGAAGTGGCTGAAGCCGGATTCGAACCTAGGACCTCCCACCTCTAGGCTTGGCTCTCAATCCACTGAGCTACCCAGCCGCCCAATCCACTGAGCTACCCAGCCGCCCACCCACCCCCTTAGGATTCTTTACAATATCTAATGATAAATGGTTCTCACGATCAATTTAAGTGTTCATTGAGGAACTTTGTATGGAAATTGAAGTTATGGATCACGAACAAGAGGAAATAATCTCAAACTACAACTCTGCTGTGACTCAGTAATAGTCGCCTTTAGATATTCCATTTTCAAAGAGCCATCATGGAAGTGATGAATGAGACACAGTGACTCCAAAAGCAAATGTTGACAGCAGTAATAGAAAGTACAGATTTTGGTTGGCTTGTAGTACTTGCCCAGAGTTAGAAAATGAAGAAAAGTCTGGGGTCAGATTTGAACCTACGACCTCTGGTCTTGAGGCCCAGCTCTCTGTCCACTGAGCCACTCAGCTGCACTCCAACTTCCTTTTCCTGAACTACTCAAGGGTTTTCAACTTTCCCAGGGTTGGTTGGTTTCGTTGTTTGGTAGCTAGGAGCCTGACTACATGGCTTCAAGGCTAAATGGCCACAGGTGCCCAGGCTATTTGGCTTGCTGGAGGCTTCATTCATTAGGACACTCAAAAAGCCTGCTGATCTGAACCATGGACTTCAGGAGAAGCCTGAGCTTCACAAAGCTTCCTTTGACAAAGGGCACTCCATCAACAAGTGCCTTCTTCTTCTGGGACAAGCACAATGGAGAAGCTGGGGAAATGGCTAATCGGTGCCAGTCCCAGCTGATTCAACCCTTTCTGCTGAGCCTCTCTTCCTTCCCTCCGTGGCCACAAAAACCTCAGCTGAAAACAAGCCATAACCCTTCATGAGGAAGCTCTTCAGTGGGTTGATTTCCAAAGGTGCTGCCTGAGGATAGAAGGAAGGACTTCCCCAAAAGGTCCCCAGGGAGGTACCTGAACTAAAGAAAGAGTCCATGCTGTATCCACACCTGCTCTTACCCAGCTCTCTTTGTGGTCCCAGGATGGCTCCGATCTGAATAGAGCTCAACAGGTGGAACTGCATAAGGAGGATGCCAGCAGAGACCAGCTTGACAATAGGAAAGAACTTCCTTGGGGAGCAAAATTGGAACTGCCACCTATGGTCATAGAGCCAGACAGGTAGTGGAGAGATTTCTATCATTTCCATTGCCTGAGAGGGATGTCCAATAATAATTCCTTTCTTGGCTTCTATTTTTAATATTAAAGGGATTTCTCAACCCCAGGATTAATATTTTTTTCTTTTAGATGTTAATTATATTGTTTTAAAATGTTAATTCTATTCATCGATGCCAGTCAAGTTATTTCTTTTTTTAAAACCCTTATATATATACTGTATATTATATATATGTATATGTATATGTATATATCTGTATATGTATATGTATATATATGTATATATATATACTGTGTATTGGCTCCAAGGCAGAAGAGTGGTAAGGGCTAGGCAATGGGGGTCAAGTGACTTGCCCAGGTTCACACAGCTGGGAAGTGGCTGAAGCCGGATTCGAACCTAGGACCTCCCACCTCTAGGCTTGGCTCTCAATCCACTGAGCTACCCAGCCGCCCAATCCACTGAGCTACCCAGCCGCCCACCCACCCCCTTAGGATTCTTTACAATATCTAATGATAAATGGTTCTCACGATCAATTTAAGTGTTCATTGAGGAACTTTGTATGGAAATTGAAGTTATGGATCACGAACAAGAGGAAATAATCTCAAACTACAACTCTGCTGTGACTCAGTAATAGTCGCCTTTAGATATTCCATTTTCAAAGAGCCATCATGGAAGTGATGAATGAGACACAGTGACTCCAAAAGCAAATGTTGACAGCAGTAATAGAAAGTACAGATTTTGGTTGGCTTGTAGTACTTGCCCAGAGTTAGAAAATGAAGAAAAGTCTGGGGTCAGATTTGAACCTACGACCTCTGGTCTTGAGGCCCAGCTCTCTGTCCACTGAGCCACTCAGCTGCGCTCCAACTTCCTTTTCCTGAACTACTCAAGGGTTTTCAACTTTCCCAGGGTTGGTTGGTTTCGTTGTTTGGTAGCTAGGAGCCTGACTACATGGCTTCAAGGCTAAATGGCCACAGGTGCCCAGGCTATTTGGCTTGCTGGAGGCTTCATTCATTAGGACACTCAAAAAGCCTGCTGATCTGAACCATGGACTTCAGGAGAAGCCTGAGCTTCACAAAGCTTCCTTTGACAAAGGGCACTCCATCAACAAGTGCCTTCTTCTTCTGGGACAAGCACAATGGAGAAGCTGGGGAAATGGCTAATCGGTGCCAGTCCCAGCTGATTCAACCCTTTCTGCTGAGCCTCTCTTCCTTCCCTCCGTGGCCACAAAAAGCTCAGCTGAAAACAAGCCATAACCCTTCATGAGGAAGCTCTTCAGTGGGTTGATTTCCAAAGGTGCTGCCTGAGGATAGAAGGAAGGACTTCCCCAAAAGGTCCCCAGGGAGGTACCTGAACTAAAGAAAGAGTCCATGCTGTATCCACACCTGCTCTTACCCAGCTCTCTTTGTGGTCCCAGGATGGCTCCGATCTGAATAGAGCTCAACAGGTGGAACTGCATAAGGAGGATACCAGCAGAGACCAGCTTGACAATAGGAAAGAACTTCCTTGGGGAGCAAAATTGGAACTGCCACCTATGGTCATAGAGCCAGACAGGTAGTGGAGAGATTTCTATCATTTCCATTGCCTGAGAGGGATGTCCAATAATAATTCCTTTCTTGGCTTCTATTTTTAATATTAAAGGGATTTCTCAACCCCAGGATGAATATTTTTTTCTTTTAGATGTTAATTATATTGTTTTAAAATGTTAATTCTATTCATTGATGCCAGTTAAGTTATTTCTTTTTTTTAAACCCTTATATATATACTGTATATTATATATATGTATATGTATATATATGTATATGTATATGTATATGTATATGTATATATATGTATATATATATATATATATATATATATATATATATATATATATATATATATATATATATATATATATATATATATATATATATATACTGTGTATTGGCTCCAAGGCAGAAGAGTGGTAAGGGCTAGGCAATGGGGGTCAAGTGACTTGCCCAGGTTCACACAGCTGGGAAGTGGCTGAAGCCGGATTCGAACCTAGGACCTCCCACCTCTAGGCTTGGCTCTCAATCCACTGAGCTACCCAGCCGCCCACCCACCCCCTTAGGATTCTTTACAATATCTAATGATAAATGGTTCTCACGATCAATTTAAGTGTTCATTGAGGAACTTTGTATGGAAATTGAAGTTATGGATCACGAACAAGAGGAAATAATCTCAAACTACAACTCTGCTGTGACTCAGTAATAGTCGCCTTTAGATATTCCATTTTCAAAGAGCCATCATGGAAGTGATGAATGAGACACAGTGACTCCAAAAGCAAATGTTGACAGCAGTAATAGAAAGTACAGATTTTGGTTGGCTTGTAGTACTTGCCCAGAGTTAGAAAATGAAGAAAAGTCTGGGGTCAGATTTGAACCTACGACCTCTGGTCTTGAGGCCCAGCTCTCTGTCCACTGAGCCACTCAGCTGCGCTCCAACTTCCTTTTCCTGAACTACTCAAGGGTTTTCAACTTTCCCAGGGTTGGTTGGTTTCGTTGTTTGGTAGCTAGGAGCCTGACTACATGGCTTCAAGGCTAAATGGCCACAGGTGCCCAGGCTATTTGGCTTGCTGGAGGCTTCATTCATTAGGACACTCAAAAAGCCTACTGATCTGAACCATGGACTTCAGGAGAAGCCTGAGCTTCACAAAGCTTCCTTTGACAAAGGGCACTCCATCAACAAGTGCCTTCTTCTTCTGGGACAAGCACAATGGAGAAGCTGGGGAAATGGCTAATCGGTGCCAGTCCCAGCTGATTCAACCCTTTCTGCTGAGCCTCTCTTCCTTCCCTCCGTGGCCACAAAAAGCTCAGCTGAAAACAAGCCATAACCCTTCATGAGGAAGCTCTTCAGTGGGTTGATTTCCAAAGGTGCTGCCTGAGGATAGAAGGAAGGACTTCCCCAAAAGGTCCCCAGGGAGGTACCTGAACTAAAGAAAGAGTCCATGCTGTATCCACACCTGCTCTTACCCAGCTCTCTTTGTGGTCCCAGGATGGCTCCGATCTGAATAGAGCTCAACAGGTGGAACTGCATAAGGAGGATACCAGCAGAGACCAGCTTGACAATAGGAAAGAACTTCCTTGGGGAGCAAAATTGGAACTGCCACCTATGGTCATAGAGCCAGACAGGTAGTGGAGAGATTTCTATCATTTCCATTGCCTGAGAGGGATGTCCAATAATAATTCCTTTCTTGGCTTCTATTTTTAATATTAAAGGGATTTCTCAACCCCAGGATGAATATTTTTTTCTTTTAGATGTTAATTATATTGTTTTAAAATGTTAATTCTATTCATCGATGCCAGTCAAGTTATTTCTTTTTTTTAAAACCTTATATATATACTGTATATTATATATATGTATATGTATATGTATATATATATGTATATGTATATGTATATGTATATATATGTATATATATATATATATATATATACTGTGTATTGGCTCCAAGGCAGAAGAGTGGTAAGGGCTAGGCAATGGGGGTCAAGTGACTTGCCCAGGTTCACACAGCTGGGAAGTGGCTGAAGCCGGATTCGAACCTAGGACCTCCCACCTCTAGGCTTGGCTCTCAATCCACTGAGCTACCCAGCCGCCCAATCCATTGAGCTACCCAGCCGCCCACCCACCCCCTTAGGATTCTTTACAATATCTAATGATAAATGGTTCTCACGATCAATTTAAGTGTTCATTGAGGAACTTTGTATGGAAATTGAAGTTATGGATCACGAACAAGAGGAAATAATCTCAAACTACAACTCTGCTGTGACTCAGTAATAGTCGCCTTTAGATATTCCATTTTCAAAGAGCCATCATGGAAGTGATGAATGAGACACAGTGACTCCAAAAGCTAATGTTGACAGCAGTAATAGAAAGTACAGATTTTGGTTGGCTTGTAGTACTTGCCCAGAGTTAGAAAATGAAGAAAAGTCTGGGGTCAGATTTGAACCTACGACCTCTGGTCTTGAGGCCCAGCTCTCTGTCCACTGAGCCACTCAGCTGCGCTCCAACTTCCTTTTCCTGAACTACTCAAGGGTTTTCAACTTTCCCAGGGTTGGTTGGTTTCGTTGTTTGGTAGCTAGGAGCCTGACTACATGGCTTCAAGGCTAAATGGCCACAGGTGCCCAGGCTATTTGGCTTGCTGGAGGCTTCATTCATTAGGACACTCAAAAAGCCTGCTGATCTGAACCATGGACTTCAGGAGAAGCCTGAGCTTCACAAAGCTTCCTTTGACAAAGGGCACTCCATCAACAAGTGCCTTCTTCTTCTGGGACAAGCACAATGGAGAAGCTGGGGAAATGGCTAATCGGCCAGTCCCAGCTGATTCAACCCTTTCTGCTGAGCCTCCCTTCCTTCACTCCGTGGCCACAAAAAGCTCAGCTGAAAACAAGCCATAACCCTTCATGAGGAAGCTCTTCAGTGGGTTGATTTCCAAAGGTGCTGCCTGAGGATAGAAGGAAGGACTTCCCCAAAAGGTCCCCAGGGAGGTACCTGAACTAAAGAAAGAGTCCATGCTGTATCCACACCTGCTCTTACCCAGCTCTCTTTGTGGTCCCATGATCTGGGACCGATCTGAATAGAGCTCAACAGGTGGAACTGCATAAGGAGGATACCAGCAGAGACCAGCTTGACAATAGGAAAGAACTTCCTTGGGGAGCAAAATTGGAACTGCCACCTATGGTCATAGAGCCAGACAGGTAGTGGAGAGATTTCTATCATTTCCATTGCCTGAGAGGGATGTCCAATAATAATTCCTTTCTTGGCTTCTATTTTTAATATTAAAGGGATTTCTCAACCCCAGGATGAATATTTTTTTCTTTTAGATGTTAATTATATTGTTTTAAAATGTTAATTCTATTCATCGATGCCAGTCAAGTTATTTCTTTTTTTTAAACCCTTATATATATACTGTATATTATATATATGTATATGTATATGTATATATATGTATATATATATACTGTGTATTGGCTCTAAGGCAGATGAGTGGTAAGGGCTAGGCAATGGGGGTCAAGTGACTTGCCCAGGTTCACACAGCTGGGAAGTGGCTGAAGCCGGATTCGAACCTAGGACCTCCCACCTCTAGGCTTGGCTCTCAATCCACTGAGCTACCCAGCCGCCCAATCCACTGAGCTACCCAGCCGCCCACCCACCCCCTTAGGATTCTTTACAATATCTAATGATAAATGGTTCTCACGATCAATTTAAGTGTTCATTGAGGAACTTTGTATGGAAATTGAAGTTATGGATCACGAACAAGAGGAAATAATCTCAAACTACAACTCTGCTGTGACTCAGTAATAGTCGCCTTTAGATATTCCATTTTCAAAGAGCCATCATGGAAGTGATGAATGAGACACAGTGACTCCAAAAGCAAATGTTGACAGCAGTAATAGAAAGTACAGATTTTGGTTGGCTTGTAGTACTTGCCCAGAGTTAGAAAATGAAGAAAAGTCTGGGGTCAGATTTGAACCTACGACCTCTGGTCTTGAGGCCCAGCTCTCTGTCCACTGAGCCACTCAGCTGCGCTCCAACTTCCTTTTCCTGAACTACTCAAGGGTTTTCAACTTTCCCAGGGTTGGTTGGTTTCGTTGTTTGGTAGCTAGGAGCCTGACTACATGGCTTCAAGGCTAAATGGCCACAGGTGCCCAGGCTATTTGACTTGCTGGAGGCTTCATTCATTAGGACACTCAAAAAGCCTGCTGATCTGAACCATGGACTTCAGGAGAAGCCTGAGCTTCACAAAGCTTCCTTTGACAAAGGGCACTCCATCAACAAGTGCCTTCTTCTTCTGGGACAAGCACAATGGAGAAGCTGGGGAAATGGCTAATCGGTGCCAGTCCCAGCTGATTCAACCCTTTCTGCTGAGCCTCTCTTCCTTCCCTCCGTGGCCACAAAAAGCTCAGCTGAAAACAAGCCATAACTCTTCATGAGGAAGCTCTTCAGTGGGTTGATTTCCAAAGGTGCTGCCTGAGGATAGAAGGAAGGACTTCCCCAAAAGGTCCCCAGGGAGATACCTGAACTAAAGAAAGAGTCCATGCTGTATCCACACCTGCTCTTACCCAGCTCTCTTTGTGGTCCCAGGATGGCTCCGATCTGAATAGAGCTCAACAGGTGGAACTGCATAAGGAGGATACCAGCAGAGACCAGCTTGACAATAGGAAAGAACTTCCTTGGGGAGCAAAATTGGAACTGCCACCTATGGTCATAGAGCCAGACAGGTAGTGGAGAGATTTCTATCATTTCCATTGCCTGAGAGGGATGTCCAATAATAATTCCTTTCTTGGCTTCTATTTTTAATATTAAAGGGATTTCTCAACCCCAGGATGAATATTTTTTTCTTTTAGATGTTAATTATATTGTTTTAAAATGTTAATTCTATTCATTGATGCCAGTTAAGTTATTTCTTTTTTTTAAACCCTTATATATATACTGTATATTATATATATGTATATGTATATATATGTATATGTATATGTATATGTATATGTATATATATGTATATATATATATATATATATATATATATATATATATATATATATATATATATATACTGTGTATTGGCTCCAAGGCAGAAGAGTGGTAAGGGCTAGGCAATGGGGGTCAAGTGACTTGCCCAGGTTCACACAGCTGGGAAGTGGCTGAAGCCGGATTCGAACCTAGGACCTCCCACCTCTAGGCTTGGCTCTCAATCCACTGAGCTACCCAGCCGCCCACCCACCCCCTTAGGATTCTTTACAATATCTAATGATAAATGGTTCTCACGATCAATTTAAGTGTTCATTGAGGAACTTTGTATGGAAATTGAAGTTATGGATCACGAACAAGAGGAAATAATCTCAAACTACAACTCTGCTGTGACTCAGTAATAGTCGCCTTTAGATATTCCATTTTCAAAGAGCCATCATGGAAGTGATGAATGAGACACAGTGACTCCAAAAGCAAATGTTGACAGCAGTAATAGAAAGTACAGATTTTGGTTGGCTTGTAGTACTTGCCCAGAGTTAGAAAATGAAGAAAAGTCTGGGGTCAGATTTGAACCTACGACCTCTGGTCTTGAGGCCCAGCTCTCTGTCCACTGAGCCACTCAGCTGCGCTCCAACTTCCTTTTCCTGAACTACTCAAGGGTTTTCAACTTTCCCAGGGTTGGTTGGTTTCGTTGTTTGGTAGCTAGGAGCCTGACTACATGGCTTCAAGGCTAAATGGCCACAGGTGCCCAGGCTATTTGGCTTGCTGGAGGCTTCATTCATTAGGACACTCAAAAAGCCTGCTGATCTGAACCATGGACTTCAGGAGAAGCCTGAGCTTCACAAAGCTTCCTTTGACAAAGGGCACTCCATCAACAAGTGCCTTCTTCTTCTGGGACAAGCACAATGGAGAAGCTGGGGAAATGGCTAATCGGTGCCAGTCCCAGCTGATTCAACCCTTTCTGCTGAGCCTCTCTTCCTTCCCTCCGTGGCCACAAAAAGCTCAGCTGAAAACAAGCCATAACCCTTCATGAGGAAGCTCTTCAGTGGGTTGATTTCCAAAGGTGCTGCCTGAGGATAGAAGGAAGGACTTCCCCAAAAGGTCCCCAGGGAGGTACCTGAACTAAAGAAAGAGTCCATGCTGTATCCACACCTGCTCTTACCCAGCTCTCTTTGTGGTCCCATGATCTGGGACCGATCTGAATAGAGCTCAACAGGTGGAACTGCATAAGGAGGATACCAGCAGAGACCAGCTTGACAATAGGAAAGAACTTCCTTGGGGAGCAAAATTGGAACTGCCACCTATGGTCATAGAGCCAGACAGGTAGTGGAGAGATTTCTATCATTTCCATTGCCTGAGAGGGATGTCCAATAATAATTCCTTTCTTGGCTTCTATTTTTAATATTAAAGGGATTTCTCAACCCCAGGATGAATATTTTTTTCTTTTAGATGTTAATTATATTGTTTTAAAATGTTAATTCTATTCATCGATGCCCGTCAAGTTATTTCTTTTTTTTAAACCCTTATATATATACTGTATATTATATATATATATATGTATATGTATATATCTGTATATGTATATGTATATGTATATATATGTATATATATACATATATATACTGTGTATTAGCTCCAAGGCAGAAGAGTGGTAAGGGCTAGGCAATGGGGGTCAAGTGACTTGCCCAGGTTCACACAGCTGGGAAGTGGCTGAAGCCGGATTCGAACCTAGGACCTCCCACCTCTAGGCTTGGCTCTCAATCCACTGAGCAACCCAGCCGCCCAATCCACTGAGCTACCCAGCCGCCCACCCACCCCCTTAGGATTCTTTACAATATCTAATGATAAATGGTTCTCACGATCAATTTAAGTGTTCATTGAGGAACTTTGTATGGAAATTGAAGTTATGGATCACGAACAAGAGGAAATCATCTCAAACTACAACTCTGCTGTGACTCAGTAATAGTCGCCTTTAGATATTCCATTTTCAAAGAGCCATCATGGAAGTGAGGAATGAGACACAGTGACTCCAAAAGCAAATGTTGACAGCAGTAATAGAAAGTACAGATTTTGGTTGGCTTGTAGTACTTGCCCAGAGTTAGAAAATGAAGAAAAGTCTGGGGTCAGATTTGAACCTACGACCTCTGGTCTTGAGGCCCAGCTCTCTGTCCACTGAGCCACTCAGCTGCGCTCCAACTTCCTTTTCCTGAACTACTCAAGGGTTTTCAACTTTCCCAGGGTTGGTTGGTTTCGTTGTTTGGTAGCTAGGAGCCTGACTACATGGCTTCAAGGCTAAATGGCCACAGGTGCCCAGGCTATTTGGCTTGCTGGAGGCTTCATTCATTAGGACACTCAAAAAGCCTGCTGATCTGAACCATGGACTTCAGGAGAAGCCTGAGCTTCACAAAGCTTCCTTTGACAAAGGGCACTCCATCAACAAGTGCCTTCTTCTTCTGGGACAAGCACAATGGAGAAGCTGGGGAAATGGCTAATCGGTGCCAGTCCCAGCTGATTCAACCCTTTCTGCTGAGCCTCTCTTCCTTCCCTCCGTGGCCACAAAAAGCTCAGCTGAAAACAAGCCATAACCCTTCATGAGGAAGCTCTTCAGTGGGTTGATTTCCAAAGGTGCTGCCTGAGGATAGAAGGAAGGACTTCCCCAAAAGGTCCCCAGGGAGGTACCTGAACTAAAGAAAGAGTCCATGCTGTATCCACACCTGCTCTTACCCAGCTCTCTTTGTGGTCCCAGGATGGCTCCGATCTGAATAGAGCTCAACAGGTGGAACTGCATAAGGAGGATACCAGCAGAGACCAGCTTGACAATAGGAAAGAACATCCTTGGGGAGCAAAATTGGAACTGCCACCTATGGTCATAGAGCCAGACAGGTAGTGGAGAGATTTCTATCATTTCCATTGCCTGAGAGGGATGTCCAATAATAATTCCTTTCATGGCTTCTATTTTTAATATTAAAGGGATTTCTCAACCCCAGGATGAATATTTTTTTCTTTTAGATGTTAATTATATTGTTTTAAAATGTTAATTCTATTCATCGATGCCAGTCAAGTTATTTCTTTTTTTTAAACCCTTATATATATACTGTATATTATATATATGTATATGTATATGTATATATATGTATATGTATATGTATATGTATATATATGTATATATATATATATATATATATATATATATATATATATATATATATATATATATATATATACTGTGTATTGGCTCCAAGGCAGAAGAGTGGTAAGGGCTAGGCAATGGGGGTCAAGTGACTTGCCCAGGTTCACACAGCTGGGAAGTGGCTGAAGCCGGATTCGAACCTAGGACCTCCCACCTCTAGGCTTGGCTCTCAATCCACTGAGCTACCCAGCCGCCCACCCACCCCCTTAGGATTCTTTACAATATCTAATGATAAATGGTTCTCACGATCAATTTAAGTGTTCATTGAGGAACTTTGTATGGAAATTGAAGTTATGGATCACGAACAAGAGGAAATAATCTCAAACTACAACTCTGCTGTGACTCAGTAATAGTCGCCTTTAGATATTCCATTTTCAAAGAGCCATCATGGAAGTGATGAATGAGACACAGTGACTCCAAAAGCAAATGTTGACAGCAGTAATAGAAAGTACAGATTTTGGTTGGCTTGTAGTACTTGCCCAGAGTTAGAAAATGAAGAAAAGTCTGGGGTCAGATTTGAACCTACGACCTCTGGTCTTGAGGCCCAGCTCTCTGTCCACTGAGCCACTCAGCTGCGCTCCAACTTCCTTTTCCTGAACTACTCAAGGGTTTTCAACTTTCCCAGGGTTGGTTGGTTTCGTTGTTTGGTAGCTAGGAGCCTGACTACATGGCTTCAAGGCTAAATGGCCACAGGTGCCCAGGCTATTTGACTTGCTGGAGGCTTCATTCATTAGGACACTCAAAAAGCCTGCTGATCTGAACCATGAACTTCAGGAGAAGCCTGAGCTTCACAAAGCTTCCTTTGACAAAGGGCACTCCATCAACAAGTGCCTTCTTCTTCTGGGACAAGCACAATGGAGAAGCTGGGGAAATGGCTAATCGGTGCCAGTCCCAGCTGATTCAACCCTTTCTGCTGAGCCTCTCTTCCTTCCCTCCATGGCCACAAAAAGCTCAGCTGAAAACAAGCCATAACCCTTCATGAGGAAGCTCTTCAGTGGGTTGATTTCCAAAGGTGCTGCCTGAGGATAGAAGGAAGGACTTCCCCAAAAGGTCCCCAGGGAGGTACCTGAACTAAAGAAAGAGTCCATGCTGTATCCACACCTGCTCTTACCCAGCTCTCTTTGTGGTCCCAGGATGGCTCCGATCTGAATAGAGCTCAACAGGTGGAACTGCATAAGGAGGATACCAGCAGAGACCAGCTTGACAATAGGAAAGAACTTCCTTGGGGAGCAAAATTGGAACTGCCACCTATGGTCATAGAGCCAGACAGGTAGTGGAGAGATTTCTATCATTTCCATTGCCTGAGAGGGATGTCCAATAATAATTCCTTTCTTGGCTTCTATTTTTAATATTAAAGGGATTTCTCAACCCCAGGATGAATATTTTTTTCTTTTAGATGTTAATTATATTGTTTTAAAATGTTAATTCTATTCATCGATGCCAGTCAAGTTATTTCTTTTTTTTAAACCCTTATATATATACTGTATATTATATATGTGTATATGTATATGTATATATATGTATCTGTATATGTATATGTATATATATGTATATATATATATATACTGTGTATTGGCTCCAAGGCAGAAGAGTGGTAAGGGTTAGGCAATGGGGGTCAAGTGACTTGCCCAGGTTCACACAGCTGGGAAGTGGCTGAAGCCGGATTCGAACCTAGGACCTCCCACCTCTAGGCTTGGCTCTCAATCCACTGAGCTACCCAGCCGCCCAATCCACTGAGATACCCAGCCGCCCACCCACCCCCTTAGGATTCTTTACAATATCTAATGATAAATGGTTCTCACGATCAATTTAAGTGTTCATTGAGGAACTTTGTATGGAAATTGAAGTTATGGATCACGAACAAGAGGAAATAATCTCAAACTACAACTCTGCTGTGACTCAGTAATAGTCGCCTTTAGATATTCCATTTTCAAAGAGCCATCATGGAAGTGATGAATGAGACACAGTGACTCCAAAAGCAAATGTTGACAGCAGTAATAGAAAGTACAGATTTTGGTTGGCTTGTAGTACTTGCCCAGAGTTAGAAAATGAAGAAAAGTCTGGGGTCAGATTTGAACCTACGACCTCTGGTCTTGAGGCCCAGCTCTCTGTCCACTGAGCCACTCAGCTGCACTCCAACTTCCTTTTCCTGAACTACTCAAGGGTTTTCAACTTTCCCAGGGTTGGTTGGTTTCGTTGTTTGGTAGCTAGGAGCCTGACTACATGGCTTCAAGGCTAAATGGCCACAGGTGCCCAGGCTATTTGGCTTGCTGGAGGCTTCATTCATTAGGACACTCAAAAAGCCTGCTGATCTGAACCATGGACTTCAGGAGAAGCCTGAGCTTCACAAAGCTTCCTTTGACAAAGGGCACTCCATCAACAAGTGCCTTCTTCTTCTGGGACAAGCACAATGGAGAAGCTGGGGAAATGGCTAATCGGTGCCAGTCCCAGCTGATTCAACCCTTTCTGCTGAGCCTCTCTTCCTTCCCTCCGTGGCCACAAAAAGCTCAGCTGAAAACAAGCCATAACCCTTCATGAGGAAGCTCTTCAGTGGGTTGATTTCCAAAGGTGCTGCCTGAGGATAGAAGGAAGGACTTCCCCAAAAGGTCCCCAGGGAGGTACCTGAACTAAAGAAAGAGTCCATGCTGTATCCACACCTGCTCTTACCCAGCTCTCTTTGTGGTCCCAGGATGGCTCCGATCTGAATAGAGCTCAACAGGTGGAACTGCATAAGGAGGATACCAGCAGAGACCAGCTTGACAATAGGAAAGAACTTCCTTGGGGAGCAAAATTGGAACTGCCACCTATGGTCATAGAGCCAGACAGGTAGTGGAGAGATTTCTATCATTTCCATTGCCTGAGAGGGATGTCCAATAATAATTCCTTTCTTGGCTTCTATTTTTAATATTAAAGGGATTTCTCAACCCCAGGATGAATATTTTTTTCTTTTAGATGTTAATTATATTGTTTTAAAATGTTAATTCTATTCATCGATGCCAGTCAAGTTATTTCTTTTTTTTAAACCCTTATATATATACTGTATATTATATATATGTATATGTATATGTATATATATGTATATATATATACTGTGTATTGGCTCCAAGGCAGAAGAGTGGGCTAGGCAATGGGGGTCAAGTGACTTGCCCAGGTTCACACAGCTGGGAAGTGGCTGAAGCCGGATTCGAACCTAGGACCTCCCACCTCTAGGCTTGGCTCTCAATCCACTGAGCTACCCAGCCGCCCAATCCACTGAGCTACCCAGCCGCCCACCCACCCCCTTAGGATTCTTTACAATATCTAATGATAAATGGTTCTCACGATCAATTTAAGTGTTCATTGAGGAACTTTGTATGGAAATTGAAGTTATGGATCACGAACAAGAGGAAATAATCTCAAACTACAACTCTGCTGTGACTCAGTAATAGTCGCCTTTAGATATTCCATTTTCAAAGAGCCATCATGGAAGTGATGAATGAGACACAGTGACTCCAAAAGCAAATGTTGACAGCAGTAATAGAAAGTACAGATTTTGGTTGGCTTGTAGTACTTGCCCAGAGTTAGAAAATGAAGAAAAGTCTGGGGTCAGATTTGAACCTACGACCTCTGGTCTTGAGGCCCAGCTCTCTGTCCACTGAGCCACTCAGCTGCGCTCCAACTTCCTTTTCCTGAACTACTCAAGGGTTTTCAACTTTCCCAGGGTTGGTTGGTTTCGTTGTTTGGTAGCTAGGAGCCTGACTACATGGCTTCAAGGCTAAATGGCCACAGGTGCCCAGGCTATTTGACTTGCTGGAGGCTTCATTCATTAGGACACTCAAAAAGCCTGCTGATCTGAACCATGGACTTCAGGAGAAGCCTGAGCTTCACAAAGCTTCCTTTGACAAAGGGCACTCCATCAACAAGTGCCTTCTTCTTCTGGGACAAGCACAATGGAGAAGCTGGGGAAATGGCTAATCGGTGCCAGTCCCAGCTGATTCAACCCTTTCTGCTGAGCCTCTCTTCCTTCCCTCCGTGGCCACAAAAAGCTCAGCTGAAAACAAGCCATAACCCTTCATGAGGAAGCTCTTCAGTGGGTTGATTTCCAAAGGTGCTGCCTGAGGATAGAAGGAAGGACTTCCCCAAAAGGTCCCCAGGGAGGTACCTGAACTAAAGAAAGAGTCCATGCTGTATCCACACCTGCTCTTACCCAGCTCTCTTTGTGGTCCCATGATCTGGGACCGATCTGAATAGAGCTCAACAGGTGGAACTGCATAAGGAGGATACCAGCAGAGACCAGCTTGACAATAGGAAAGAACTTCCTTGGGGAGCAAAATTGGAACTGCCACCTATGGTCATAGAGCCAGACAGGTAGTGGAGAGATTTCTATCATTTCCATTGCCTGAGAGGGATGTCCAATAATAATTCCTTTCTTGGCTTCTATTTTTAATATTAAAGGGATTTCTCAACCCCAGGATGAATATTTTTTTCTTTTAGATGTTAATTATATTGTTTTAAAATGTTAATTCTATTCATTGATGCCAGTTAAGTTATTTCTTTTTTTTAAACCCTTATATATATACTGTATATTATATATATGTATATGTATATATATGTATATGTATATGTATATGTATATGTATATATATGTATATATATATATATATATATATATATATATATATATACTGTGTATTGGCTCCAAGGCAGAAGAGTGGTAAGGGCTAGGCAATGGGGGTCAAGTGACTTGCCCAGGTTCACACAGCTGGGAAGTGGCTGAAGCCGGATTCGAACCTAGGACCTCCCACCTCTAGGCTTGGCTCTCAATCCACTGAGCTACCCAGCCGCCCACCCACCCCCTTAGGATTCTTTACAATATCTAATGATAAATGGTTCTCACGATCAATTTAAGTGTTCATTGAGGAACTTTGTATGGAAATTGAAGTTATGGATCACGAACAAGAGGAAATAATCTCAAACTACAACTCTGCTGTGACTCAGTAATAGTCGCCTTTAGATATTCCATTTTCAAAGAGCCATCATGGAAGTGATGAATGAGACACAGTGACTCCAAAAGCAAATGTTGACAGCAGTAATAGAAAGTACAGATTTTGGTTGGCTTGTAGTACTTGCCCAGAGTTAGAAAATGAAGAAAAGTCTGGGGTCAGATTTGAACCTACGACCTCTGGTCTTGAGGCCCAGCTCTCTGTCCACTGAGCCACTCAGCTGCGCTCCAACTTCCTTTTCCTGAACTACTCAAGGGTTTTCAACTTTCCCAGGGTTGGTTGGTTTCGTTGTTTGGTAGCTAGGAGCCTGACTACATGGCTTCAAGGCTAAATGGCCACAGGTGCCCAGGCTATTTGGCTTGCTGGAGGCTTCATTCATTAGGACACTCAAAAAGCCTGCTGATCTGAACCATGGACTTCAGGAGAAGCCTGAGCTTCACAAAGCTTCCTTTGACAAAGGGCACTCCATCAACAAGTGCCTTCTTCTTCTGGGACAAGCACAATGGAGAAGCTGGGGAAATGGCTAATCGGTGCCAGTCCCAGCTGATTCAACCCTTTCTGCTGAGCCTCTCTTCCTTCCCTCCGTGGCCACAAAAAGCTCAGCTGAAAACAAGCCATAACCCTTCATGAGGAAGCTCTTCAGTGGGTTGATTTCCAAAGGTGCTGCCTGAGGATAGAAGGAAGGACTTCCCCAAAAGGTCCCCAGGGAGGTACCTGAACTAAAGAAAGAGTCCATGCTGTATCCACACCTGCTCTTACCCAGCTCTCTTTGTGGTCCCATGATCTGGGACCGATCTGAATAGAGCTCAACAGGTGGAACTGCATAAGGAGGATACCAGCAGAGACCAGCTTGACAATAGGAAAGAACTTCCTTGGGGAGCAAAATTGGAACTGCCACCTATGGTCATAGAGCCAGACAGGTAGTGGAGAGATTTCTATCATTTCCATTGCCTGAGAGGGATGTCCAATAATAATTCCTTTCTTGGCTTCTATTTTTAATATTAAAGGGATTTCTCAACCCCAGGATGAATATTTTTTTCTTTTAGATGTTAATTATATTGTTTTAAAATGTTAATTCTATTCATCGATGCCCGTCAAGTTATTTCTTTTTTTTAAACCCTTATATATATACTGTATATTATATATATATATATGTATATGTATATATCTGTATATGTATATGTATATGTATATATATGTATATATATACATATATATACTGTGTATTAGCTCCAAGGCAGAAGAGTGGTAAGGGCTAGGCAATGGGGGTCAAGTGACTTGCCCAGGTTCACACAGCTGGGAAGTGGCTGAAGCCGGATTCGAACCTAGGACCTCCCACCTCTAGGCTTGGCTCTCAATCCACTGAGCTACCCAGCCGCCCAATCCACTGAGCTACCCAGCCGCCCACCCACCCCCTTAGGATTCTTTACAATATCTAATGATAAATGGTTCTCACGATCAATTTAAGTGTTCATTGAGGAACTTTGTATGGAAATTGAAGTTATGGATCACGAACAAGAGGAAATCATCTCAAACTACAACTCTGCTGTGACTCAGTAATAGTCGCCTTTAGATATTCCATTTTCAAAGAGCCATCATGGAAGTGAGGAATGAGACACAGTGACTCCAAAAGCAAATGTTGACAGCAGTAATAGAAAGTACAGATTTTGGTTGGCTTGTAGTACTTGCCCAGAGTTAGAAAATGAAGAAAAGTCTGGGGTCAGATTTGAACCTACGACCTCTGGTCTTGAGGCCCAGCTCTCTGTCCACTGAGCCACTCAGCTGCGCTCCAACTTCCTTTTCCTGAACTACTCAAGGGTTTTCAACTTTCCCAGGGTTGGTTGGTTTCGTTGTTTGGTAGCTAGGAGCCTGACTACATGGCTTCAAGGCTAAATGGCCACAGGTGCCCAGGCTATTTGGCTTGCTGGAGGCTTCATTCATTAGGACACTCAAAAAGCCTGCTGATCTGAACCATGGACTTCAGGAGAAGCCTGAGCTTCACAAAGCTTCCTTTGACAAAGGGCACTCCATCAACAAGTGCCTTCTTCTTCTGGGACAAGCACAATGGAGAAGCTGGGGAAATGGCTAATCGGTGCCAGTCCCAGCTGATTCAACCCTTTCTGCTGAGCCTCTCTTCCTTCCCTCCGTGGCCACAAAAAGCTCAGCTGAAAACAAGCCATAACCCTTCATGAGGAAGCTCTTCAGTGGGTTGATTTCCAAAGGTGCTGCCTGAGGATAGAAGGAAGGACTTCCCCAAAAGGTCCCCAGGGAGGTACCTGAACTAAAGAAAGAGTCCATGCTGTATCCACACCTGCTCTTACCCAGCTCTCTTTGTGGTCCCATGATCTGGGACCGATCTGAATAGAGCTCAACAGGTGGAACTGCATAAGGAGGATACCAGCAGAGACCAGCTTGACAATAGGAAAGAACTTCCTTGGGGAGCAAAATTGGAACTGCCACCTATGGTCATAGAGCCAGACAGGTAGTGGAGAGATTTCTATCATTTCCATTGCCTGAGAGGGATGTCCAATAATAATTCCTTTCTTGGCTTCTATTTTTAATATTAAAGGGATTTCTCAACCCCAGGATGAATATTTTTTTCTTTTAGATGTTAATTATATTGTTTTAAAATGTTAATTCTATTCATCGATGCCCGTCAAGTTATTTCTTTTTTTTAAACCCTTATATATATACTGTATATTATATATATATATATGTATATGTATATATCTGTATATGTATATGTATATGTATATATATGTATATATATACATATATATACTGTGTATTAGCTCCAAGGCAGAAGAGTGGTAAGGGCTAGGCAATGGGGGTCAAGTGACTTGCCCAGGTTCACACAGCTGGGAAGTGGCTGAAGCCGGATTCGAACCTAGGACCTCCCACCTCTAGGCTTGGCTCTCAATCCACTGAGCTACCCAGCCGCCCAATCCACTGAGCTACCCAGCCGCCCACCCACCCCCTTAGGATTCTTTACAATATCTAATGATAAATGGTTCTCACGATCAATTTAAGTGTTCATTGAGGAACTTTGTATGGAAATTGAAGTTATGGATCACGAACAAGAGGAAATCATCTCAAACTACAACTCTGCTGTGACTCAGTAATAGTCGCCTTTAGATATTCCATTTTCAAAGAGCCATCATGGAAGTGAGGAATGAGACACAGTGACTCCAAAAGCAAATGTTGACAGCAGTAATAGAAAGTACAGATTTTGGTTGGCTTGTAGTACTTGCCCAGAGTTAGAAAATGAAGAAAAGTCTGGGGTCAGATTTGAACCTACGACCTCTGGTCTTGAGGCCCAGCTCTCTGTCCACTGAGCCACTCAGCTGCGCTCCAACTTCCTTTTCCTGAACTACTCAAGGGTTTTCAACTTTCCCAGGGTTGGTTGGTTTCGTTGTTTGGTAGCTAGGAGCCTGACTACATGGCTTCAAGGCTAAATGGCCACAGGTGCCCAGGCTATTTGGCTTGCTGGAGGCTTCATTCATTAGGACACTCAAAAAGCCTGCTGATCTGAACCATGGACTTCAGGAGAAGCCTGAGCTTCACAAAGCTTCCTTTGACAAAGGGCACTCCATCAACAAGTGCCTTCTTCTTCTGGGACAAGCACAATGGAGAAGCTGGGGAAATGGCTAATCGGTGCCAGTCCCAGCTGATTCAACCCTTTCTGCTGAGCCTCTCTTCCTTCCCTCCGTGGCCACAAAAAGCTCAGCTGAAAACAAGCCATAACCCTTCATGAGGAAGCTCTTCAGTGGGTTGATTTCCAAAGGTGCTGCCTGAGGATAGAAGGAAGGACTTCCCCAAAAGGTCCCCAGGGAGGTACCTGAACTAAAGAAAGAGTCCATGCTGTATCCACACCTGCTCTTACCCAGCTCTCTTTGTGGTCCCAGGATGGCTCCGATCTGAATAGAGCTCAACAGGTGGAACTGCATAAGGAGGATACCAGCAGAGACCAGCTTGACAATAGGAAAGAACATCCTTGGGGAGCAAAATTGGAACTGCCACCTATGGTCATAGAGCCAGACAGGTAGTGGAGAGATTTCTATCATTTCCATTGCCTGAGAGGGATGTCCAATAATAATTCCTTTCATGGCTTCTATTTTTAATATTAAAGGGATTTCTCAACCCCAGGATGAATATTTTTTTCTTTTAGATGTTAATTATATTGTTTTAAAATGTTAATTCTATTCATCGATGCCAGTCAAGTTATTTCTTTTTTTTAAACCCTTATATATATACTGTATATTATATATATGTATATGTATATGTATATATATGTATATGTATATGTATATGTATATGTATATATATGTATATATATATATATATATATATATATATATATATATATATATATATATATATATATATATATATATATATATATATATATACTGTGTATTGGCTCCAAGGCAGAAGAGTGGTAAGGGCTAGGCAATGGGGGTCAAGTGACTTGCCCAGGTTCACACAGCTGGGAAGTGGCTGAAGCCGGATTCGAACCTAGGACCTCCCACCTCTAGGCTTGGCTCTCAATCCACTGAGCTACCCAGCCGCCCACCCACCCCCTTAGGATTCTTTACAATATCTAATGATAAATGGTTCTCACGATCAATTTAAGTGTTCATTGAGGAACTTTGTATGGAAATTGAAGTTATGGATCACGAACAAGAGGAAATAATCTCAAACTACAACTCTGCTGTGACTCAGTAATAGTCGCCTTTAGATATTCCATTTTCAAAGAGCCATCATGGAAGTGATGAATGAGACACAGTGACTCCAAAAGCAAATGTTGACAGCAGTAATAGAAAGTACAGATTTTGGTTGGCTTGTAGTACTTGCCCAGAGTTAGAAAATGAAGAAAAGTCTGGGGTCAGATTTGAACCTACGACCTCTGGTCTTGAGGCCCAGCTCTCTGTCCACTGAGCCACTCAGCTGCGCTCCAACTTCCTTTTCCTGAACTACTCAAGGGTTTTCAACTTTCCCAGGGTTGGTTGGTTTCGTTGTTTGGTAGCTAGGAGCCTGACTACATGGCTTCAAGGCTAAATGGCCACAGGTGCCCAGGCTATTTGACTTGCTGGAGGCTTCATTCATTAGGACACTCAAAAAGCCTGCTGATCTGAACCATGAACTTCAGGAGAAGCCTGAGCTTCACAAAGCTTCCTTTGACAAAGGGCACTCCATCAACAAGTGCCTTCTTCTTCTGGGACAAGCACAATGGAGAAGCTGGGGAAATGGCTAATCGGTGCCAGTCCCAGCTGATTCAACCCTTTCTGCTGAGCCTCTCTTCCTTCCCTCCATGGCCACAAAAAGCTCAGCTGAAAACAAGCCATAACCCTTCATGAGGAAGCTCTTCAGTGGGTTGATTTCCAAAGGTGCTGCCTGAGGATAGAAGGAAGGACTTCCCCAAAAGGTCCCCAGGGAGGTACCTGAACTAAAGAAAGAGTCCATGCTGTATCCACACCTGCTCTTACCCAGCTCTCTTTGTGGTCCCAGGATGGCTCCGATCTGAATAGAGCTCAACAGGTGGAACTGCATAAGGAGGATACCAGCAGAGACCAGCTTGACAATAGGAAAGAACTTCCTTGGGGAGCAAAATTGGAACTGCCACCTATGGTCATAGAGCCAGACAGGTAGTGGAGAGATTTCTATCATTTCCATTGCCTGAGAGGGATGTCCAATAATAATTCCTTTCTTGGCTTCTATTTTTAATATTAAAGGGATTTCTCAACCCCAGGATGAATATTTTTTTCTTTTAGATGTTAATTATATTGTTTTAAAATGTTAATTCTATTCATCGATGCCAGTCAAGTTATTTCTTTTTTTTAAACCCTTATATATATACTGTATATTATATATGTGTATATGTATATGTATATATATGTATCTGTATATGTATATGTATATATATGTATATATATATATATACTGTGTATTGGCTCCAAGGCAGAAGAGTGGTAAGGGTTAGGCAATGGGGGTCAAGTGACTTGCCCAGGTTCACACAGCTGGGAAGTGGCTGAAGCCGGATTCGAACCTAGGACCTCCCACCTCTAGGCTTGGCTCTCAATCCACTGAGCTACCCAGCCGCCCAATCCACTGAGATACCCAGCCGCCCACCCACCCCCTTAGGATTCTTTACAATATCTAATGATAAATGGTTCTCACGATCAATTTAAGTGTTCATTGAGGAACTTTGTATGGAAATTGAAGTTATGGATCACGAACAAGAGGAAATAATCTCAAACTACAACTCTGCTGTGACTCAGTAATAGTCGCCTTTAGATATTCCATTTTCAAAGAGCCATCATGGAAGTGATGAATGAGACACAGTGACTCCAAAAGCAAATGTTGACAGCAGTAATAGAAAGTACAGATTTTGGTTGGCTTGTAGTACTTGCCCAGAGTTAGAAAATGAAGAAAAGTCTGGGGTCAGATTTGAACCTACGACCTCTGGTCTTGAGGCCCAGCTCTCTGTCCACTGAGCCACTCAGCTGCACTCCAACTTCCTTTTCCTGAACTACTCAAGGGTTTTCAACTTTCCCAGGGTTGGTTGGTTTCGTTGTTTGGTAGCTAGGAGCCTGACTACATGGCTTCAAGGCTAAATGGCCACAGGTGCCCAGGCTATTTGGCTTGCTGGAGGCTTCATTCATTAGGACACTCAAAAAGCCTGCTGATCTGAACCATGGACTTCAGGAGAAGCCTGAGCTTCACAAAGCTTCCTTTGACAAAGGGCACTCCATCAACAAGTGCCTTCTTCTTCTGGGACAAGCACAATGGAGAAGCTGGGGAAATGGCTAATCGGTGCCAGTCCCAGCTGATTCAACCCTTTCTGCTGAGCCTCTCTTCCTTCCCTCCGTGGCCACAAAAAGCTCAGCTGAAAACAAGCCATAACCCTTCATGAGGAAGCTCTTCAGTGGGTTGATTTCCAAAGGTGCTGCCTGAGGATAGAAGGAAGGACTTCCCCAAAAGGTCCCCAGGGAGGTACCTGAACTAAAGAAAGAGTCCATGCTGTATCCACACCTGCTCTTACCCAGCTCTCTTTGTGGTCCCAGGATGGCTCCGATCTGAATAGAGCTCAACAGGTGGAACTGCATAAGGAGGATACCAGCAGAGACCAGCTTGACAATAGGAAAGAACTTCCTTGGGGAGCAAAATTGGAACTGCCACCTATGGTCATAGAGCCAGACAGGTAGTGGAGAGATTTCTATCATTTCCATTGCCTGAGAGGGATGTCCAATAATAATTCCTTTCTTGGCTTCTATTTTTAATATTAAAGGGATTTCTCAACCCCAGGATGAATATTTTTTTCTTTTAGATGTTAATTATATTGTTTTAAAATGTTAATTCTATTCATCGATGCCAGTCAAGTTATTTCTTTTTTTTAAACCCTTATATATATACTGTATATTATATATATGTATATGTATATGTATATATATGTATATATATATACTGTGTATTGGCTCCAAGGCAGAAGAGTGGGCTAGGCAATGGGGGTCAAGTGACTTGCCCAGGTTCACACAGCTGGGAAGTGGCTGAAGCCGGATTCGAACCTAGGACCTCCCACCTCTAGGCTTGGCTCTCAATCCACTGAGCTACCCAGCCGCCCAATCCACTGAGCTACCCAGCCGCCCACCCACCCCCTTAGGATTCTTTACAATATCTAATGATAAATGGTTCTCACGATCAATTTAAGTGTTCATTGAGGAACTTTGTATGGAAATTGAAGTTATGGATCACGAACAAGAGGAAATAATCTCAAACTACAACTCTGCTGTGACTCAGTAATAGTCGCCTTTAGATATTCCATTTTCAAAGAGCCATCATGGAAGTGATGAATGAGACACAGTGACTCCAAAAGCAAATGTTGACAGCAGTAATAGAAAGTACAGATTTTGGTTGGCTTGTAGTACTTGCCCAGAGTTAGAAAATGAAGAAAAGTCTGGGGTCAGATTTGAACCTACGACCTCTGGTCTTGAGGCCCAGCTCTCTGTCCACTGAGCCACTCAGCTGCGCTCCAACTTCCTTTTCCTGAACTACTCAAGGGTTTTCAACTTTCCCAGGGTTGGTTGGTTTCGTTGTTTGGTAGCTAGGAGCCTGACTACATGGCTTCAAGGCTAAATGGCCACAGGTGCCCAGGCTATTTGACTTGCTGGAGGCTTCATTCATTAGGACACTCAAAAAGCCTGCTGATCTGAACCATGGACTTCAGGAGAAGCCTGAGCTTCACAAAGCTTCCTTTGACAAAGGGCACTCCATCAACAAGTGCCTTCTTCTTCTGGGACAAGCACAATGGAGAAGCTGGGGAAATGGCTAATCGGTGCCAGTCCCAGCTGATTCAACCCTTTCTGCTGAGCCTCTCTTCCTTCCCTCCGTGGCCACAAAAAGCTCAGCTGAAAACAATCCATAACCCTTCATGAGGAAGCTCTTCAGTGGGTTGATTTCCAAAGGTGCTGCCTGAGGATAGAAGGAAGGACTTCCCCAAAAGGTCCGCAGGGAGGTACCTGAACTAAAGAAAGAGTCCATGCTGTATCCACACCTGCTCTTACCCAGCTCTCTTTGTGGTCCCAGGATGGCTCCGATCTGAATAGAGCTCAACAGGTGGAACTGCATAAGGAGGATACCAGCAGAGACCAGCTTGACAATAGGAAAGAACTTCCTTGGGGAGCAAAATTGGAACTGCCACCTATGGTCATAGAGCCAGACAGGTAGTGGAGAGATTTCTATCATTTCCATTGCCTGAGAGGGATGTCCAATAATAATTCCTTTCTTGGCTTCTATTTTTAATATTAAAGGGATTTCTCAACCCCAGGATGAATATTTTTTTCTTTTAGATGTTAATTATATTGTTTTAAAATGTTAATTCTATTCATCGATGCCAGTCAAGTTATTTCTTTTTTTTAAACCCTTATATATATATACTGTATATTATATATATGTATATGTATATATATGTATATGTATATATATGTATATATATATATATATATATATATATATATATATACTGTGTATTGGCTCCAAGGCAGAAGAGTGGTAAGGGCTAGGCAATGGGGGTCAAGTGACTTGCCCAGGTTCACACAGCTGGGAAGTGGCTGAAGCCGGATTCGAACCTAGGACCTCCCACCTCTAGGCTTGGCTCTCAATCCACTGAGCTACCCAGCCGCCCACCCACCCCCTTAGGATTCTTTACAATATCTAATGATAAATGGTTCTCACGATCAATTTAAGTGTTCATTGAGGAACTTTGTATGGAAATTGAAGTTATGGATCACGAACAAGAGGAAATAATCTCAAACTACAACTCTGCTGTGACTCAGTAATAGTCGCCTTTAGATATTCCATTTTCAAAGAGCCATCATGGAAGTGATGAATGAGACACAGTGACTCCAAAAGCAAATGTTGACAGCAGTAATAGAAAGTACAGATTTTGGTTGGCTTGTAGTACTTGCCCAGAGTTAGAAAATGAAGAAAAGTCTGGGGTCAGATTTGAACCTACGACCTCTGGTCTTGAGGCCCAGCTCTCTGTCCACTGAGCCACTCAGCTGCGCTCCAACTTCCTTTTCCTGAACTACTCAAGGGTTTTCAACTTTCCCAGGGTTGGTTGGTTTCGTTGTTTGGTAGCTAGGAGCCTGACTACATGGCTTCAAGGCTAAATGGCCACAGGTGCCCAGGCTATTTGACTTGCTGGAGGCTTCATTCATTAGGACACTCAAAAAGCCTGCTGATCTGAACCATGGACTTCAGGAGAAGCCTGAGCTTCACAAAGCTTCCTTTGACAAAGGGCACTCCATCAACAAGTGCCTTCTTCTTCTGGGACAAGCACAATGGAGAAGCTGGGGAAATGGCTAATCGGTGCCAGTCCCAGCTGATTCAACCCTTTCTGCTGAGCCTCTCTTCCTTCCCTCCATGGCCACAAAAAGCTCAGCTGAAAACAAGCCATAACCCTTCATGAGGAAGCTCTTCAGTGGGTTGATTTCCAAAGGTGCTGCCTGAGGATAGAAGGAAGGACTTCCCCAAAAGGTCCCCAGGGAGGTACCTGAACTAAAGAAAGAGTCCATGCTGTATCCACACCTGCTCTTACCCAGCTCTCTTTGTGGTCCCAGGATGGCTCCGATCTGAATAGAGCTCAACAGGTGGAACTGCATAAGGAGGATACCAGCAGAGACCAGCTTGACAATAGGAAAGAACTTCCTTGGGGAGCAAATTTGGAACTGCCACCTATGGTCATAGAGCCAGACAGGTAGTGGAGAGATTTCTATCATTTCCATTGCCTGAGAGGGATGTCCAATAATAATTCCTTTCTTGGCTTCTATTTTTAATATTAAAGGGATTTCTCAACCCCAGGATGAATATTTTTTTCTTTTAGATGTTAATTATATTGTTTTAAAATGTTAATTCTATTCATCGATGCCAGTCAAGTTATTTCTTTTTTTTAAACCCTTATATATATACTGTATATTATATATATGTATATGTATATGTATATATATGTATATATATATACTGTGTATTGGCTCCAAGGCAGAAGAGTGGGCTAGGCAATGGGGGTCAAGTGACTTGCCCAAGTTCACACAGCTGGGAAGTGGCTGAAGCCGGATTCGAACCTAGGACCTCCCACCTCTAGGCTTGGCTCTCAATCCACTGAGCTACCCAGCCGCCCAATCCACTGAGCTACCCAGCCGCCCACCCACCCCCTTAGGATTCTTTACAATATCTAATGATAAATGGTTCTCACGATCAATTTAAGTGTTCATTGAGGAACTTTGTATGGAAATTGAAGTTATGGATCACGAACAAGAGGAAATAATCTCAAACTACAACTCTGCTGTGACTCAGTAATAGTCGCCTTTAGATATTCCATTTTCAAAGAGCCATCATGGAAGTGATGAATGAGACACAGTGACTCCAAAAGCAAATGTTGACAGCAGTAATAGAAAGTACAGATTTTGGTTGGCTTGTAGTACTTGCCCAGAGTTAGAAAATGAAGAAAAGTCTGGGGTCAGATTTGAACCTACGACCTCTGGTCTTGAGGCCCAGCTCTCTGTCCACTGAGCCACTCAGCTGCGCTCCAACTTCCTTTTCCTGAACTACTCAAGGGTTTTCAACTTTCCCAGGGTTGGTTGGTTTCGTTGTTTGGTAGCTAGGAGCCTGACTACATGGCTTCAAGGCTAAATGGCCACAGGTGCCCAGGCTATTTGGCTTGCTGGAGGCTTCATTCATTAGGACACTCAAAAAGCCTGCTGATCTGAACCATGGACTTCAGGAGAAGCCTGAGCTTCACAAAGCTTCCTTTGACAAAGGGCACTCCGTCAACAAGTGCCTTCTTCTTCTGGGACAAGCACAATGGAGAAGCTGGGAAAATGGCTAATCGGTGCCAGTCCCAGCTGATTCAACCCTTTCTGCTGAGCCTCTCTTCCTTCCCTCCGTGGCCACAAAAGCTCAGCTGAAAACAATCCATAACCCTTCATGAGGAAGCTCTTCAGTGGGTTGATTTCCAAAGGTGCTGCCTGAGGATAGAAGGAAGGACTTCCCCAAAAGGTCCGGAGGGAGGTACCTGAACTAAAGAAAGAGTCCATGCTGTATCCACAACTGCTCTTACCCAGCTCTCTTTGTGGTCCCAGGATGGCTCCGATCTGAATAGAGCTCAACAGGTGGAACTGCATAAGGAGGATACCAGCAGAGACCAGCTTGACAATAGGAAAGAACTTCCTTGGGGAGCAAAATTGGAACTGCCACCTATGGTCATAGAGCCAGACAGGTAGTGGAGAGATTTCTATCATTTCCATTGCCTGAGAGGGATGTCCAATAATAATTCCTTTCTTGGCTTCTATTTTTAATATTAAAGGGATTTCTCAACCCCAGGATGAATATTTTTTTCTTTTAGATGTTAATTATATTGTTTTAAAATGTTAATTCTATTCATCGATGCCAGTCAAGTTATTTCTTTTTTTTAAACCCTTATATATATATACTGTATATTATATATATGTATATGTATATGTATATGTATATATATGTATATGTATATATATGTATATATATATATATATATATATATACTGTGTATTGGCTCCAAGGCAGAAGAGTGGTAAGGGCTAGGCAATGGGGGTCAAGTGACTTGCCCAGGTTCACACAGCTGGGAAGTGGCTGAAGCCGGATTCGAACCTAGGACCTCCCACCTCTAGGCTTGGCTCTCAATCCACTGAGCTACCCAGCCGCCCACCCACCCCCTTAGGATTCTTTACAATATCTAATGATAAATGGTTCTCACGATCAATTTAAGTGTTCATTGAGGAACTTTGTATGGAAATTGAAGTTATGGATCACGAACAAGAGGAAATAATCTCAAACTACAACTCTGCTGTGACTCAGTAATAGTCGCCTTTAGATATTCCATTTTCAAAGAGCCATCATGGAAGTGATGAATGAGACACAGTGACTCCAAAAGCAAATGTTGACAGCAGTAATAGAAAGTACAGATTTTGGTTGGCTTGTAGTACTTGCCCAGAGTTAGAAAATGAAGAAAAGTCTGGGGTCAGATTTGAACCTACGACCTCTGGTCTTGAGGCCCAGCTCTCTGTCCACTGAGCCACTCAGCTGCGCTCCAACTTCCTTTTCCTGAACTACTCAAGGGTTTTCAACTTTCCCAGGGTTGGTTGGTTTCGTTGTTTGGTAGCTAGGAGCCTGACTACATGGCTTCAAGGCTAAATGGCCACAGGTGCCCAGGCTATTTGACTTGCTGGAGGCTTCATTCATTAGGACACTCAAAAAGCCTGCTGATCTGAACCATGGACTTCAGGAGAAGCCTGAGCTTCACAAAGCTTCCTTTGACAAAGGGCACTCCATCAACAAGTGCCTTCTTCTTCTGGGACAAGCACAATGGAGAAGCTGGGGAAATGGCTAATCGGTGCCAGTCCCAGCTGATTCAACCCTTTCTGCTGAGCCTCTCTTCCTTCCCTCCGTGGCCACAAAAAGCTCAGCTGAAAACAATCCATAACCCTTCATGAGGAAGCTCTTCAGTGGGTTGATTTCCAAAGGTGCTGCCTGAGGATAGAAGGAAGGACTTCCCCAAAAGGTCCGGAGGGAGGTACCTGAACTAAAGAAAGAGTCCATGCTGTATCCACAACTGCTCTTACCCAGCTCTCTTTGTGGTCCCAGGATGGCTCCGATCTGAATAGAGCTCAACAGGTGGAACTGCATAAGGAGGATACCAGCAGAGACCAGCTTGACAATAGGAAAGAACTTCCTTGGGGAGCAAAATTGGAACTGCCACCTATGGTCATAGAGCCAGACAGGTAGTGGAGAGATTTCTATCATTTCCATTGCCTGAGAGGGATGTCCAATAATAATTCCTTTCTTGGCTTCTATTTTTAATATTAAAGGGATTTCTCAACCCCAGGATGAATATTTTTTTCTTTTAGATGTTAATTATATTGTTTTAAAATGTTAATTCTATTCATCGATGCCAGTCAAGTTATTTCTTTTTTTTAAACCCTTATATATATATACTGTATATTATATATATGTATATGTATATGTATATATATGTATATGTATATATATGTATATATATATATATATATATATACTGTGTATTGGCTCCAAGGCAGAAGAGTGGTAAGGGCTAGGCAATGGGGGTCAAGTGACTTGCCCAGGTTCACACAGCTGGGAAGTGGCTGAAGCCGGATTCGAACCTAGGACCTCCCACCTCTAGGCTTGGCTCTCAATCCACTGAGCTACCCAGCCGCCCACCCACCCCCTTAGGATTCTTTACAATATCTAATGATAAATGGTTCTCACGATCAATTTAAGTGTTCATTGAGGAACTTTGTATGGAAATTGAAGTTATGGATCACAAACAAGAGGAAATAATCTCAAACTACAACTCTGCTGTGACTCAGTAATAGTCGCCTTTAGATATTCCATTTTCAAAGAGCCATCATGGAAGTGATGAATGAGACACAGTGACTCCAAAAGCAAATGTTGACAGCAGTAATAGAAAGTACAGATTTTGGTTGGCTTGTAGTACTTGCCCAGAGTTAGAAAATGAAGAAAAGTCTGGGGTCAGATTTGAACCTACGACCTCTGGTCTTGAGGCCCAGCTCTCTGTCCACTGAGCCACTCAGCTGCGCTCCAACTTCCTTTTCCTGAACTACTCAAGGGTTTTCAACTTTCCCAGGGTTGGTTGGTTTCGTTGTTTGGTAGCTAGGAGCCTGACTACATGGCTTCAAGGCTAAATGGCCACAGGTGCCCAGGCTATTTGACTTGCTGGAGGCTTCATTCATTAGGACACTCAAAAAGCCTGCTGATCTGAACCATGGACTTCAGGAGAAGCCTGAGCTTCACAAAGCTTCCTTTGACAAAGGGCACTCCATCAACAAGTGCCTTCTTCTTCTGGGACAAGCACAATGGAGAAGCTGGGGAAATGGCTAATCGGTGTCAGTCCCAGCTGATTCAACCCTTTCTGCTGAGCCTCTCTTCCTTCCCTCCGTGGCCACAAAAAGCTCAGCTGAAAACAAGCCATAACCCTTCATGAGGAAGCTCTTCAGTGGGTTGATTTCCAAAGGTGCTGCCTGAGGATAGAAGGAAGGACTTCCCCAAAAGGTCCCCAGGGAGGTACCTGAACTAAAGAAAGAGTCCATGCTGTATCCACACCTGCTCTTACCCAGCTCTCTTTGTGGTCCCAGGATGGCTCCGATCTGAATAGAGCTCAACAGGTGGAACTGCATAAGGAGGATACCAGCAGAGACCAGCTTGACAATAGGAAAGAACTTCCTTGGGGAGCAAAATTGGAACTGCCACCTATGGTCATAGAGCCAGACAGGTAGTGGAGAGATTTCTATCATTTCCATTGCCTGAGAGGGATGTCCAATAATAATTGCTTTCTTGGCTTCTATTTTTAATATTAAAGGGATTTCTCAACCCCAGGATGAATATTTTTTTCTTTTAGATGTTAATTATATTGTTTTAAAATGTTAATTCTATTCATAGATGCCAGTCAAGTTATTTCTTTTTTTAAACCCTTATATATATACTGTATATTATATATATGTATATGTATATGTATATATCTGTATCTGTATATGTATATGTATATATATGTATATATATATATATATATATATATATATATATATATATATACTGTGTATTGGCTCCAAGGCAGAAGAGTGGTAAGGGCTAGGCAATGGGGGTCAAGTGACTTGCCCAGGTTCACACAGCTGGGAAGTGGCTGAAGCCGGATTCGAACCTAGGACCTCCCACCTCTAGGCTTGGCTCTCAATCCACTGAGCTACCCAGCCGCCCAATCCACTGAGCTACCCAGCCACCCACCCACCCCCTTAGGATTCTTTACAATATCTAATGATAAATGGTTCTCACGATCAATTTACGTGTTCATTGAGGAACTTTGTATGGAAATTGAAGTTATGGATCACGAACAAGAGGAAATAATCTCAAACTACAACTCTGCTGTGACTCAGTAATAGTCGCCTTTAGATATTCCATTTTCAAAGAGCCATCATGGAAGTGATGAATGAGACACAGTGACTCCAAAAGCAAATGTTGACAGCAGTAATAGAAAGTACAGATTTTGGTTGGCTTGTAGTACTTGCCCAGAGTTAGAAAATGAAGAAAAGTCTGGGGTCAGATTTGAACCTACGACCTCTGGTCTTGAGGCCCAGCTCTCTGTCCACTGAGCCACTCAGCTGCACTCCAACTTCCTTTTCCTGAACTACTCAAGGGTTTTCAACTTTCCCAGGGTTGGTTGGTTTCGTTGTTTGGTAGCTAGGAGCCTGACTACATGGCTTCAAGGCTAAATGGCCACAGGTGCCCAGGCTATTTGGCTTGCTGGAGGCTTCATTCATTAGGACACTCAAAAAGCCTGCTGATCTGAACCATGGACTTCAGGAGAAGCCTGAGCTTCACAAAGCTTCCTTTGACAAAGGGCACTCCATCAACAAGTGCCTTCTTCTTCTGGGACAAGCACAATGGAGAAGCTGGGGAAATGGCTAATCGGTGCCAGTCCCAGCTGATTCAACCCTTTCTACTGAGCCTCTCTTCCTTCCCTCCATGGCCACAAAAAGCTCAGCTGAAAACAAGCCATAACCCTTCATGAGGAAGCTCTTCAGTGGGTTGATTTCCAAAGGTGCTGCCTGAGGATAGAAGGAAGGACTTCCCCAAAAGGTCCCCAGGGAGGTACCTGAACTAAAGAAAGAGTCCATGCTGTATCCACACCTGCTCTTACCCAGCTCTCTTTGTGGTCCCAGGATGGCTCCGATCTGAATAGAGCTCAACAGGTGGAACTGCATAAGGAGGATACCAGCAGAGACCAGCTTGACAATAGGAAAGAACTTCCTTGGGGAGCAAAATTGGAACTGCCACCTATGGTCATAGAGCCAGACAGGTAGTGGAGAGATTTCTATCATTTCCATTGCCTGAGAGGGATGTCCAATAATAATTCCTTTCTTGGCTTCTATTTTTAATATTAAAGGGATTTCTCAACCCCAGGATGAATATTTTTTTCTTTTAGATGTTAATTATATTGTTTTAAAATGTTAATTCTATTCATCGATGCCAGTCAAGTTATTTCTTTTTTTAAACCCTTATATATATACTGTATATTATATATATGTATATGTATATGTATATATATGTATATATATATATACTGTGTATTGGCTCCAAGGCAGAAGAGTGGGCTAGGCAATGGGGGTCAAGTGACTTGCCCAGGTTCACACAGCTGGGAAGTGGCTGAAGCCGGATTCGAACCTAGGACCTCCCACCTCTAGGCTTGGCTCTCAATCCACTGAGCTACCCAGCCGCCCAATCCACTGAGCTACCCAGCCGCCCACCCACCCCCTTAGGATTCTTTACAATATCTAATGATAAATGGTTCTCACGATCAATTTAAGTGTTCATTGAGGAACTTTGTATGGAAATTGAAGTTATGGATCACGAACAAGAGGAAATAATCTCAAACTACAACTCTGCTGTGACTCAGTAATAGTCGCCTTTAGATATTCCATTTTCAAAGAGCCATCATGGAAGTGATGAATGAGACACAGTGACTCCAAAAGCAAATGTTGACAGCAGTAATAGAAAGTACAGATTTTGGTTGGCTTGTAGTACTTGCCCAGAGTTAGAAAATGAAGAAAAGTCTGGGGTCAGATTTGAACCTACGACCTCTGGTCTTGAGGCCCAGCTCTCTGTCCACTGAGCCACTCAGCTGCGCTCCAACTTCCTTTTCCTGAACTACTCAAGGGTTTTCAACTTTCCCAGGGTTGGTTGGTTTCGTTGTTTGGTAGCTAGGAGCCTGACTACATGGCTTCAAGGCTAAATGGCCACAGGTGCCCAGGCTATTTGGCTTGCTGGAGGCTTCATTCATTAGGACACTCAAAAAGCCTGCTGATCTGAACCATGGACTTCAGGAGAAGCCTGAGCTTCACAAAGCTTCCTTTGACAAAGGGCACTCCATCAACAAGTGCCTTCTTCTTCTGGGACAAGCACAATGGAGAAGCTGGGGAAATGGCTAATCGGTGCCAGTCCCAGCTGATTCAACCCTTTCTGCTGAGCCTCTCTTCCTTCCCTCCGTGGCCACAAAAAGCTCAGCTGAAAACAAGCCATAACCCTTCATGAGGAAGCTCTTCAGTGGGTTGATTTCCAAAGGTGCTGCCTGAGGATAGAAGGAAGGACTTCCCCAAAAGGTCCCCAGGGAGGTACCTGAACTAAAGAAAGAGTCCATGCTGTATCCACACCTGCTCTTACCCAGCTCTCTTTGTGGTCCCAGGATGGCTCCGATCTGAATAGAGCTCAACAGGTGGAACTGCATAAGGAGGATACCAGCAGAGACCAGCTTGACAATAGGAAAGAACTTCCTTGGGGAGCAAAATTGGAACTGCCACCTATGGTCATAGAGCCAGACAGGTAGTGGAGAGATTTCTATCATTTCCATTGCCTGAGAGGGATGTCCAATAATAATTCCTTTCTTGGCTTCTATTTTTAATATTAAAGGGATTTCTCAACCCCAGGATGAATATTTTTTTCTTTTAGATGTTAATTATATTGTTTTAAAATGTTAATTCTATTCATCGATGCCAGTCAAGTTATTTCTTTTTTTTAAACCCTTATATATATATACTCTATATTATATATATGTATATGTATATGTATATATATATGTATATGTATATATATGTATATATATATATATATATATATATATATATATACTGTGTATTGGCTCCAAGGCAGAAGAGTGGTAAGGGCTAGGCAATGGGGGTCAAGTGACTTGCCCAGGTTCACACAGCTGGGAAGTGGCTGAAGCCGGATTCGAACCTAGGACCTCCCACCTCTAGGCTTGGCTCTCAATCCACTGAGCTACCCAGCCGCCCAATCCACTGAGCTACCCAGCCGCCCACCCACCCCCTTAGGATTCTTTACAATATCTAATGATAAATGGTTCTCACGATCAATTTAAGTGTTCATTGAGGAACTTTGTATGGAAATTGAAGTTATGGATCACGAACAAGAGGAAATAATCTCAAACTACAACTCTGCTGTGACTCAGTAATAGTCGCCTTTAGATATTCCATTTTCAAAGAGCCATCATGGAAGTGATGAATGAGACACAGTGACTCCAAAAGCAAATGTTGACAGCAGTAATAGAAAGTACAGATTTTGGTTGGCTTGTAGTACTTGCCCAGAGTTAGAAAATGAAGAAAAGTCTGGGGTCAGATTTGAACCTACGACCTCTGGTCTTGAGGCCCAGCTCTCTGTCCACTGAGCCACTCAGCTGCGCTCCAACTTCCTTTTCCTGAACTACTCAAGGGTTTTCAACTTTCCCAGGGTTGGTTGGTTTCGTTGTTTGGTAGCTAGGAGCCTGACTACATGGCTTCAAGGCTAAATGGCCACAGGTGCCCAGGCTATTTGGCTTGCTGGAGGCTTCATTCATTAGGACACTCAAAAAGCCTGCTGATCTGAACCATGGACTTCAGGAGAAGCCTGAGCTTCACAAAGCTTCCTTTGACAAAGGGCACTCCATCAACAAGTGCCTTCTTCTTCTGGGACAAGCACAATGGAGAAGCTGGGGAAATGGCTAATCGGTGCCAGTCCCAGCTGATTCAACCCTTTCTGCTGAGCCTCTCTTCCTTCCCTCCGTGGCCACAAAAAGCTCAGCTGAAAACAAGCCATAACCCTTCATGAGGAAGCTCTTCAGTGGGTTGATTTCCAAAGGTGCTGCCTGAGGATAGAAGGAAGGACTTCCCCAAAAGGTCCCCAGGGAGGTACCTGAACTAAAGAAAGAGTCCATGCTGTATCCACACCTGCTCTTACCCAGCTCTCTTTGTGGTCCCAGGATGGCTCCGATCTGAATAGAGCTCAACAGGTGGAACTGCATAAGGAGGATACCAGCAGAGACCAGCTTGACAATAGGAAAGAACTTCCTTGGGGAGCAAAATTGGAACTGCCACCTATGGTCATAGAGCCAGACAGGTAGTGGAGAGATTTCTATCATTTCCATTGCCTGAGAGGGATGTCCAATAATAATTGCTTTCTTGGCTTCTATTTTTAATATTAAAGGGATTTCTCAACCCCAGGATGAATATTTTTTTCTTTTAGATGTTAATTATATTGTTTTAAAATGTTAATTCTATTCATCGATGCCAGTCAAGTTATTTCTTTTTTTAAACCCTTATATATATACTGTATATTATATATATATGTATATGTATATGTATATATCTGTATATGTATATGTATATGTATATATATGTATATATATATATATACTGTGTATTGGCTCCAAGGCAGAAGAGTGGTAAGGGCTAGGCAATGGGGGTCAAGTGACTTGCCCAGGTTCACACAGCTGGGAAGTGGCTGAAGCCGGATTCGAACCTAGGACCTCCCACCTCTAGGCTTGGCTCTCAATCCACTGAGCTACCCAGCCGCCCAATCCACTGAGCTACCCAGCCGCCCACCCACCCCCTTAGGATTCTTTACAATATCTAATGATAAATGGTTCTCACGATCAATTTAAGTGTTCATTGAGGAACTTTGTATGGAAATTGAAGTTATGGATCACGAACAAGAGGAAATAATCTCAAACTACAACTCTGCTGTGACTCAGTAATAGTCGCCTTTAGATATTCCATTTTCAAAGAGCCATCATGGAAGTGATGAATGAGACACAGTGACTCCAAAAGCAAATGTTGACAGCAGTAATAGAAAGTACAGATTTTGGTTGGCTTGTAGTACTTGCCCAGAGTTAGAAAATGAAGAAAAGTCTGGGGTCAGATTTGAACCTACGACCTCTGGTCTTGAGGCCCAGCTCTCTGTCCACTGAGCCACTCAGCTGCGCTCCAACTTCCTTTTCCTGAACTACTCAAGGGTTTTCAACTTTCCCAGGGTTGGTTGGTTTCGTTGTTTGGTAGCTAGGAGCCTGACTACATGGCTTCAAGGCTAAATGGCCACAGGTGCCCAGGCTATTTGGCTTGCTGGAGGCTTCATTCATTAGGACACTCAAAAAGCCTGCTGATCTGAACCATGGACTTCAGGAGAAGCCTGAGCTTCACAAAGCTTCCTTTGACAAAGGGCACTCCATCAACAAGTGCCTTCTTCTTCTGGGACAAGCACAATGGAGAAGCTGGGGAAATGGCTAATCGGTGCCAGTCCCAGCTGATTCAACCCTTTCTGCTGAGCCTCTCTAACTTCCCTCCGTGGCCACAAAAAGCTCAGCTGAAAACAAGCCATAACCCTTCATGAGGAAGCTCTTCAGTGGGTTGATTTCCAAAGGTGCTGCCTGAGGATAGAAGGAAGGACTTCCCCAAAAGGTCCCCAGGGAGGTACCTGAACTAAAGAAAGAGTCCATGCTGTATCCACACCTGCTCTTACCCAGCTCTCTTTGTGGTCCCAGGATGGCTCCGATCTGAATAGAGCTCAACAGGTGGAACTGCATAAGGAGGATACCAGCAGAGACCAGCTTGACAATAGGAAAGAACTTCCTTGGGGAGCAAAATTGGAACTGCCACCTATGGTCATAGAGCCAGACAGGTAGTGGAGAGATTTCTATCATTTCCATTGCCTGAGAGGGATGTCCAATAATAATTCCTTTCTTGGCTTCTATTTTTAATATTAAAGGGATTTCTCAACCCCAGGATGAATATTTTTTTCTTTTAGATGTTAAGTATATTGTTTTAAAATGTTAATTCTATTCATCGATGCCAGTCAAGTTATTTCTTTTTTTAAACCCTTATATATATACGGTATATTATATATATATGTATATGTATATGTATATATCTGTATATGTATATGTATATGTATATATATGTATATATATATATATATATATATATATATATATATATATATATATATACTGTGTATTGGCTCCAAGGCAGAAGAGTGGTAAGGGCTAGGCAATGGGGGTCAAGTGACTTGCCCAGGTTCACACAGCTGGGAAGTGGCTGAAGCCGGATTCGAACCTAGGACCTCCCACCTCTAGGCTTGGCTCTCAATCCACTGAGCTACCCAGCCGCCCAATCCACTGAGCTACCCAGCCGCCCACCCACCCCCTTAGGATTCTTTACAATATCTAATGATAAATGGTTCTCACGATCAATTTAAGTGTTCATTGAGGAACTTTGTATGGAAATTGAAGTTATGGATCACGAACAAGAGGAAATAATCTCAAACTACAACTCTGCTGTGACTCAGTAATAGTCGCCTTTAGATATTCCATTTTCAAAGAGCCATCATGGAAGTGATGAATGAGACACAGTGACTCCAAAAGCAAATGTTGACAGCAGTAATAGAAAGTACAGATTTTGGTTGGCTTGTAGTACTTGCCCAGAGTTAGAAAATGAAGAAAAGTCTGGGGTCAGATTTGAACCTACGACCTCTGGTCTTGAGGCCCAGCTCTCTGTCCACTGAGCCACTCAGCTGCGCTCCAACTTCCTTTTCCTGAACTACTCAAGGGTTTTCAACTTTCCCAGGGTTGGTTGGTTTCGTTGTTTGGTAGCTAGGAGCCTGACTACATGGCTTCAAGGCTAAATGGCCACAGGTGCCCAGGCTATTTGGCTTGCTGGAGGCTTCATTCATTAGGACACTCAAAAAGCCTGCTGATCTGAACCATGGACTTCAGGAGAAGCCTGAGCTTCACAAAGCTTCCTTTGACAAAGGGCACTCCATCAACAAGTGCCTTCTTCTTCTGGGACAAGCACAATGGAGAAGCTGGGGAAATGGCTAATCGGTGCCAGTCCCAGCTGATTCAACCCTTTCTGCTGAGCCTCTCTTCCTTCCCTCCGTGGCCACAAAAAGCTCAGCTGAAAACAATCCATAACCCTTCATGAGGAAGCTCTTCAGTGGGTTGATTTCCAAAGGTGCTGCCTGAGGATAGAAGGAAGGACTTCCCCAAAAGGTCCCCAGGGAGGTACCTGAACTAAAGAAAGAGTCCATGCTGTATCCACACCTGCTCTTACCCAGCTCTCTTTGTGGTCCCAGGATGGCTCCGATCTGAATAGAGCTCAACAGGTGGAACTGCATAAGGAGGATACCAGCAGAGACCAGCTTGACAATAGGAAAGAACTTCCTTGGGGAGCAAAATTGGAACTGCCACCTATGGTCATAGAGCCAGACAGGTAGTGGAGAGATTTCTATCATTTCCATTGCCTGAGAGGGATGTCCAATAATAATTCCTTTCTTGGCTTCTATTTTTAATATTAAAGGGATTTCTCAACCCCAGGATGAATATTTTTTTCTTTTAGATGTTAATTATATTGTTTTAAAATGTTAATTCTATTCATCGATGCCAGTCAAGTTATTTCTTTTTTTTAAACCCTTATATATATATACTGTATATTATATATATGTATATGTATATGTATATATCTGTATCTGTATATGTATATGTATATATATGTATATATATATATATATATATATATATATATATATATACTGTGTATTGGCTCCAAGGCAGAAGAGTGGTAAAGGCTAGGCAATGGGGGTCAAGTGACTTGCCCAGGTTCACACAGCTGGGAAGTGGCTGAAGCCGGATTCGAACCTAGGACCTCCCACCTCTAGGCTTGGCTCTCAATCCACTGAGCTACCCAGCCGCCCAATCCACTGAGCTACCCAGCCGCCCACCCACCCCCTTAGGATTCTTTACAATATCTAATGATAAATGGTTCTCACGATCAATTTAAGTGTTCATTGAGGAACTTTGTATGGAAATTGAAGTTATGGATCACGAACAAGAGGAAATAATCTCAAACTACAACTCTGCTGTGACTCAGTAATAGTCGCCTTTAGATATTCCATTTTCAAAGAGCCATCATGGAAGTGATGAATGAGACACAGTGACTCCAAAAGCAAATGTTGACAGCAGTAATAGAAAGTACAGATTTTGGTTGGCTTGTAGTACTTGCCCAGAGTTAGAAAATGAAGAAAAGTCTGGGGTCAGATTTGAACCTACGACCTCTGGTCTTGAGGCCCAGCTCTCTGTCCACTGAGCCACTCAGCTGCGCTCCAACTTCCTTTTCCTGAACTACTCAAGGGTTTTCAACTTTCCCAGGGTTGGTTGGTTTCGTTGTTTGGTAGCTAGGAGCCTGACTACATGGCTTCAAGGCTAAATGGCCACAGGTGCCCAGGCTATTTGGCTTGCTGGAGGCTTCATTCATTAGGACACTCAAAAAGCCTGCTGATCTGAACCATGGACTTCAGGAGAAGCCTGAGCTTCACAAAGCTTCCTTTGACAAAGGGCACTCCATCAACAAGTGCCTTCTTCTTCTGGGACAAGCACAATGGAGAAGCTGGGGAAATGGCTAATCGGTGCCAGTCCCAGCTGATTCAACCCTTTCTGCTGAGCCTCTCTTCCTTCCCTCCGTGGCCACAAAAAGCTCAGCTGAAAACAAGCCATAACCCTTCATGAGGAAGCTCTTCAGTGGGTTGATTTCCAAAGGTGCTGCCTGAGGATAGAAGGAAGGACTTCCCCAAAAGGTCCCCAGGGAGGTACCTGAACTAAAGAAAGAGTCCATGCTGTATCCACACCTGCTCTTACCCAGCTCTCTTTGTGGTCCCAGGATGGCTCCGATCTGAATAGAGCTCAACAGGTGGAACTGCATAAGGAGGATACCAGCAGAGACCAGCTTGACAATAGGAAAGAACTTCCTTGGGGAGCAAAATTGGAACTGCCACCTATGGTCATAGAGCCAGACAGGTAGTGGAGAGATTTCTATCATTTCCATTGCCTGAGAGGGATGTCCAATAATAATTCCTTTCTTGGCTTCTATTTTTAATATTAAAGGGATTTCTCAACCCCAGGATGAATATTTTTTTCTTTTAGATGTTAATTATATTGTTTTAAAATGTTAATTCTATTCATCGATGCCAGTCAAGTTATTTCTTTTTTTTAAACCCTTATATATATATACTGTATATTATATATATGTATATGTATATGTATATATCTGTATCTGTATCTGTATATGTATATATATGTATATATATATATATATATATATATATATACTGTGTATTGGCTCCAAGGCAGAAGAGTGGTAAGGGCTAGGCAATGGGGGTCAAGTGACTTGCCCAGGTTCACACAGCTGGGAAGTGGCTGAAGCCGGATTCGAACCTAGGACCTCCCACCTCTAGGCTTGGCTCTCAATCCACTGAGCTACCCAGCCGCCCAATCCACTGAGCTACCCAGCCGCCCACCCACCCCCTTAGGATTCTTTACAATATCTAATGATAAATGGTTCTCACGATCAATTTAAGTGTTCATTGAGGAACTTTGTATGGAAATTGAAGTTATGGATCACGAACAAGAGGAAATAATCTCAAACTACAACTCTGCTGTGACTCAGTAATAGTCGCCTTTAGATATTCCATTTTCAAAGAGCCATCATGGAAGTGATGAATGAGACACAGTGACTCCAAAAGCTAATGTTGACAGCAGTAATAGAAAGTACAGATTTTGGTTGGCTTGTAGTACTTGCCCAGAGTTAGAAAATGAAGAAAAGTCTGGGGTCAGATTTGAACCTACGACCTCTGGTCTTGAGGCCCAGCTCTCTGTCCACTGAGCCACTCAGCTGCGCTCCAACTTCCTTTTCCTGAACTACTCAAGGGTTTTCAACTTTCCCAGGGTTGGTTGGTTTCGTTGTTTGGTAGCTAGGAGCCTGACTACATGGCTTCAAGGCTAAATGGCCACAGGTGCCCAGGCTATTTGGCTTGCTGGAGGCTTCATTCATTAGGACACTCAAAAAGCCTGCTGATCTGAACCATGGACTTCAGGAGAAGCCTGAGCTTCACAAAGCTTCCTTTGACAAAGGGCACTCCATCAACAAGTGCCTTCTTCTTCTGGGACAAGCACAATGGAGAAGCTGGGGAAATGGCTAATCGGTGCCAGTCCCAGCTGATTCAACCCTTTCTGCTGAGCCTCTCTTCCTTCCCTCCGTGGCCACAAAAAGCTCAGCTGAAAACAAGCCATAACCCTTCATGAGGAAGCTCTTCAGTGGGTTGATTTCCAAAGGTGCTGCCTGAGGATAGAAGGAAGGACTTCCCCAAAAGGTCCCCAGGGAGGTACCTGAACTAAAGAAAGAGTCCATGCTGTATCCACACCTGCTCTTACCCAGCTCTCTTTGTGGTCCCAGGATGGCTCCGATCTGAATAGAGCTCAACAGGTGGAACTGCATAAGGAGGATACCAGCAGAGACCAGCTTGACAATAGGAAAGAACTTCCTTGGGGAGCAAAATTGGAACTGCCACCTATGGTCATAGAGCCAGACAGGTAGTGGAGAGATTTCTATCATTTCCATTGCCTGAGAGGGATGTCCAATAATAATTCCTTTCTTGGCTTCTATTTTTAATATTAAAGGGATTTCTCAACCCCAGGATGAATATTTTTTTCTTTTAGATGTTAATTATATTGTTTTAAAATGTTAATTCTATTCATCGATGCCAGTCAAGTTATTTCTTTTTTTTAAACCCTTATATATATATACTCTATATTATATATATGTATATGTATATGTGTATATATATATGTATATGTATATATATGTATATATATATATATATATATATATATATATATACTGTGTATTGGCTCCAAGGCAGAAGAGTGGTAAGGGCTAGGCAATGGGGGTCAAGTGACTTGCCCAGGTTCACACAGCTGGGAAGTGGCTGAAGCCGGATTCGAACCTAGGACCTCCCACCTCTAGGCTTGGCTCTCAATCCACTGAGCTACCCAGCCGCCCAATCCACTGAGCTACCCAGCCGCCCACCCACCCCCTTAGGATTCTTTACAATATCTAATGATAAATGGTTCTCACGATCAATTTAAGTGTTCATTGAGGAACTTTGTATGGAAATTGAAGTTATGGATCACGAACAAGAGGAAATAATCTCAAACTACAACTCTGCTGTGACTCAGTAATAGTCGCCTTTAGATATTCCATTTTCAAAGAGCCATCATGGAAGTGATGAATGAGACACAGTGACTCCAAAAGCTAATGTTGACAGCAGTAATAGAAAGTACAGATTTTGGTTGGCTTGTAGTACTTGCCCAGAGTTAGAAAATGAAGAAAAGTCTGGGGTCAGATTTGAACCTACGACCTCTGGTCTTGAGGCCCAGCTCTCTGTCCACTGAGCCACTCAGCTGCGCTCCAACTTCCTTTTCCTGAACTACTCAAGGGTTTTCAACTTTCCCAGGGTTGGTTGGTTTCGTTGTTTGGTAGCTAGGAGCCTGACTACATGGCTTCAAGGCTAAATGGCCACAGGTGCCCAGGCTATTTGGCTTGCTGGAGGCTTCATTCATTAGGACACTCAAAAAGCCTGCTGATCTGAACCATGGACTTCAGGAGAAGCCTGAGCTTCACAAAGCTTCCTTTGACAAAGGGCACTCCATCAACAAGTGCCTTCTTCTTCTGGGACAAGCACAATGGAGAAGCTGGGGAAATGGCTAATCGGTGCCAGTCCCAGCTGATTCAACCCTTTCTGCTGAGCCTCTCTTCCTTCCCTCCGTGGCCACAAAAAGCTCAGCTGAAAACAAGCCATAACCCTTCATGAGGAAGCTCTTCAGTGGGTTGATTTCCAAAGGTGCTGCCTGAGGATAGAAGGAAGGACTTCCCCAAAAGGTCCCCAGGGAGGTACCTGAACTAAAGAAAGAGTCCATGCTGTATCCACACCTGCTCTTACCCAGCTCTCTTTGTGGTCCCAGGATGGCTCCGATCTGAATAGAGCTCAACAGGTGGAACTGCATAAGGAGGATACCAGCAGAGACCAGCTTGACAATAGGAAAGAACTTCCTTGGGGAGCAAAATTGGAACTGCCACCTATGGTCATAGAGCCAGACAGGTAGTGGAGAGATTTCTATCATTTCCATTGCCTGAGAGGGATGTCCAATAATAATTCCTTTCTTGGCTTCTATTTTTAATATTAAAGGGATTTCTCAACCCCAGGATGAATATTTTTTTCTTTTAGATGTTAATTATATTGTTTTAAAATGTTAATTCTATTCATCGATGCCAGTCAAGTTATTTCTTTTTTTTAAACCCTTATATATATATACTGTATATTATATATATGTATATGTATATGTATATATCTGTATCTGTATATGTATATGTATATATATGTATATATATATATATATATATACTGTGTATTGGCTCCAAGGCAGAAGAGTGGTAAGGGCTAGGCAATGGGGGTCAAGTGACTTGCCCAGGTTCACACAGCTGGGAAGTGGCTGAAGCCGGATTCGAACCTAGGACCTCCCACCTCTAGGCTTGGCTCTCAATCCACTGAGCTACCCAGCCGCCCAATCCACTGAGCTACCCAGCCGCCCACCCACCCCCTTAGGATTCTTTACAATATCTAATGATAAATGGTTCTCACGATCAATTTAAGTGTTCATTGAGGAACTTTGTATGGAAATTGAAGTTATGGATCACGAACAAGAGGAAATAATCTCAAACTACAACTCTGCTGTGACTCAGTAATAGTCGCCTTTAGATATTCCATTTTCAAAGAGCCATCATGGAAGTGATGAATGAGACACAGTGACTCCAAAAGCTAATGTTGACAGCAGTAATAGAAAGTACAGATTTTGGTTGGCTTGTAGTACTTGCCCAGAGTTAGAAAATGAAGAAAAGTCTGGGGTCAGATTTGAACCTACGACCTCTGGTCTTGAGGCCCAGCTCTCTGTCCACTGAGCCACTCAGCTGCGCTCCAACTTCCTTTTCCTGAACTACTCAAGGGTTTTCAACTTTCCCAGGGTTGGTTGGTTTCGTTGTTTGGTAGCTAGGAGCCTGACTACATGGCTTCAAGGCTAAATGGCCACAGGTGCCCAGGCTATTTGGCTTGCTGGAGGCTTCATTCATTAGGACACTCAAAAAGCCTGCTGATCTGAACCATGGACTTCAGGAGAAGCCTGAGCTTCACAAAGCTTCCTTTGACAAAGGGCACTCCATCAACAAGTGCCTTCTTCTTCTGGGACAAGCACAATGGAGAAGCTGGGGAAATGGCTAATCGGTGCCAGTCCCAGCTGATTCAACCCTTTCTGCTGAGCCTCTCTTCCTTCCCTCCGTGGCCACAAAAAGCTCAGCTGAAAACAAGCCATAACCCTTCATGAGGAAGCTCTTCAGTGGGTTGATTTCCAAAGGTGCTGCCTGAGGATAGAAGGAAGGACTTCCCCAAAAGGTCCCCAGGGAGGTACCTGAACTAAAGAAAGAGTCCATGCTGTATCCACACCTGCTCTTACCCAGCTCTCTTTGTGGTCCCAGGATGGCTCCGATCTGAATAGAGCTCAACAGGTGGAACTGCATAAGGAGGATACCAGCAGAGACCAGCTTGACAATAGGAAAGAACTTCCTTGGGGAGCAAAATTGGAACTGCCACCTATGGTCATAGAGCCAGACAGGTAGTGGAGAGATTTCTATCATTTCCATTGCCTGAGAGGGATGTCCAATAATAATGCCTTTCTTGGCTTCTATTTTTAATATTAAAGGGATTTCTCAACCCCAGGATGAATATTTTTTTCTTTTAGATGTTAATTATATTGTTTTAAAATGTTAATTCTATTCATCGATGCCAGTCAAGTTATTTCTTTTTTTTAAACCCTTATATATATATACTGTATATTATATATATGTATATGTATATGTATATATCTGTATCTGTATATGTATATGTATATATATGTATGTATATATATATATATATACTGTGTATTGGCTCCAAGGCAGAAGAGTGGTAAGGGCTAGGCAATGGGGGTCAAGTGACTTGCCCAGGTTCACACAGCTGGGAAGTGGCTGAAGCCGGATTCGAACCTAGGACCTCCCACCTCTAGGCTTGGCTCTCAATCCACTGAGCTACCCAGCCGCCCACCCACCCCCTTAGGATTCTTTACAATATCTAATGATAAATGGTTCTCACGATCAATTTAAGTGTTCATTGAGGAACTTTGTATGGAAATTGAAGTTATGGATCACGAACAAGAGGAAATAATCTCAAACTACAACTCTGCTGTGACTCAGTAATAGTCGCCTTTAGATATTCCATTTTCAAAGAGCCATCATGGAAGTGATGAATGAGACACAGTGACTCCAAAAGCTAATGTTGACAGCAGTAATAGAAAGTACAGATTTTGGTTGGCTTGTAGTACTTGCCCAGAGTTAGAAAATGAAGAAAAGTCTGGGGTCAGATTTGAACCTACGACCTCTGGTCTTGAGGCCCAGCTCTCTGTCCACTGAGCCACTCAGCTGCGCTCCAACTTCCTTTTCCTGAACTACTCAAGGGTTTTCAACTTTCCCAGGGTTGGTTGGTTTCGTTGTTTGGTAGCTAGGAGCCTGACTACATGGCTTCAAGGCTAAATGGCCACAGGTGCCCAGGCTATTTGGCTTGCTGGAGGCTTCATTCATTAGGACACTCAAAAAGCCTGCTGATCTGAACCATGGACTTCAGGAGAAGCCTGAGCTTCACAAAGCTTCCTTTGACAAAGGGCACTCCATCAACAAGTGCCTTCTTCTTCTGGGACAAGCACAATGGAGAAGCTGGGGAAATGGCTAATCGGTGCCAGTCCCAGCTGATTCAACCCTTTCTGCTGAGCCTCTCTTCCTTCCCTCCGTGGCCACAAAAAGCTCAGCTGAAAACAAGCCATAACCCTTCATGAGGAAGCTCTTCAGTGGGTTGATTTCCAAAGGTGCTGCCTGAGGATAGAAGGAAGGACTTCCCCAAAAGGTCCCCAGGGAGGTACCTGAACTAAAGAAAGAGTCCATGCTGTATCCACACCTGCTCTTACCCAGCTCTCTTTGTGGTCCCAGGATGGCTCCGATCTGAATAGAGCTCAACAGGTGGAACTGCATAAGGAGGATACCAGCAGAGACCAGCTTGACAATAGGAAAGAACTTCCTTGGGGAGCAAAATTGGAACTGCCACCTATGGTCATAGAGCCAGACAGGTAGTGGAGAGATTTCTATCATTTCCATTGCCTGAGAGGGATGTCCAATAATAATTCCTTTCTTGGCTTCTATTTTTAATATTAAAGGGATTTCTCAACCCCAGGATGAATATTTTTTTCTTTTAGATGTTAATTATATTGTTTTAAAATGTTAATTCTATTCATCGATGCCAGTCAAGTTATTTCTTTTTTTTAAACCCTTATATATATATACTGTATATTATATATATATATATGTATATGTATATATCTGTATCTGTATATGTATATGTATATATATGTATATATATATATATATATATATATACTGTGTATTGGCTCCAAGGCAGAAGAGTGGTAAGGGCTAGGCAATGGGGGTCAAGTGACTTGCCCAGGTTCACACAGCTGGGAAGTGGCTGAAGCCGGATTCGAACCTAGGACCTCCCACCTCTAGGCTTGGCTCTCAATCCACTGAGCTACCCAGCCGCCCAATCCACTGAGCTACCCAGCCGCCCACCCACCCCCTTAGGATTCTTTACAATATCTAATGATAAATGGTTCTCACGATCAATTTAAGTGTTCATTGAGGAACTTTGTATGGAAATTGAAGTTATGGATCACGAACAAGAGGAAATAATCTCAAACTACAACTCTGCTGTGACTCAGTAATAGTCGCCTTTAGATATTCCATTTTCAAAGAGCCATCATGGAAGTGATGAATGAGACACAGTGACTCCAAAAGCTAATGTTGACAGCAGTAATAGAAAGTACAGATTTTGGTTGGCTTGTAGTACTTGCCCAGAGTTAGAAAATGAAGAAAAGTCTGGGGTCAGATTTGAACCTACGACCTCTGGTCTTGAGGCCCAGCTCTCTGTCCACTGAGCCACTCAGCTGCGCTCCAACTTCCTTTTCCTGAACTACTCAAGGGTTTTCAACTTTCCCAGGGTTGGTTGGTTTCGTTGTTTGGTAGCTAGGAGCCTGACTACATGGCTTCAAGGCTAAATGGCCACAGGTGCCCAGGCTATTTGGCTTGCTGGAGGCTTCATTCATTAGGACACTCAAAAAGCCTGCTGATCTGAACCATGGACTTCAGGAGAAGCCTGAGCTTCACAAAGCTTCCTTTGACAAAGGGCACTCCATCAACAAGTGCCTTCTTCTTCTGGGACAAGCACAATGGAGAAGCTGGGGAAATGGCTAATCGGTGCCAGTCCCAGCTGATTCAACCCTTTCTGCTGAGCCTCTCTTCCTTCCCTCCGTGGCCACAAAAAGCTCAGCTGAAAACAAGCCATAACCCTTCATGAGGAAGCTCTTCAGTGGGTTGATTTCCAAAGGTGCTGCCTGAGGATAGAAGGAAGGACTTCCCCAAAAGGTCCCCAGGGAGGTACCTGAACTAAAGAAAGAGTCCATGCTGTATCCACACCTGCTCTTACCCAGCTCTCTTTGTGGTCCCAGGATGGCTCCGATCTGAATAGAGCTCAACAGGTGGAACTGCATAAGGAGGATACCAGCAGAGACCAGCTTGACAATAGGAAAGAACTTCCTTGGGGAGCAAAATTGGAACTGCCACCTATGGTCATAGAGCCAGACAGGTAGTGGAGAGATTTCTATCATTTCCATTGCCTGAGAGGGATGTCCAATAATAATTCCTTTCTTGGCTTCTATTTTTAATATTAAAGGGATTTCTCAACCCCAGGATGAATATTTTTTTCTTTTAGATGTTAATTATATTGTTTTAAAATGTTAATTCTATTCATCGATGCCAGTCAAGTTATTTCTTTTTTTAAACCCTTATATATATACTGTATATTATATATATATGTATATGTATATGTATATATCTGTATCTGTATATGTATATGTATATATATGTATATATATATATATATATATATATACTGTGTATTGGCTCCAAGGCAGAAGAGTGGTAAGGGCTAGGCAATGGGGGTCAAGTGACTTGCCCAGGTTCACACAGCTGGGAAGTGGCTGAAGCCGGATTCGAACCTAGGACCTCCCACCTCTAGGCTTGGCTCTCAATCCACTGAGCTACCCAGCCACCCAATCCACTGAGCTACCCAGCCGCCCACCCACCCCCTTAGGATTCTTTACAATATCTAATGATAAATGGTTCTCACGATCAATTTAAGTGTTCATTGAGGAACTTTGTATGGAAATTGAAGTTATGGATCACGAACAAGAGGAAATAATCTCAAACTACAACTCTGCTGTGACTCAGTAATAGTCGCCTTTAGATATTCCATTTTCAAAGAGCCATCATGGAAGTGATGAATGAGACACAGTGACTCCAAAAGCTAATGTTGACAGCAGTAATAGAAAGTACAGATTTTGGTTGGCTTGTAGTACTTGCCCAGAGTTAGAAAATGAAGAAAAGTCTGGGGTCAGATTTGAACCTACGACCTCTGGTCTTGAGGCCCAGCTCTCTGTCCACTGAGCCACTCAGCTGCGCTCCAACTTCCTTTTCCTGAACTACTCAAGGGTTTTCAACTTTCCCAGGGTTGGTTGGTTTCGTTGTTTGGTAGCTAGGAGCCTGACTACATGGCTTCAAGGCTAAATGGCCACAGGTGCCCAGGCTATTTGGCTTGCTGGAGGCTTCATTCATTAGGACACTCAAAAAGCCTGCTGATCTGAACCATGGACTTCAGGAGAAGCCTGAGCTTCACAAAGCTTCCTTTGACAAAGGGCACTCCATCAACAAGTGCCTTCTTCTTCTGGGACAAGCACAATGGAGAAGCTGGGGAAATGGCTAATCGGTGCCAGTCCCAGCTGATTCAACCCTTTCTGCTGAGCCTCTCTTCCTTCCCTCCGTGGCCACAAAAAGCTCAGCTGAAAACAAGCCATAACCCTTCATGAGGAAGCTCTTCAGTGGGTTGATTTCCAAAGGTGCTGCCTGAGGATAGAAGGAAGGACTTCCCCAAAAGGTCCCCAGGGAGGTACCTGAACTAAAGAAAGAGTCCATGCTGTATCCACACCTGCTCTTACCCAGCTCTCTTTGTGGTCCCAGGATGGCTCCGATCTGAATAGAGCTCAACAGGTGGAACTGCATAAGGAGGATACCAGCAGAGACCAGCTTGACAATAGGAAAGAACTTCCTTGGGGAGCAAAATTGGAACTGCCACCTATGGTCATAGAGCCAGACAGGTAGTGGAGAGATTTCTATCATTTCCATTGCCTGAGAGGGATGTCCAATAATAATGCCTTTCTTGGCTTCTATTTTTAATATTAAAGGGATTTCTCAACCCCAGGATGAATATTTTTTTCTTTTAGATGTTAATTATATTGTTTTAAAATGTTAATTCTATTCATCGATGCCAGTCAAGTTATTTCTTTTTTTTAAACCCTTATATATATATACTGTATATTATATATATGTATATGTATATGTATATATCTGTATCTGTATATGTATATGTATATGTATATATATGTATATATATATATATATATATATATATATATATATATATATATATATATATATATATACTGTGTATTGGCTCCAAGGCAGAAGAGTGGTAAGGGCTAGGCAATGGGGGTCAAGTGACTTGCCCAGGTTCACACAGCTGGGAAGTGGCTGAAGCCGGATTCGAACCTAGGACCTCCCACCTCTAGGCTTGGCTCTCAATCCACTGAGCTACCCAGCCGCCCAATCCACTGAGCTACCCAGCCGCCCACCCACCCCCTTAGGATTCTTTACAATATCTAATGATAAATGGTTCTCACGATCAATTTAAGTGTTCATTGAGGAACTTTGTATGGAAATTGAAGTTATGGATCACGAACAAGAGGAAATAATCTCAAACTACAACTCTGCTGTGACTCAGTAATAGTCGCCTTTAGATATTCCATTTTCAAAGAGCCATCATGGAAGTGATGAATGAGACACAGTGACTCCAAAAGCAAATGTTGACAGCAGTAATAGAAAGTACAGATTTTGGTTGGCTTGTAGTACTTGCCCAGAGTTAGAAAATGAAGAAAAGTCTGGGGTCAGATTTGAACCTACGACCTCTGGTCTTGAGGCCCAGCTCTCTGTCCACTGAGCCACTCAGCTGCGCTCCAACTTCCTTTTCCTGAACTACTCAAGGGTTTTCAACTTTCCCAGGGTTGGTTGGTTTCGTTGTTTGGTAGCTAGGAGCCTGACTACATGGCTTCAAGGCTAAATGGCCACAGGTGCCCAGGCTATTTGGCTTGCTGGAGGCTTCATTCATTAGGACACTCAAAAAGCCTGCTGATCTGAACCATGGACTTCAGGAGAAGCCTGAGCTTCACAAAGCTTCCTTTGACAAAGGGCACTCCATCAACAAGTGCCTTCTTCTTCTGGGACAAGCACAATGGAGAAGCTGGGGAAATGGCTAATCGGTGCCAGTCCCAGCTGATTCAACCCTTTCTGCTGAGCCTCTCTTCCTTCCCTCCGTGGCCACAAAAAGCTCAGCTGAAAACAAGCCATAACCCTTCATGAGGAAGCTCTTCAGTGGGTTGATTTCCAAAGGTGCTGCCTGAGGATAGAAGGAAGGACTTCCCCAAAAGGTCCCCAGGGAGGTACCTGAACTAAAGAAAGAGTCCATGCTGTATCCACACCTGCTCTTACCCAGCTCTCTTTGTGGTCCCAGGATGGCTCCGATCTGAATAGAGCTCAACAGGTGGAACTGCATAAGGAGGATACCAGCAGAGACCAGCTTGACAATAGGAAAGAACTTCCTTGGGGAGCAAAATTGGAACTGCCACCTATGGTCATAGAGCCAGACAGGTAGTGGAGAGATTTCTATCATTTCCATTGCCTGAGAGGGATGTCCAATAATAATTCCTTTCTTGGCTTCTATTTTTAATATTAAAGGGATTTCTCAACCCCAGGATGAATATTTTTTTCTTTTAGATGTTAATTATATTGTTTTAAAATGTTAATTCTATTCATCGATGCCAGTCAAGTTATTTCTTTTTTTTAAACCCTTATATATATATACTGTATATTATATATATGTATATGTATATGTATATATCTGTATCTGTATATGTATATGTATATATATGTATGTATATATATATATATATACTGTGTATTGGCTCCAAGGCAGAAGAGTGGTAAGGGCTAGGCAATGGGGGTCAAGTGACTTGCCCAGGTTCACACAGCTGGGAAGTGGCTGAAGCCGGATTCGAACCTAGGACCTCCCACCTCTAGGCTTGGCTCTCAATCCACTGAGCTACCCAGCCGCCCAATCCACTGAGCTACCCAGCCGCCCACCCACCCCCTTAGGATTCTTTACAATATCTAATGATAAATGGTTCTCACGATCAATTTAAGTGTTCATTGAGGAACTTTGTATGGAAATTGAAGTTATGGATCACGAACAAGAGGAAATAATCTCAAACTACAACTCTGCTGTGACTCAGTAATAGTCGCCTTTAGATATTCCATTTTCAAAGAGCCATCATGGAAGTGATGAATGAGACACAGTGACTCCAAAAGCTAATGTTGACAGCAGTAATAGAAAGTACAGATTTTGGTTGGCTTGTAGTACTTGCCCAGAGTTAGAAAATGAAGAAAAGTCTGGGGTCAGATTTGAACCTACGACCTCTGGTCTTGAGGCCCAGCTCTCTGTCCACTGAGCCACTCAGCTGCGCTCCAACTTCCTTTTCCTGAACTACTCAAGGGTTTTCAACTTTCCCAGGGTTGGTTGGTTTCGTTGTTTGGTAGCTAGGAGCCTGACTACATGGCTTCAAGGCTAAATGGCCACAGGTGCCCAGGCTATTTGGCTTGCTGGAGGCTTCATTCATTAGGACACTCAAAAAGCCTGCTGATCTGAACCATGGACTTCAGGAGAAGCCTGAGCTTCACAAAGCTTCCTTTGACAAAGGGCACTCCATCAACAAGTGCCTTCTTCTTCTGGGACAAGCACAATGGAGAAGCTGGGGAAATGGCTAATCGGTGCCAGTCCCAGCTGATTCAACCCTTTCTGCTGAGCCTCTCTTCCTTCCCTCCGTGGCCACAAAAAGCTCAGCTGAAAACAAGCCATAACCCTTCATGAGGAAGCTCTTCAGTGGGTTGATTTCCAAAGGTGCTGCCTGAGGATAGAAGGAAGGACTTCCCCAAAAGGTCCCCAGGGAGGTACCTGAACTAAAGAAAGAGTCCATGCTGTATCCACACCTGCTCTTACCCAGCTCTCTTTGTGGTCCCAGGATGGCTCCGATCTGAATAGAGCTCAACAGGTGGAACTGCATAAGGAGGATACCAGCAGAGACCAGCTTGACAATAGGAAAGAACTTCCTTGGGGAGCAAAATTGGAACTGCCACCTATGGTCATAGAGCCAGACAGGTAGTGGAGAGATTTCTATCATTTCCATTGCCTGAGAGGGATGTCCAATAATAATTCCTTTCTTGGCTTCTATTTTTAATATTAAAGGGATTTCTCAACCCCAGGATGAATATTTTTTTCTTTTAGATGTTAATTATATTGTTTTAAAATGTTAATTCTATTCATCGATGCCAGTCAAGTTATTTCTTTTTTTTAAACCCTTATATATATATACTGTATATTATATATATGTATATGTATATGTATATATCTGTATCTGTATATGTATATGTATATATATGTATATATATATATATATATATACTGTGTATTGGCTCCAAGGCAGAAGAGTGGTAAGGGCTAGGCAATGGGGGTCAAGTGACTTGCCCAGGTTCACACAGCTGGGAAGTGGCTGAAGCCGGATTCGAACCTAGGACCTCCCACCTCTAGGCTTGGCTCTCAATCCACTGAGCTACCCAGCCGCCCAATCCACTGAGCTACCCAGCCGCCCACCCACCCCCTTAGGATTCTTTACAATATCTAATGATAAATGGTTCTCACGATCAATTTAAGTGTTCATTGAGGAACTTTGTATGGAAATTGAAGTTATGGATCACGAACAAGAGGAAATAATCTCAAACTACAACTCTGCTGTGACTCAGTAATAGTCGCCTTTAGATATTCCATTTTCAAAGAGCCATCATGGAAGTGATGAATGAGACACAGTGACTCCAAAAGCTAATGTTGACAGCAGTAATAGAAAGTACAGATTTTGGTTGGCTTGTAGTACTTGCCCAGAGTTAGAAAATGAAGAAAAGTCTGGGGTCAGATTTGAACCTACGACCTCTGGTCTTGAGGCCCAGCTCTCTGTCCACTGAGCCACTCAGCTGCGCTCCAACTTCCTTTTCCTGAACTACTCAAGGGTTTTCAACTTTCCCAGGGTTGGTTGGTTTCGTTGTTTGGTAGCTAGGAGCCTGACTACATGGCTTCAAGGCTAAATGGCCACAGGTGCCCAGGCTATTTGGCTTGCTGGAGGCTTCATTCATTAGGACACTCAAAAAGCCTGCTGATCTGAACCATGGACTTCAGGAGAAGCCTGAGCTTCACAAAGCTTCCTTTGACAAAGGGCACTCCATCAACAAGTGCCTTCTTCTTCTGGGACAAGCACAATGGAGAAGCTGGGGAAATGGCTAATCGGTGCCAGTCCCAGCTGATTCAACCCTTTCTGCTGAGCCTCTCTTCCTTCCCTCCGTGGCCACAAAAAGCTCAGCTGAAAACAAGCCATAACCCTTCATGAGGAAGCTCTTCAGTGGGTTGATTTCCAAAGGTGCTGCCTGAGGATAGAAGGAAGGACTTCCCCAAAAGGTCCCCAGGGAGGTACCTGAACTAAAGAAAGAGTCCATGCTGTATCCACACCTGCTCTTACCCAGCTCTCTTTGTGGTCCCAGGATGGCTCCGATCTGAATAGAGCTCAACAGGTGGAACTGCATAAGGAGGATACCAGCAGAGACCAGCTTGACAATAGGAAAGAACTTCCTTGGGGAGCAAAATTGGAACTGCCACCTATGGTCATAGAGCCAGACAGGTAGTGGAGAGATTTCTATCATTTCCATTGCCTGAGAGGGATGTCCAATAATAATTCCTTTCTTGGCTTCTATTTTTAATATTAAAGGGATTTCTCAACCCCAGGATGAATATTTTTTTCTTTTAGATGTTAATTATATTGTTTTAAAATGTTAATTCTATTCATCGATGCCAGTCAAGTTATTTCTTTTTTTTAAACCCTTATATATATATACTGTATATTATATATATATATATGTATATGTATATATCTGTATCTGTATATGTATATGTATATATATGTATATATATATATATATATATACTGTGTATTGGCTCCAAGGCAGAAGAGTGGTAAGGGCTAGGCAATGGGGGTCAAGTGACTTGCCCAGGTTCACACAGCTGGGAAGTGGCTGAAGCCGGATTCGAACCTAGGACCTCCCACCTCTAGGCTTGGCTCTCAATCCACTGAGCTACCCAGCCGCCCAATCCACTGAGCTACCCAGCCGCCCACCCACCCCCTTAGGATTCTTTACAATATCTAATGATAAATGGTTCTCACGATCAATTTAAGTGTTCATTGAGGAACTTTGTATGGAAATTGAAGTTATGGATCACGAACAAGAGGAAATAATCTCAAACTACAACTCTGCTGTGACTCAGTAATAGTCGCCTTTAGATATTCCATTTTCAAAGAGCCATCATGGAAGTGATGAATGAGACACAGTGACTCCAAAAGCTAATGTTGACAGCAGTAATAGAAAGTACAGATTTTGGTTGGCTTGTAGTACTTGCCCAGAGTTAGAAAATGAAGAAAAGTCTGGGGTCAGATTTGAACCTACGACCTCTGGTCTTGAGGCCCAGCTCTCTGTCCACTGAGCCACTCAGCTGCGCTCCAACTTCCTTTTCCTGAACTACTCAAGGGTTTTCAACTTTCCCAGGGTTGGTTGGTTTCGTTGTTTGGTAGCTAGGAGCCTGACTACATGGCTTCAAGGCTAAATGGCCACAGGTGCCCAGGCTATTTGGCTTGCTGGAGGCTTCATTCATTAGGACACTCAAAAAGCCTGCTGATCTGAACCATGGACTTCAGGAGAAGCCTGAGCTTCACAAAGCTTCCTTTGACAAAGGGCACTCCATCAACAAGTGCCTTCTTCTTCTGGGACAAGCACAATGGAGAAGCTGGGGAAATGGCTAATCGGTGCCAGTCCCAGCTGATTCAACCCTTTCTGCTGAGCCTCTCTTCCTTCCCTCCGTGGCCACAAAAAGCTCAGCTGAAAACAAGCCATAACCCTTCATGAGGAAGCTCTTCAGTGGGTTGATTTCCAAAGGTGCTGCCTGAGGATAGAAGGAAGGACTTCCCCAAAAGGTCCCCAGGGAGGTACCTGAACTAAAGAAAGAGTCCATGCTGTATCCACACCTGCTCTTACCCAGCTCTCTTTGTGGTCCCAGGATGGCTCCGATCTGAATAGAGCTCAACAGGTGGAACTGCATAAGGAGGATACCAGCAGAGACCAGCTTGACAATAGGAAAGAACTTCCTTGGGGAGCAAAATTGGAACTGCCACCTATGGTCATAGAGCCAGACAGGTAGTGGAGAGATTTCTATCATTTCCATTGCCTGAGAGGGATGTCCAATAATAATTGCTTTCTTGGCTTCTATTTTTAATATTAAAGGGATTTCTCAACCCCAGGATGAATATTTTTTTCTTTTAGATGTTAATTATATTGTTTTAAAATGTTAATTCTATTCATCGATGCCAGTCAAGTTATTTCTTTTTTTAAACCCTTATATATATACTGTATATTATATATATATGTATATGTATATGTATATATCTGTATCTGTATATGTATATGTATATATATGTATATATATATATGTATATATATATACTGTGTATTGGCTCCAAGGCAGAAGAGTGGTAAGGGCTAGGCAATGGGGGTCAAGTGACTTGCCCAGGTTCACACAGCTGGGAAGTGGCTGAAGCCGGATTCGAACCTAGGACCTCCCACCTCTAGGCTTGGCTCTCAATCCACTGAGCTACCCAGCCGCCCAATCCACTGAGCTACCCAGCCGCCCACCCACCCCCTTAGGATTCTTTACAATATCTAATGATAAATGGTTCTCACGATCAATTTAAGTGTTCATTGAGGAACTTTGTATGGAAATTGAAGTTATGGATCACGAACAAGAGGAAATAATCTCAAACTACAACTCTGCTGTGACTCAGTAATAGTCGCCTTTAGATATTCCATTTTCAAAGAGCCATCATGGAAGTGATGAATGAGACACAGTGACTCCAAAAGCTAATGTTGACAGCAGTAATAGAAAGTACAGATTTTGGTTGGCTTGTAGTACTTGCCCAGAGTTAGAAAATGAAGAAAAGTCTGGGGTCAGATTTGAACCTACGACCTCTGGTCTTGAGGCCCAGCTCTCTGTCCACTGAGCCACTCAGCTGCGCTCCAACTTCCTTTTCCTGAACTACTCAAGGGTTTTCAACTTTCCCAGGGTTGGTTGGTTTCGTTGTTTGGTAGCTAGGAGCCTGACTACATGGCTTCAAGGCTAAATGGCCACAGGTGCCCAGGCTATTTGGCTTGCTGGAGGCTTCATTCATTAGGACACTCAAAAAGCCTGCTGATCTGAACCATGGACTTCAGGAGAAGCCTGAGCTTCACAAAGCTTCCTTTGACAAAGGGCACTCCATCAACAAGTGCCTTCTTCTTCTGGGACAAGCACAATGGAGAAGCTGGGGAAATGGCTAATCGGTGCCAGTCCCAGCTGATTCAACCCTTTCTGCTGAGCCTCTCTTCCTTCCCTCCGTGGCCACAAAAAGCTCAGCTGAAAACAAGCCATAACCCTTCATGAGGAAGCTCTTCAGTGGGTTGATTTCCAAAGGTGCTGCCTGAGGATAGAAGGAAGGACTTCCCCAAAAGGTCCCCAGGGAGGTACCTGAACTAAAGAAAGAGTCCATGCTGTATCCACACCTGCTCTTACCCAGCTCTCTTTGTGGTCCCAGGATGGCTCCGATCTGAATAGAGCTCAACAGGTGGAACTGCATAAGGAGGATACCAGCAGAGACCAGCTTGACAATAGGAAAGAACTTCCTTGGGGAGCAAAATTGGAACTGCCACCTATGGTCATAGAGCCAGACAGGTAGTGGAGAGATTTCTATCATTTCCATTGCCTGAGAGGGATGTCCAATAATAATTCCTTTCTTGGCTTCTATTTTTAATATTAAAGGGATTTCTCAACCCCAGGATGAATATTTTTTTCTTTTAGATGTTAATTATATTGTTTTAAAATGTTAATTCTATTCATCGATGCCAGTCAAGTTATTTCTTTTTTTTAAACCCTTATATATATACTGTATATTATATATATGTATATGTATATGTATATATCTGTATCTGTATATGTATATGTATATATATGTATATATATATATATATATATATATATATATATATATATATATATATATATATATATATACTGTGTATTGGCTCCAAGGCAGAAGAGTGGTAAGGGCTAGGCAATGGGGGTCAAGTGACTTGCCCAGGTTCACACAGCTGGGAAGTGGCTGAAGCCGGATTCGAACCTAGGACCTCCCACCTCTAGGCTTGGCTCTCAATCCACTGAGCTACCCAGCCGCCCAATCCACTGAGCTACCCAGCCGCCCACCCACCCCCTTAGGATTCTTTACAATATCTAATGATAAATGGTTCTCACGATCAATTTAAGTGTTCATTGAGGAACTTTGTATGGAAATTGAAGTTATGGATCACGAACAAGAGGAAATAATCTCAAACTACAACTCTGCTGTGACTCAGTAATAGTCGCCTTTAGATATTCCATTTTCAAAGAGCCATCATGGAAGTGATGAATGAGACACAGTGACTCCAAAAGCAAATGTTGACAGCAGTAATAGAAAGTACAGATTTTGGTTGGCTTGTAGTACTTGCCCAGAGTTAGAAAATGAAGAAAAGTCTGGGGTCAGATTTGAACCTACGACCTCTGGTCTTGAGGCCCAGCTCTCTGTCCACTGAGCCACTCAGCTGCGCTCCAACTTCCTTTTCCTGAACTACTCAAGGGTTTTCAACTTTCCCAGGGTTGGTTGGTTTCGTTGTTTGGTAGCTAGGAGCCTGACTACATGGCTTCAAGGCTAAATGGCCACAGGTGCCCAGGCTATTTGGCTTGCTGGAGGCTTCATTCATTAGGACACTCAAAAAGCCTGCTGATCTGAACCATGGACTTCAGGAGAAGCCTGAGCTTCACAAAGCTTCCTTTGACAAAGGGCACTCCATCAACAAGTGCCTTCTTCTTCTGGGACAAGCACAATGGAGAAGCTGGGGAAATGGCTAATCGGTGCCAGTCCCAGCTGATTCAACCCTTTCTGCTGAGCCTCTCTTCCTTCCCTCCGTGGCCACAAAAAGCTCAGCTGAAAACAAGCCATAACCCTTCATGAGGAAGCTCTTCAGTGGGTTGATTTCCAAAGGTGCTGCCTGAGGATAGAAGGAAGGACTTCCCCAAAAGGTCCCCAGGGAGGTACCTGAACTAAAGAAAGAGTCCATGCTGTATCCACACCTGCTCTTACCCAGCTCTCTTTGTGGTCCCAGGATGGCTCCGATCTGAATAGAGCTCAACAGGTGGAACTGCATAAGGAGGATACCAGCAGAGACCAGCTTGACAATAGGAAAGAACTTCCTTGGGGAGCAAAATTGGAACTGCCACCTATGGTCATAGAGCCAGACAGGTAGTGGAGAGATTTCTATCATTTCCATTGCCTGAGAGGGATGTCCAATAATAATTCCTTTCTTGGCTTCTATTTTTAATATTAAAGGGATTTCTCAACCCCAGGATGAATATTTTTTTCTTTTAGATGTTAATTATATTGTTTTAAAATGTTAATTCTATTCATCGATGCCAGTCAAGTTATTTCTTTTTTTTAAACCCTTATATATATATACTGTATATTATATATATGTATATGTATATGTATATATCTGTATCTGTATATGTATATGTATATATATGTATATATATATATATATATATATATATACTGTGTATTGGCTCCAAGGCAGAAGAGTGGTAAGGGCTAGGCAATGGGGGTCAAGTGACTTGCCCAGGTTCACACAGCTGGGAAGTGGCTGAAGCCGGATTCGAACCTAGGACCTCCCACCTCTAGGCTTGGCTCTCAATCCACTGAGCTACCCAGCCGCCCAATCCACTGAGCTACCCAGCCGCCCACCCACCCCCTTAGGATTCTTTACAATATCTAATGATAAATGGTTCTCACGATCAATTTAAGTGTTCATTGAGGAACTTTGTATGGAAATTGAAGTTATGGATCACGAACAAGAGGAAATAATCTCAAACTACAACTCTGCTGTGACTCAGTAATAGTCGCCTTTAGATATTCCATTTTCAAAGAGCCATCATGGAAGTGATGAATGAGACACAGTGACTCCAAAAGCTAATGTTGACAGCAGTAATAGAAAGTACAGATTTTGGTTGGCTTGTAGTACTTGCCCAGAGTTAGAAAATGAAGAAAAGTCTGGGGTCAGATTTGAACCTACGACCTCTGGTCTTGAGGCCCAGCTCTCTGTCCACTGAGCCACTCAGCTGCGCTCCAACTTCCTTTTCCTGAACTACTCAAGGGTTTTCAACTTTCCCAGGGTTGGTTGGTTTCGTTGTTTGGTAGCTAGGAGCCTGACTACATGGCTTCAAGGCTAAATGGCCACAGGTGCCCAGGCTATTTGGCTTGCTGGAGGCTTCATTCATTAGGACACTCAAAAAGCCTGCTGATCTGAACCATGGACTTCAGGAGAAGCCTGAGCTTCACAAAGCTTCCTTTGACAAAGGGCACTCCATCAACAAGTGCCTTCTTCTTCTGGGACAAGCACAATGGAGAAGCTGGGGAAATGGCTAATCGGTGCCAGTCCCAGCTGATTCAACCCTTTCTGCTGAGCCTCTCTTCCTTCCCTCCGTGGCCACAAAAAGCTCAGCTGAAAACAAGCCATAACCCTTCATGAGGAAGCTCTTCAGTGGGTTGATTTCCAAAGGTGCTGCCTGAGGATAGAAGGAAGGACTTCCCCAAAAGGTCCCCAGGGAGGTACCTGAACTAAAGAAAGAGTCCATGCTGTATCCACACCTGCTCTTACCCAGCTCTCTTTGTGGTCCCAGGATGGCTCCGATCTGAATAGAGCTCAACAGGTGGAACTGCATAAGGAGGATACCAGCAGAGACCAGCTTGACAATAGGAAAGAACTTCCTTGGGGAGCAAAATTGGAACTGCCACCTATGGTCATAGAGCCAGACAGGTAGTGGAGAGATTTCTATCATTTCCATTGCCTGAGAGGGATGTCCAATAATAATTCCTTTCTTGGCTTCTATTTTTAATATTAAAGGGATTTCTCAACCCCAGGATGAATATTTTTTTCTTTTAGATGTTAATTATATTGTTTTAAAATGTTAATTCTATTCATCGATGCCAGTCAAGTTATTTCTTTTTTTTAAACCCTTATATATATATACTGTATATTATATATATGTATATGTATATGTATATATCTGTATCTGTATATGTATATGTATATATATGTATATATATATATATATATATATACTGTGTATTGGCTCCAAGGCAGAAGAGTGGTAAGGGCTAGGCAATGGGGGTCAAGTGACTTGCCCAGGTTCACACAGCTGGGAAGTGGCTGAAGCCGGATTCGAACCTAGGACCTCCCACCTCTAGGCTTGGCTCTCAATCCACTGAGCTACCCAGCCGCCCAATCCACTGAGCTACCCAGCCGCCCACCCACCCCCTTAGGATTCTTTACAATATCTAATGATAAATGGTTCTCACGATCAATTTAAGTGTTCATTGAGGAACTTTGTATGGAAATTGAAGTTATGGATCACGAACAAGAGGAAATAATCTCAAACTACAACTCTGCTGTGACTCAGTAATAGTCGCCTTTAGATATTCCATTTTCAAAGAGCCATCATGGAAGTGATGAATGAGACACAGTGACTCCAAAAGCTAATGTTGACAGCAGTAATAGAAAGTACAGATTTTGGTTGGCTTGTAGTACTTGCCCAGAGTTAGAAAATGAAGAAAAGTCTGGGGTCAGATTTGAACCTACGACCTCTGGTCTTGAGGCCCAGCTCTCTGTCCACTGAGCCACTCAGCTGCGCTCCAACTTCCTTTTCCTGAACTACTCAAGGGTTTTCAACTTTCCCAGGGTTGGTTGGTTTCGTTGTTTGGTAGCTAGGAGCCTGACTACATGGCTTCAAGGCTAAATGGCCACAGGTGCCCAGGCTATTTGGCTTGCTGGAGGCTTCATTCATTAGGACACTCAAAAAGCCTGCTGATCTGAACCATGGACTTCAGGAGAAGCCTGAGCTTCACAAAGCTTCCTTTGACAAAGGGCACTCCATCAACAAGTGCCTTCTTCTTCTGGGACAAGCACAATGGAGAAGCTGGGGAAATGGCTAATCGGTGCCAGTCCCAGCTGATTCAACCCTTTCTGCTGAGCCTCTCTTCCTTCCCTCCGTGGCCACAAAAAGCTCAGCTGAAAACAAGCCATAACCCTTCATGAGGAAGCTCTTCAGTGGGTTGATTTCCAAAGGTGCTGCCTGAGGATAGAAGGAAGGACTTCCCCAAAAGGTCCCCAGGGAGGTACCTGAACTAAAGAAAGAGTCCATGCTGTATCCACACCTGCTCTTACCCAGCTCTCTTTGTGGTCCCAGGATGGCTCCGATCTGAATAGAGCTCAACAGGTGGAACTGCATAAGGAGGATACCAGCAGAGACCAGCTTGACAATAGGAAAGAACTTCCTTGGGGAGCAAAATTGGAACTGCCACCTATGGTCATAGAGCCAGACAGGTAGTGGAGAGATTTCTATCATTTCCATTGCCTGAGAGGGATGTCCAATAATAATTCCTTTCTTGGCTTCTATTTTTAATATTAAAGGGATTTCTCAACCCCAGGATGAATATTTTTTTCTTTTAGATGTTAATTATATTGTTTTAAAATGTTAATTCTATTCATCGATGCCAGTCAAGTTATTTCTTTTTTTTAAACCCTTATATATATATACTGTATATTATATATATATATATGTATATGTATATATCTGTATCTGTATATGTATATGTATATATATGTATATATATATATATATATACTGTGTATTGGCTCCAAGGCAGAAGAGTGGTAAGGGCTAGGCAATGGGGGTCAAGTGACTTGCCCAGGTTCACACAGCTGGGAAGTGGCTGAAGCCGGATTCGAACCTAGGACCTCCCACCTCTAGGCTTGGCTCTCAATCCACTGAGCTACCCAGCCGCCCAATCCACTGAGCTACCCAGCCGCCCACCCACCCCCTTAGGATTCTTTACAATATCTAATGATAAATGGTTCTCACGATCAATTTAAGTGTTCATTGAGGAACTTTGTATGGAAATTGAAGTTATGGATCACGAACAAGAGGAAATCATCTCAAACTACAACTCTGCTGTGACTCAGTAATAGTCGCCTTTAGATATTCCATTTTCAAAGAGCCATCATGGAAGTGAGGAATGAGACACAGTGACTCCAAAAGCTAATGTTGACAGCAGTAATAGAAAGTACAGATTTTGGTTGGCTTGTAGTACTTGCCCAGAGTTAGAAAATGAAGAAAAGTCTGGGGTCAGATTTGAACCTACGACCTCTGGTCTTGAGGCCCAGCTCTCTGTCCACTGAGCCACTCAGCTGCGCTCCAACTTCCTTTTCCTGAACTACTCAAGGGTTTTCAACTTTCCCAGGGTTGGTTGGTTTCGTTGTTTGGTAGCTAGGAGCCTGACTACATGGCTTCAAGGCTAAATGGCCACAGGTGCCCAGGCTATTTGGCTTGCTGGAGGCTTCATTCATTAGGACACTCAAAAAGCCTGCTGATCTGAACCATGGACTTCAGGAGAAGCCTGAGCTTCACAAAGCTTCCTTTGACAAAGGGCACTCCATCAACAAGTGCCTTCTTCTTCTGGGACAAGCACAATGGAGAAGCTGGGGAAATGGCTAATCGGTGCCAGTCCCAGCTGATTCAACCCTTTCTGCTGAGCCTCTCTTCCTTCCCTCCGTGGCCACAAAAAGCTCAGCTGAAAACAAGCCATAACCCTTCATGAGGAAGCTCTTCAGTGGGTTGATTTCCAAAGGTGCTGCCTGAGGATAGAAGGAAGGACTTCCCCAAAAGGTCCCCAGGGAGGTACCTGAACTAAAGAAAGAGTCCATGCTGTATCCACACCTGCTCTTACCCAGCTCTCTTTGTGGTCCCAGGATGGCTCCGATCTGAATAGAGCTCAACAGGTGGAACTGCATAAGGAGGATACCAGCAGAGACCAGCTTGACAATAGGAAAGAACTTCCTTGGGGAGCAAAATTGGAACTGCCACCTATGGTCATAGAGCCAGACAGGTAGTGGAGAGATTTCTATCATTTCCATTGCCTGAGAGAGATGTCCAATAATAATTCCTTTCTTGGCTTCTATTTTTAATATTAAAGGGATTTCTCAACCCCAGGATGAATATTTTTTTCTTTTAGATGTTAATTATATTGTTTTAAAATGTTAATTCTATTCATCGATGCCAGTCAAGTTATTTCTTTTTTTTAAACCCTTATATATATACTGTATATTATATATATGTATATGTATATGTATATATCTGTATCTGTATATGTATATGTATATATATGTATATATATATATATATATATATATATATATATATATATACTGTGTATTGGCTCCAAGGCAGAAGAGTGGTAAGGGCTAGGCAATGGGGGTCAAGTGACTTGCCCAGGTTCACACAGCTGGGAAGTGGCTGAAGCCGGATTCGAACCTAGGACCTCCCACCTCTAGGCTTGGCTCTCAATCCACTGAGCTACCCAGCCGCCCACCCACCCCCTTAGGATTCTTTACAATATCTAATGATAAATGGTTCTCACGATCAATTTAAGTGTTCATTGAGGAACTTTGTATGGAAATTGAAGTTATGGATCACGAACAAGAGGAAATAATCTCAAACTACAACTCTGCTGTGACTCAGTAATAGTCGCCTTTAGATATTCCATTTTCAAAGAGCCATCATGGAAGTGATGAATGAGACACAGTGACTCCAAAAGCTAATGTTGACAGCAGTAATAGAAAGTACAGATTTTGGTTGGCTTGTAGTACTTGCCCAGAGTTAGAAAATGAAGAAAAGTCTGGGGTCAGATTTGAACCTACGACCTCTGGTCTTGAGGCCCAGCTCTCTGTCCACTGAGCCACTCAGCTGCGCTCCAACTTCCTTTTCCTGAACTACTCAAGGGTTTTCAACTTTCCCAGGGTTGGTTGGTTTCGTTGTTTGGTAGCTAGGAGCCTGACTACATGGCTTCAAGGCTAAATGGCCACAGGTGCCCAGGCTATTTGGCTTGCTGGAGGCTTCATTCATTAGGACACTCAAAAAGCCTGCTGATCTGAACCATGGACTTCAGGAGAAGCCTGAGCTTCACAAAGCTTCCTTTGACAAAGGGCACTCCATCAACAAGTGCCTTCTTCTTCTGGGACAAGCACAATGGAGAAGCTGGGGAAATGGCTAATCGGTGCCAGTCCCAGCTGATTCAACCCTTTCTGCTGAGCCTCTCTTCCTTCCCTCCGTGGCCACAAAAAGCTCAGCTGAAAACAAGCCATAACCCTTCATGAGGAAGCTCTTCAGTGGGTTGATTTCCAAAGGTGCTGCCTGAGGATAGAAGGAAGGACTTCCCCAAAAGGTCCCCAGGGAGGTACCTGAACTAAAGAAAGAGTCCATGCTGTATCCACACCTGCTCTTACCCAGCTCTCTTTGTGGTCCCAGGATGGCTCCGATCTGAATAGAGCTCAACAGGTGGAACTGCATAAGGAGGATACCAGCAGAGACCAGCTTGACAATAGGAAAGAACTTCCTTGGGGAGCAAAATTGGAACTGCCACCTATGGTCATAGAGCCAGACAGGTAGTGGAGAGATTTCTATCATTTCCATTGCCTGAGAGGGATGTCCAATAATAATTCCTTTCTTGGCTTCTATTTTTAATATTAAAGGGATTTCTCAACCCCAGGATGAATATTTTTTTCTTTTAGATGTTAATTATATTGTTTTAAAATGTTAATTCTATTCATCGATGCCAGTCAAGTTATTTCTTTTTTTTAAACCCTTATATATATATACTGTATATTATATATATGTATATGTATATGTATATATCTGTATCTGTATATGTATATGTATATATATGTATATATATATATATATATATATATATATACTGTGTATTGGCTCCAAGGCAGAAGAGTGGTAAGGGCTAGGCAATGGGGGTCAAGTGACTTGCCCAGGTTCACACAGCTGGGAAGTGGCTGAAGCCGGATTCGAACCTAGGACCTCCCACCTCTAGGCTTGGCTCTCAATCCACTGAGCTACCCAGCCGCCCAATCCACTGAGCTACCCAGCCGCCCACCCACCCCCTTAGGATTCTTTACAATATCTAATGATAAATGGTTCTCACGATCAATTTAAGTGTTCATTGAGGAACTTTGTATGGAAATTGAAGTTATGGATCACGAACAAGAGGAAATAATCTCAAACTACAACTCTGCTGTGACTCAGTAATAGTCGCCTTTAGATATTCCATTTTCAAAGAGCCATCATGGAAGTGATGAATGAGACACAGTGACTCCAAAAGCTAATGTTGACAGCAGTAATAGAAAGTACAGATTTTGGTTGGCTTGTAGTACTTGCCCAGAGTTAGAAAATGAAGAAAAGTCTGGGGTCAGATTTGAACCTACGACCTCTGGTCTTGAGGCCCAGCTCTCTGTCCACTGAGCCACTCAGCTGCGCTCCAACTTCCTTTTCCTGAACTACTCAAGGGTTTTCAACTTTCCCAGGGTTGGTTGGTTTCGTTGTTTGGTAGCTAGGAGCCTGACTACATGGCTTCAAGGCTAAATGGCCACAGGTGCCCAGGCTATTTGGCTTGCTGGAGGCTTCATTCATTAGGACACTCAAAAAGCCTGCTGATCTGAACCATGGACTTCAGGAGAAGCCTGAGCTTCACAAAGCTTCCTTTGACAAAGGGCACTCCATCAACAAGTGCCTTCTTCTTCTGGGACAAGCACAATGGAGAAGCTGGGGAAATGGCTAATCGGTGCCAGTCCCAGCTGATTCAACCCTTTCTGCTGAGCCTCTCTTCCTTCCCTCCGTGGCCACAAAAAGCTCAGCTGAAAACAAGCCATAACCCTTCATGAGGAAGCTCTTCAGTGGGTTGATTTCCAAAGGTGCTGCCTGAGGATAGAAGGAAGGACTTCCCCAAAAGGTCCCCAGGGAGGTACCTGAACTAAAGAAAGAGTCCATGCTGTATCCACACCTGCTCTTACCCAGCTCTCTTTGTGGTCCCAGGATGGCTCCGATCTGAATAGAGCTCAACAGGTGGAACTGCATAAGGAGGATACCAGCAGAGACCAGCTTGACAATAGGAAAGAACTTCCTTGGGGAGCAAAATTGGAACTGCCACCTATGGTCATAGAGCCAGACAGGTAGTGGAGAGATTTCTATCATTTCCATTGCCTGAGAGGGATGTCCAATAATAATTCCTTTCTTGGCTTCTATTTTTAATATTAAAGGGATTTCTCAACCCCAGGATGAATATTTTTTTCTTTTAGATGTTAATTATATTGTTTTAAAATGTTAATTCTATTCATCGATGCCAGTCAAGTTATTTCTTTTTTTTAAACCCTTATATATATACAGTATATTATATATATGTATATGTATATGTATATATCTGTATATGTATATGTATATATATGTATATATATATATATATATATACTGTGTATTGGCTCCAAGGCAGAAGAGTGGTAAGGGCTAGGCAATGGGGGTCAAGTGACTTGCCCAGGTTCACACAGCTGGGAAGTGGCTGAAGGCGGATTCGAACCTAGGACCTCCCACCTCTAGGCTTGGCTCTCAATCCACTGAGCTACCCAGCCGCCCAATCCACTGAGCTACCCAGCCGCCCACCCACCCCCTTAGGATTCTTTACAATATCTAATGATAAATGGTTCTCACGATCAATTTAAGTGTTCATTGAGGAACTTTGTATGGAAATTGAAGTTATGGATCACGAACAAGAGGAAATAATCTCAAACTACAACTCTGCTGTGACTCAGTAATAGTCGCCTTTAGATATTCCATTTTCAAAGAGCCATCATGGAAGTGATGAATGAGACACAGTGACTCCAAAAGCTAATGTTGACAGCAGTAATAGAAAGTACAGATTTTGGTTGGCTTGTAGTACTTGCCCAGAGTTAGAAAATGAAGAAAAGTCTGGGGTCAGATTTGAACCTACGACCTCTGGTCTTGAGGCCCAGCTCTCTGTCCACTGAGCCACTCAGCTGCGCTCCAACTTCCTTTTCCTGAACTACTCAAGGGTTTTCAACTTTCCCAGGGTTGGTTGGTTTCGTTGTTTGGTAGCTAGGAGCCTGACTACATGGCTTCAAGGCTAAATGGCCACAGGTGCCCAGGCTATTTGGCTTGCTGGAGGCTTCATTCATTAGGACACTCAAAAAGCCTGCTGATCTGAACCATGGACTTCAGGAGAAGCCTGAGCTTCACAAAGCTTCCTTTGACAAAGGGCACTCCATCAACAAGTGCCTTCTTCTTCTGGGACAAGCACAATGGAGAAGCTGGGGAAATGGCTAATCGGTGCCAGTCCCAGCTGATTCAACCCTTTCTGCTGAGCCTCTCTTCCTTCCCTCCGTGGCCACAAAAAGCTCAGCTGAAAACAAGCCATAACCCTTCATGAGGAAGCTCTTCAGTGGGTTGATTTCCAAAGGTGCTGCCTGAGGATAGAAGGAAGGACTTCCCCAAAAGGTCCCCAGGGAGGTACCTGAACTAAAGAAAGAGTCCATGCTGTATCCACACCTGCTCTTACCCAGCTCTCTTTGTGGTCCCAGGATGGCTCCGATCTGAATAGAGCTCAACAGGTGGAACTGCATAAGGAGGATACCAGCAGAGACCAGCTTGACAATAGGAAAGAACTTCCTTGGGGAGCAAAATTGGAACTGCCACCTATGGTCATAGAGCCAGACAGGTAGTGGAGAGATTTCTATCATTTCCATTGCCTGAGAGGGATGTCCAATAATAATTCCTTTCTTGGCTTCTATTTTTAATATTAAAGGGATTTCTCAACCCCAGGATGAATATTTTTTTCTTTTAGATGTTAATTATATTGTTTTAAAATGTTAATTCTATTCATCGATGCCAGTCAAGTTATTTCTTTTTTTTAAACCCTTATATATATACAGTATATTATATATATGTATATGTATATGTATATATCTGTATCTGTATATGTATATGTATATATATGTATATATATATATATATATATACTGTGTATTGGCTCCAAGGCAGAAGAGTGGTAAGGGCTAGGCAATGGGGGTCAAGTGACTTGCCCAGGTTCACACAGCTGGGAAGTGGCTGAAGCCGGATTCGAACCTAGGACCTCCCACCTCTAGGCTTGGCTCTCAATCCACTGAGCTACCCAGCCGCCCAATCCACTGAGCTACCCAGCCGCCCACCCACCCCCTTAGGATTCTTTACAATATCTAATGATAAATGGTTCTCACGATCAATTTAAGTGTTCATTGAGGAACTTTGTATGGAAATTGAAGTTATGGATCACGAACAAGAGGAAATAATCTCAAACTACAACTCTGCTGTGACTCAGTAATAGTCGCCTTTAGATATTCCATTTTCAAAGAGCCATCATGGAAGTGATGAATGAGACACAGTGACTCCAAAAGCTAATGTTGACAGCAGTAATAGAAAGTACAGATTTTGGTTGGCTTGTAGTACTTGCCCAGAGTTAGAAAATGAAGAAAAGTCTGGGGTCAGATTTGAACCTACGACCTCTGGTCTTGAGGCCCAGCTCTCTGTCCACTGAGCCACTCAGCTGCGCTCCAACTTCCTTTTCCTGAACTACTCAAGGGTTTTCAACTTTCCCAGGGTTGGTTGGTTTCGTTGTTTGGTAGCTAGGAGCCTGACTACATGGCTTCAAGGCTAAATGGCCACAGGTGCCCAGGCTATTTGGCTTGCTGGAGGCTTCATTCATTAGGACACTCAAAAAGCCTGCTGATCTGAACCATGGACTTCAGGAGAAGCCTGAGCTTCACAAAGCTTCCTTTGACAAAGGGCACTCCATCAACAAGTGCCTTCTTCTTCTGGGACAAGCACAATGGAGAAGCTGGGGAAATGGCTAATCGGTGCCAGTCCCAGCTGATTCAACCCTTTCTGCTGAGCCTCTCTTCCTTCCCTCCGTGGCCACAAAAAGCTCAGCTGAAAACAAGCCATAACCCTTCATGAGGAAGCTCTTCAGTGGGTTGATTTCCAAAGGTGCTGCCTGAGGATAGAAGGAAGGACTTCCCCAAAAGGTCCCCAGGGAGGTACCTGAACTAAAGAAAGAGTCCATGCTGTATCCACACCTGCTCTTACCCAGCTCTCTTTGTGGTCCCAGGATGGCTCCGATCTGAATAGAGCTCAACAGGTGGAACTGCATAAGGAGGATACCAGCAGAGACCAGCTTGACAATAGGAAAGAACTTCCTTGGGGAGCAAAATTGGAACTGCCACCTATGGTCATAGAGCCAGACAGGTAGTGGAGAGATTTCTATCATTTCCATTGCCTGAGAGGGATGTCCAATAATAATTCCTTTCTTGGCTTCTATTTTTAATATTAAAGGGATTTCTCAACCCCAGGATGAATATTTTTTTCTTTTAGATGTTAATTATATTGTTTTAAAATGTTAATTCTATTCATCGATGCCAGTCAAGTTATTTCTTTTTTTTAAACCCTTATATATATATACTGTATATTATATATATATATATGTATATGTATATATCTGTATCTGTATATGTATATGTATATATATGTATATATATATATATATATATATATACTGTGTATTGGCTCCAAGGCAGAAGAGTGGTAAGGGCTAGGCAATGGGGGTCAAGTGACTTGCCCAGGTTCACACAGCTGGGAAGTGGCTGAAGCCGGATTCGAACCTAGGACCTCCCACCTCTAGGCTTGGCTCTCAATCCACTGAGCTACCCAGCCGCCCAATCCACTGAGCTACCCAGCCGCCCACCCACCCCCTTAGGATTCTTTACAATATCTAATGATAAATGGTTCTCACGATCAATTTAAGTGTTCATTGAGGAACTTTGTATGGAAATTGAAGTTATGGATCACGAACAAGAGGAAATAATCTCAAACTACAACTCTGCTGTGACTCAGTAATAGTCGCCTTTAGATATTCCATTTTCAAAGAGCCATCATGGAAGTGATGAATGAGACACAGTGACTCCAAAAGCTAATGTTGACAGCAGTAATAGAAAGTACAGATTTTGGTTGGCTTGTAGTACTTGCCCAGAGTTAGAAAATGAAGAAAAGTCTGGGGTCAGATTTGAACCTACGACCTCTGGTCTTGAGGCCCAGCTCTCTGTCCACTGAGCCACTCAGCTGCGCTCCAACTTCCTTTTCCTGAACTACTCAAGGGTTTTCAACTTTCCCAGGGTTGGTTGGTTTCGTTGTTTGGTAGCTAGGAGCCTGACTACATGGCTTCAAGGCTAAATGGCCACAGGTGCCCAGGCTATTTGGCTTGCTGGAGGCTTCATTCATTAGGACACTCAAAAAGCCTGCTGATCTGAACCATGGACTTCAGGAGAAGCCTGAGCTTCACAAAGCTTCCTTTGACAAAGGGCACTCCATCAACAAGTGCCTTCTTCTTCTGGGACAAGCACAATGGAGAAGCTGGGGAAATGGCTAATCGGTGCCAGTCCCAGCTGATTCAACCCTTTCTGCTGAGCCTCTCTTCCTTCCCTCCGTGGCCACAAAAAGCTCAGCTGAAAACAAGCCATAACCCTTCATGAGGAAGCTCTTCAGTGGGTTGATTTCCAAAGGTGCTGCCTGAGGATAGAAGGAAGGACTTCCCCAAAAGGTCCCCAGGGAGGTACCTGAACTAAAGAAAGAGTCCATGCTGTATCCACACCTGCTCTTACCCAGCTCTCTTTGTGGTCCCAGGATGGCTCCGATCTGAATAGAGCTCAACAGGTGGAACTGCATAAGGAGGATACCAGCAGAGACCAGCTTGACAATAGGAAAGAACTTCCTTGGGGAGCAAAATTGGAACTGCCACCTATGGTCATAGAGCCAGACAGGTAGTGGAGAGATTTCTATCATTTCCATTGCCTGAGAGGGATGTCCAATAATAATTGCTTTCTTGGCTTCTATTTTTAATATTAAAGGGATTTCTCAAGCCCAGGATGAATATTTTTTTCTTTTAGATGTTAATTATATTGTTTTAAAATGTTAATTCTATTCATCGATGCCAGTCAAGTTATTTCTTTTTTTTAAACCCTTATATATATACTGTATATTATATATATGTATATGTATATGTATATATATGTATATGTATATGTATATATATGTATATATATATATATATATATATATATATATATATATATATATATACTGTGTATTGGCTCCAAGGCAGAAGAGTGGTAAGGGCTAGGCAATGGGGGTCAAGTGACTTGCCCAGGTTCACACAGCTGGGAAGTGGCTGAAGCCGGATTCGAACCTAGGACCTCCCACCTCTAGGCTTGGCTCTCAATCCACTGAGCTACCCAGCCGCCCAATCCACTGAGCTACCCAGCCGCCCACCCACCCCCTTAGGATTCTTTACAATATCTAATGATAAATGGTTCTCACGATCAATTTAAGTGTTCATTGAGGAACTTTGTATGGAAATTGAAGTTATGGATCACGAACAAGAGGAAATAATCTCAAACTACAACTCTGCTGTGACTCAGTAATAGTCGCCTTTAGATATTCCATTTTCAAAGAGCCATCATGGAAGTGATGAATGAGACACAGTGACTCCAAAAGCAAATGTTGACAGCAGTAATAGAAAGTACAGATTTTGGTTGGCTTGTAGTACTTGCCCAGAGTTAGAAAATGAAGAAAAGTCTGGGGTCAGATTTGAACCTACGACCTCTGGTCTTGAGGCCCAGCTCTCTGTCCACTGAGCCACTCAGCTGCGCTCCAACTTCCTTTTCCTGAACTACTCAAGGGTTTTCAACTTTCCCAGGGTTGGTTGGTTTCGTTGTTTGGTAGCTAGGAGCCTGACTACATGGCTTCAAGGCTAAATGGCCACAGGTGCCCAGGCTATTTGGCTTGCTGGAGGCTTCATTCATTAGGACACTCAAAAAGCCTGCTGATCTGAACCATGGACTTCAGGAGAAGCCTGAGCTTCACAAAGCTTCCTTTGACAAAGGGCACTCCATCAACAAGTGCCTTCTTCTTCTGGGACAAGCACAATGGAGAAGCTGGGGAAATGGCTAATCGGTGCCAGTCCCAGCTGATTCAACCCTTTGTGCTGAGCCTCTCTTCCTTCCCTCCGTGGCCACAAAAAGCTCAGCTGAAAACAAGCCATAACCCTTCATGAGGAAGCTCTTCAGTGGGTTGATTTCCAAAGGTGCTGCCTGAGGATAGAAGGAAGGACTTCCCCAAAAGGTCCCCAGGGAGGTACCTGAACTAAAGAAAGAGTCCATGCTGTATCCACACCTGCTCTTACCCAGCTCTCTTTGTGGTCCCAGGATGGCTCCGATCTGAATAGAGCTCAACAGGTGGAACTGCATAAGGAGGATACCAGCAGAGACCAGCTTGACAATAGGAAAGAACTTCCTTGGGGAGCAAAATTGGAACTGCCACCTATGGTCATAGAGCCAGACAGGTAGTGGAGAGATTTCTATCATTTCCATTGCCTGAGAGGGATGTCCAATAATAATTCCTTTCTTGGCTTCTATTTTTAATATTAAAGGGATTTCTCAACCCCAGGATGAATATTTTTTTCTTTTAGATGTTAATTATATTGTTTTAAAATGTTAATTCTATTCATCGATGCCAGTCAAGTTATTTCTTTTTTTTAAACCCTTATATATATACTGTATATTATATATATGTATATGTATATATCTGTATATGTATATGTATATATATGTATATATATATATACTGTGTATTGGCTCCAAGGCAGAAGAGTGGTAAGGGCTAGGCAATGGGGGTCAAGTGACTTGCCCAGGTTCACACAGCTGGGAAGTGGCTGAAGCCGGATTCGAACCTAGGACCTCCCACCTCTAGGCTTGGCTCTCAATCCACTGAGCTACCCAGCCGCCCAATCCACTGAGCTACCCAGCCGCCCACCCACCCCCTTAGGATTCTTTACAATATCTAATGATAAATGGTTCTCACGATCAATTTAAGTGTTCATTGAGGAACTTTGTATGGAAATTGAAGTTATGGATCACGAACAAGAGGAAATAATCTCAAACTACAACTCTGCTGTGACTCAGTAATAGTCGCCTTTAGATATTCCATTTTCAAAGAGCCATCATGGAAGTGATGAATGAGACACAGTGACTCCAAAAGCAAATGTTGACAGCAGTAATAGAAAGTACAGATTTTGGTTGGCTTGTAGTACTTGCCCAGAGTTAGAAAATGAAGAAAAGTCTGGGGTCAGATTTGAACCTACGACCTCTGGTCTTGAGGCCCAGCTCTCTGTCCACTGAGCCACTCAGCTGCGCTCCAACTTCCTTTTCCTGAACTACTCAAGGGTTTTCAACTTTCCCAGGGTTGGTTGGTTTCGTTGTTTGGTAGCTAGGAGCCTGACTACATGGCTTCAAGGCTAAATGGCCACAGGTGCCCAGGCTATTTGGCTTGCTGGAGGCTTCATTCATTAGGACACTCAAAAAGCCTGCTGATCTGAACCATGGACTTCAGGAGAAGCCTGAGCTTCACAAAGCTTCCTTTGACAAAGGGCACTCCATCAACAAGTGCCTTCTTCTTCTGGGACAAGCACAATGGAGAAGCTGGGGAAATGGCTAATCGGTGCCAGTCCCAGCTGATTCAACCCTTTCTGCTGAGCCTCTCTTCCTTCCCTCCGTGGCCACAAAAAGCTCAGCTGAAAACAAGCCATAACCCTTCATGAGGAAGCTCTTCAGTGGGTTGATTTCCAAAGGTGCTGCCTGAGGATAGAAGGAAGGACTTCCCCAAAAGGTCCCCAGGGAGGTACCTGAACTAAAGAAAGAGTCCATGCTGTATCCACACCTGCTCTTACCCAGCTCTCTTTGTGGTCCCAGGATGGCTCCGATCTGAATAGAGCTCAACAGGTGGAACTGCATAAGGAGGATACCAGCAGAGACCAGCTTGACAATAGGAAAGAACTTCCTTGGGGAGCAAAATTGGAACTGCCACCTATGGTCATAGAGCCAGACAGGTAGTGGAGAGATTTCTATCATTTCCATTGCCTGAGAGGGATGTCCAATAATAATTCCTTTCTTGGCTTCTATTTTTAATATTAAAGGGATTTCTCAACCCCAGGATGAATATTTTTTTCTTTTAGATGTTAATTATATTGTTTTAAAATGTTAATTCTATTCATCGATGCCAGTCAAGTTATTTCTTTTTTTTAAACCCTTATATATATACAGTATATTATATATATGTATATGTATATGTATATATCTGTATCTGTATATGTATATGTATATATATGTATATATATATATATATATATACTGTGTATTGGCTCCAAGGCAGAAGAGTGGTAAGGGCTAGGCAATGGGGGTCAAGTGACTTGCCCAGGTTCACACAGCTGGGAAGTGGCTGAAGCCGGATTCGAACCTAGGACCTCCCACCTCTAGGCTTGGCTCTCAATCCACTGAGCTACCCAGCCGCCCAATCCACTGAGCTACCCAGCCGCCCACCCACCCCCTTAGGATTCTTTACAATATCTAATGATAAATGGTTCTCACGATCAATTTAAGTGTTCATTGAGGAACTTTGTATGGAAATTGAAGTTATGGATCACGAACAAGAGGAAATAATCTCAAACTACAACTCTGCTGTGACTCAGTAATAGTCGCCTTTAGATATTCCATTTTCAAAGAGCCATCATGGAAGTGATGAATGAGACACAGTGACTCCAAAAGCTAATGTTGACAGCAGTAATAGAAAGTACAGATTTTGGTTGGCTTGTAGTACTTGCCCAGAGTTAGAAAATGAAGAAAAGTCTGGGGTCAGATTTGAACCTACGACCTCTGGTCTTGAGGCCCAGCTCTCTGTCCACTGAGCCACTCAGCTGCGCTCCAACTTCCTTTTCCTGAACTACTCAAGGGTTTTCAACTTTCCCAGGGTTGGTTGGTTTCGTTGTTTGGTAGCTAGGAGCCTGACTACATGGCTTCAAGGCTAAATGGCCACAGGTGCCCAGGCTATTTGGCTTGCTGGAGGCTTCATTCATTAGGACACTCAAAAAGCCTGCTGATCTGAACCATGGACTTCAGGAGAAGCCTGAGCTTCACAAAGCTTCCTTTGACAAAGGGCACTCCATCAACAAGTGCCTTCTTCTTCTGGGACAAGCACAATGGAGAAGCTGGGGAAATGGCTAATCGGTGCCAGTCCCAGCTGATTCAACCCTTTCTGCTGAGCCTCTCTTCCTTCCCTCCGTGGCCACAAAAAGCTCAGCTGAAAACAAGCCATAACCCTTCATGAGGAAGCTCTTCAGTGGGTTGATTTCCAAAGGTGCTGCCTGAGGATAGAAGGAAGGACTTCCCCAAAAGGTCCCCAGGGAGGTACCTGAACTAAAGAAAGAGTCCATGCTGTATCCACACCTGCTCTTACCCAGCTCTCTTTGTGGTCCCAGGATGGCTCCGATCTGAATAGAGCTCAACAGGTGGAACTGCATAAGGAGGATACCAGCAGAGACCAGCTTGACAATAGGAAAGAACTTCCTTGGGGAGCAAAATTGGAACTGCCACCTATGGTCATAGAGCCAGACAGGTAGTGGAGAGATTTCTATCATTTCCATTGCCTGAGAGAGATGTCCAATAATAATTCCTTTCTTGGCTTCTATTTTTAATATTAAAGGGATTTCTCAACCCCAGGATGAATATTTTTTTCTTTTAGATGTTAATTATATTGTTTTAAAATGTTAATTCTATTCATCGATGCCAGTCAAGTTATTTCTTTTTTTTAAACCCTTATATATATATACTGTATATTATATATATATATATGTATATGTATATATCTGTATCTGTATATGTATATGTATATATATGTATATATATATATATATATATATATACTGTGTATTGGCTCCAAGGCAGAAGAGTGGTAAGGGCTAGGCAATGGGGGTCAAGTGACTTGCCCAGGTTCACACAGCTGGGAAGTGGCTGAAGCCGGATTCGAACCTAGGACCTCCCACCTCTAGGCTTGGCTCTCAATCCACTGAGCTACCCAGCCGCCCAATCCACTGAGCTACCCAGCCGCCCACCCACCCCCTTAGGATTCTTTACAATATCTAATGATAAATGGTTCTCACGATCAATTTAAGTGTTCATTGAGGAACTTTGTATGGAAATTGAAGTTATGGATCACGAACAAGAGGAAATAATCTCAAACTACAACTCTGCTGTGACTCAGTAATAGTCGCCTTTAGATATTCCATTTTCAAAGAGCCATCATGGAAGTGATGAATGAGACACAGTGACTCCAAAAGCTAATGTTGACAGCAGTAATAGAAAGTACAGATTTTGGTTGGCTTGTAGTACTTGCCCAGAGTTAGAAAATGAAGAAAAGTCTGGGGTCAGATTTGAACCTACGACCTCTGGTCTTGAGGCCCAGCTCTCTGTCCACTGAGCCACTCAGCTGCGCTCCAACTTCCTTTTCCTGAACTACTCAAGGGTTTTCAACTTTCCCAGGGTTGGTTGGTTTCGTTGTTTGGTAGCTAGGAGCCTGACTACATGGCTTCAAGGCTAAATGGCCACAGGTGCCCAGGCTATTTGGCTTGCTGGAGGCTTCATTCATTAGGACACTCAAAAAGCCTGCTGATCTGAACCATGGACTTCAGGAGAAGCCTGAGCTTCACAAAGCTTCCTTTGACAAAGGGCACTCCATCAACAAGTGCCTTCTTCTTCTGGGACAAGCACAATGGAGAAGCTGGGGAAATGGCTAATCGGTGCCAGTCCCAGCTGATTCAACCCTTTCTGCTGAGCCTCTCTTCCTTCCCTCCGTGGCCACAAAAAGCTCAGCTGAAAACAAGCCATAACCCTTCATGAGGAAGCTCTTCAGTGGGTTGATTTCCAAAGGTGCTGCCTGAGGATAGAAGGAAGGACTTCCCCAAAAGGTCCCCAGGGAGGTACCTGAACTAAAGAAAGAGTCCATGCTGTATCCACACCTGCTCTTACCCAGCTCTCTTTGTGGTCCCAGGATGGCTCCGATCTGAATAGAGCTCAACAGGTGGAACTGCATAAGGAGGATACCAGCAGAGACCAGCTTGACAATAGGAAAGAACTTCCTTGGGGAGCAAAATTGGAACTGCCACCTATGGTCATAGAGCCAGACAGGTAGTGGAGAGATTTCTATCATTTCCATTGCCTGAGAGGGATGTCCAATAATAATTGCTTTCTTGGCTTCTATTTTTAATATTAAAGGGATTTCTCAAGCCCAGGATGAATATTTTTTTCTTTTAGATGTTAATTATATTGTTTTAAAATGTTAATTCTATTCATCGATGCCAGTCAAGTTATTTCTTTTTTTTAAACCCTTATATATATACTGTATATTATATATATGTATATGTATATGTATATATATGTATATGTATATGTATATATATGTATATATATATATATATATATATATATATATATATATATATATACTGTGTATTGGCTCCAAGGCAGAAGAGTGGTAAGGGCTAGGCAATGGGGGTCAAGTGACTTGCCCAGGTTCACACAGCTGGGAAGTGGCTGAAGCCGGATTCGAACCTAGGACCTCCCACCTCTAGGCTTGGCTCTCAATCCACTGAGCTACCCAGCCGCCCAATCCACTGAGCTACCCAGCCGCCCACCCACCCCCTTAGGATTCTTTACAATATCTAATGATAAATGGTTCTCACGATCAATTTAAGTGTTCATTGAGGAACTTTGTATGGAAATTGAAGTTATGGATCACGAACAAGAGGAAATAATCTCAAACTACAACTCTGCTGTGACTCAGTAATAGTCGCCTTTAGATATTCCATTTTCAAAGAGCCATCATGGAAGTGATGAATGAGACACAGTGACTCCAAAAGCAAATGTTGACAGCAGTAATAGAAAGTACAGATTTTGGTTGGCTTGTAGTACTTGCCCAGAGTTAGAAAATGAAGAAAAGTCTGGGGTCAGATTTGAACCTACGACCTCTGGTCTTGAGGCCCAGCTCTCTGTCCACTGAGCCACTCAGCTGCGCTCCAACTTCCTTTTCCTGAACTACTCAAGGGTTTTCAACTTTCCCAGGGTTGGTTGGTTTCGTTGTTTGGTAGCTAGGAGCCTGACTACATGGCTTCAAGGCTAAATGGCCACAGGTGCCCAGGCTATTTGGCTTGCTGGAGGCTTCATTCATTAGGACACTCAAAAAGCCTGCTGATCTGAACCATGGACTTCAGGAGAAGCCTGAGCTTCACAAAGCTTCCTTTGACAAAGGGCACTCCATCAACAAGTGCCTTCTTCTTCTGGGACAAGCACAATGGAGAAGCTGGGGAAATGGCTAATCGGTGCCAGTCCCAGCTGATTCAACCCTTTGTGCTGAGCCTCTCTTCCTTCCCTCCGTGGCCACAAAAAGCTCAGCTGAAAACAAGCCATAACCCTTCATGAGGAAGCTCTTCAGTGGGTTGATTTCCAAAGGTGCTGCCTGAGGATAGAAGGAAGGACTTCCCCAAAAGGTCCCCAGGGAGGTACCTGAACTAAAGAAAGAGTCCATGCTGTATCCACACCTGCTCTTACCCAGCTCTCTTTGTGGTCCCAGGATGGCTCCGATCTGAATAGAGCTCAACAGGTGGAACTGCATAAGGAGGATACCAGCAGAGACCAGCTTGACAATAGGAAAGAACTTCCTTGGGGAGCAAAATTGGAACTGCCACCTATGGTCATAGAGCCAGACAGGTAGTGGAGAGATTTCTATCATTTCCATTGCCTGAGAGGGATGTCCAATAATAATTCCTTTCTTGGCTTCTATTTTTAATATTAAAGGGATTTCTCAACCCCAGGATGAATATTTTTTTCTTTTAGATGTTAATTATATTGTTTTAAAATGTTAATTCTATTCATCGATGCCAGTCAAGTTATTTCTTTTTTTTAAACCCTTATATATATACTGTATATTATATATATGTATATGTATATATCTGTATATGTATATGTATATATATGTATATATATATATACTGTGTATTGGCTCCAAGGCAGAAGAGTGGTAAGGGCTAGGCAATGGGGGTCAAGTGACTTGCCCAGGTTCACACAGCTGGGAAGTGGCTGAAGCCGGATTCGAACCTAGGACCTCCCACCTCTAGGCTTGGCTCTCAATCCACTGAGCTACCCAGCCGCCCAATCCACTGAGCTACCCAGCCGCCCACCCACCCCCTTAGGATTCTTTACAATATCTAATGATAAATGGTTCTCACGATCAATTTAAGTGTTCATTGAGGAACTTTGTATGGAAATTGAAGTTATGGATCACGAACAAGAGGAAATAATCTCAAACTACAACTCTGCTGTGACTCAGTAATAGTCGCCTTTAGATATTCCATTTTCAAAGAGCCATCATGGAAGTGATGAATGAGACACAGTGACTCCAAAAGCAAATGTTGACAGCAGTAATAGAAAGTACAGATTTTGGTTGGCTTGTAGTACTTGCCCAGAGTTAGAAAATGAAGAAAAGTCTGGGGTCAGATTTGAACCTACGACCTCTGGTCTTGAGGCCCAGCTCTCTGTCCACTGAGCCACTCAGCTGCGCTCCAACTTCCTTTTCCTGAACTACTCAAGGGTTTTCAACTTTCCCAGGGTTGGTTGGTTTCGTTGTTTGGTAGCTAGGAGCCTGACTACATGGCTTCAAGGCTAAATGGCCACAGGTGCCCAGGCTATTTGGCTTGCTGGAGGCTTCATTCATTAGGACACTCAAAAAGCCTGCTGATCTGAACCATGGACTTCAGGAGAAGCCTGAGCTTCACAAAGCTTCCTTTGACAAAGGGCACTCCATCAACAAGTGCCTTCTTCTTCTGGGACAAGCACAATGGAGAAGCTGGGGAAATGGCTAATCGGTGCCAGTCCCAGCTGATTCAACCCTTTCTGCTGAGCCTCTCTTCCTTCCCTCCGTGGCCACAAAAAGCTCAGCTGAAAACAAGCCATAACCCTTCATGAGGAAGCTCTTCAGTGGGTTGATTTCCAAAGGTGCTGCCTGAGGATAGAAGGAAGGACTTCCCCAAAAGGTCCCCAGGGAGGTACCTGAACTAAAGAAAGAGTCCATGCTGTATCCACACCTGCTCTTACCCAGCTCTCTTTGTGGTCCCAGGATGGCTCCGATCTGAATAGAGCTCAACAGGTGGAACTGCATAAGGAGGATACCAGCAGAGACCAGCTTGACAATAGGAAAGAACTTCCTTGGGGAGCAAAATTGGAACTGCCACCTATGGTCATAGAGCCAGACAGGTAGTGGAGAGATTTCTATCATTTCCATTGCCTGAGAGGGATGTCCAATAATAATTGCTTTCTTGGCTTCTATTTTTAATATTAAAGGGATTTCTCAAGCCCAGGATGAATATTTTTTTCTTTTAGATGTTAATTATATTGTTTTAAAATGTTAATTCTATTCATCGATGCCAGTCAAGTTATTTCTTTTTTTTAAACCCTTATATATATACTGTATATTATATATATGTATATGTATATGTATATATCTGTATATGTATATGTATATATATGTGTATATATATATATATATATATATATATATATATATACTGTGTATTGGCTCCAAGGCAGAAGAGTGGTAAGGGCTAGGCAATGGGGGTCAAGTGACTTGCCCAGGTTCACACAGCTGGGAAGTGGCTGAAGCCGGATTCGAACCTAGGACCTCCCACCTCTAGGCTTGGCTCTCAATCCACTGAGCTACCCAGCCGCCCAATCCACTGAGCTACCCAGCCGCCCACCCACCCCCTTAGGATTCTTTACAATATCTAATGATAAATGGTTCTCACGATCAATTTAAGTGTTCATTGAGGAACTTTGTATGGAAATTGAAGTTATGGATCACGAACAAGAGGAAATAATCTCAAACTACAACTCTGCTGTGACTCAGTAATAGTCGCCTTTAGATATTCCATTTTCAAAGAGCCATCATGGAAGTGATGAATGAGACACAGTGACTCCAAAAGCAAATGTTGACAGCAGTAATAGAAAGTACAGATTTTGGTTGGCTTGTAGTACTTGCCCAGAGTTAGAAAATGAAGAAAAGTCTGGGGTCAGATTTGAACCTACGACCTCTGGTCTTGAGGCCCAGCTCTCTGTCCACTGAGCCACTCAGCTGCGCTCCAACTTCCTTTTCCTGAACTACTCAAGGGTTTTCAACTTTCCCAGGGTTGGTTGGTTTCGTTGTTTGGTAGCTAGGAGCCTGACTACATGGCTTCAAGGCTAAATGGCCACAGGTGCCCAGGCTATTTGGCTTGCTGGAGGCTTCATTCATTAGGACACTCAAAAAGCCTGCTGATCTGAACCATGGACTTCAGGAGAAGCCTGAGCTTCACAAAGCTCCCTTTGACAAAGGGCACTCCATCAACAAGTGCCTTCTTCTTCTGGGACAAGCACAATGGAGAAGCTGGGGAAATGGCTAATCAGTGCCAGTCCCAGCTGATTCAACCCTTTCTGCTGAGCCTCTCTTCCTTCCCTCCGTGGCCACAAAAAGCTCAGCTGAAAACAAGCCATAACCCTTCATGAGGAAGCTCTTCAGTGGGTTGATTTCCAAAGGTGCTGCCTGAGGATAGAAGGAAGGACTTCCCCAAAAAGTCCCCAGGGAGGTACCTGAACTAAAGAAAGAGTCCATGCTGTATCCACACCTGCTCTTACCCAGCTCTCTTTGTGGTCCCAGGATGGCTCCGATCTGAATAGAGCTCAACAGGTGGAACTGCATAAGGAGGATACCAGCAGAGACCAGCTTGACAATAGGAAAGAACTTCCTTGGGGAGCAAAATTGGAACTGCCACCTATGGTCATAGAGCCAGACAGGTAGTGGAGAGATTTCTATCATTTCCATTGCCTGAGAGGGATGTCCAATAATAATTCCTTTCTTGGCTTCTATTTTTAATATTAAAGGGATTTCTCAACCCCAGGATGAATATTTTTTTTCTTTTGGATGTTAATTATATTGTTTTAAAATGTTAATTCTATTCATCGATGCCAGTCAAGTTATTTCTTTTTTTTAAACCCTTATATATATACTGTATATTATATATATGTATATGTATATGTATATATCTGTATATGTATATGTATATATATGTATATATATATACTGTGTATTGGCTCCAAGGCAGAAGAGTGGTAAGGGCTAGGCAATGGGGGTCAAGTGACTTGCCCAGGTTCACACAGCTGGGAAGTGGCTGAAGCCGGATTCGAACCTAGGACCTCCCACCTCTAGGCTTGGCTCTCAATCCACTGAGCTACCCAGCCGCCCAATCCACTGAGCTACCCAGCCGCCCACCCACCCCCTTAGGATTCTTTACAATATCTAATGATAAATGGTTCTCACGATCAATTTAAGTGTTCATTGAGGAACTTTGTATGGAAATTGAAGTTATGGATCACGAACAAGAGGAAATAATCTCAAACTACAACTCTGCTGTGACTCAGTAATAGTCGCCTTTAGATATTCCATTTTCAAAGAGCCATCATGGAAGTGATGAATGAGACACAGTGACTCCAAAAGCTAATGTTGACAGCAGTAATAGAAAGTACAGATTTTGGTTGGCTTGTAGTACTTGCCCAGAGTTAGAAAATGAAGAAAAGTCTGGGGTCAGATTTGAACCTACGACCTCTGGTCTTGAGGCCCAGCTCTCTGTCCACTGAGCCACTCAGCTGCGCTCCAACTTCCTTTTCCTGAACTACTCAAGGGTTTTCAACTTTCCCAGGGTTGGTTGGTTTCGTTGTTTGGTAGCTAGGAGCCTGACTACATGGCTTCAAGGCTAAATGGCCACAGGTGCCCAGGCTATTTGGCTTGCTGGAGGCTTCATTCATTAGGACACTCAAAAAGCCTGCTGATCTGAACCATGGACTTCAGGAGAAGCCTGAGCTTCACAAAGCTTCCTTTGACAAAGGGCACTCCATCAACAAGTGCCTTCTTCTTCTGGGACAAGCACAATGGAGAAGCTGGGGAAATGGCTAATCGGTGCCAGTCCCAGCTGATTCAACCCTTTCTGCTGAGCCTCTCTTCCTTCCCTCCGTGGCCACAAAAAGCTCAGCTGAAAACAAGCCATAACCCTTCATGAGGAAGCTCTTCAGTGGGTTGATTTCCAAAGGTGCTGCCTGAGGATAGAAGGAAGGACTTCCCCAAAAGGTCCCCAGGGAGGTACCTGAACTAAAGAAAGAGTCCATGCTGTATCCACACCTGCTCTTACCCAGCTCTCTTTGTGGTCCCAGGATGGCTCCGATCTGAATAGAGCTCAACAGGTGGAACTGCATAAGGAGGATACCAGCAGAGACCAGCTTGACAATAGGAAAGAACTTCCTTGGGGAGCAAAATTGGAACTGCCACCTATGGTCATAGAGCCAGACAGGTAGTGGAGAGATTTCTATCATTTCCATTGCCTGAGAGGGATGTCCAATAATAATTCCTTTCTTGGCTTCTATTTTTAATATTAAAGGGATTTCTCAACCCCAGGATGAATATTTTTTTCTTTTAGATGTTAATTATATTGTTTTAAAATGTTAATTCTATTCATCGATGCCAGTCAAGTTATTTCTTTTTTTTAAACCCTTATATATATACTGTATATTATATATATGTATATGTATATGTATATATCTGTATATGTATATGTATATATATGTATATATATATACTGTGTATTGGCTCCAAGGCAGAAGAGTGGTAAGGGCTAGGCAATGGGGGTCAAGTGACTTGCCCAGGTTCACACAGCTGGGAAGTGGCTGAAGCCGGATTCGAACCTAGGACCTCCCACCTCTAGGCTTGGCTCTCAATCCACTGAGCTACCCAGCCGCCCAATCCACTGAGCTACCCAGCCGCCCACCCACCCCCTTAGGATTCTTTACAATATCTAATGATAAATGGTTCTCACGATCAATTTAAGTGTTCATTGAGGAACTTTGTATGGAAATTGAAGTTATGGATCACGAACAAGAGGAAATAATCTCAAACTACAACTCTGCTGTGACTCAGTAATAGTCGCCTTTAGATATTCCATTTTCAAAGAGCCATCATGGAAGTGATGAATGAGACACAGTGACTCCAAAAGCAAATGTTGACAGCAGTAATAGAAAGTACAGATTTTGGTTGGCTTGTAGTACTTGCCCAGAGTTAGAAAATGAAGAAAAGTCTGGGGTCAGATTTGAACCTACGACCTCTGGTCTTGAGGCCCAGCTCTCTGTCCACTGAGCCACTCAGCTGCGCTCCAACTTCCTTTTCCTGAACTACTCAAGGGTTTTCAACTTTCCCAGGGTTGGTTGGTTTCGTTGTTTGGTAGCTAGGAGCCTGACTACATGGCTTCAAGGCTAAATGGCCACAGGTGCCCAGGCTATTTGGCTTGCTGGAGGCTTCATTCATTAGGACACTCAAAAAGCCTGCTGATCTGAACCATGGACTTCAGGAGAAGCCTGAGCTTCACAAAGCTTCCTTTGACAAAGGGCACTCCATCAACAAGTGCCTTCTTCTTCTGGGACAAGCACAATGGAGAAGCTGGGGAAATGGCTAATCGGTGCCAGTCCCAGCTGATTCAACCCTTTCTGCTGAGCCTCTCTTCCTTCCCTCCGTGGCCACAAAAAGCTCAGCTGAAAACAAGCCATAACCCTTCATGAGGAAGCTCTTCAGTGGGTTGATTTCCAAAGGTGCTGCCTGAGGATAGAAGGAAGGACTTCCCCAAAAGGTCCCCAGGGAGGTACCTGAACTAAATAAAGAGTCCATGCTGTATCCACACCTGCTCTTACCCAGCTCTCTTTGTGGTCCCAGGATGGCTCCGATCTGAATAGAGCTCAACAGGTGGAACTGCATAAGGAGGATACCAGCAGAGACCAGCTTGACAATAGGAAAGAACTTCCTTGGGGAGCAAAATTGGAACTGCCACCTATGGTCATAGAGCCAGACAGGTAGTGGAGAGATTTCTATCATTTCCATTGCCTGAGAGGGATGTCCAATAATAATTCCTTTCTTGGCTTCTATTTTTAATATTAAAGGGATTTCTCAACCCCAGGATGAATATTTTTTTCTTTTAGATGTTAATTATATTGTTTTAAAATGTTAATTCTATTCATCGATGCCAGTCAAGTTATTTCTTTTTTTTAAACCCTTATATATATACTGTATATTATATATATGTATATGTATATGTATATATCTGTATATGTATATGTATATATATGTGTATATATATATATATATATATATATATATATATATATATATATATATATATATATATATATATATATATATATATATATATATACTGTGTATTGGCTCCAAGGCAGAAGAGTGGTAAGGGCTAGGCAATGGGGGTCAAGTGACTTGCCCAGGTTCACACAGCTGGGAAGTGGCTGAAGCCGGATTCGAACCTAGGACCTCCCACCTCTAGGCTTGGCTCTCAATCCACTGAGCTACCCAGCCGCCCAATCCACTGAGCTACCCAGCCGCCCACCCACCCCCTTAGGATTCTTTACAATATCTAATGATAAATGGTTCTCACGATCAATTTAAGTGTTCATTGAGGAACTTTGTATGGAAATTGAAGTTATGGATCACGAACAAGAGGAAATAATCTCAAACTACAACTCTGCTGTGACTCAGTAATAGTCGCCTTTAGATATTCCATTTTCAAAGAGCCATCATGGAAGTGATGAATGAGACACAGTGACTCCAAAAGCAAATGTTGACAGCAGTAATAGAAAGTACAGATTTTGGTTGGCTTGTAGTACTTGCCCAGAGTTAGAAAATGAAGAAAAGTCTGGGGTCAGATTTGAACCTACGACCTCTGGTCTTGAGGCCCAGCTCTCTGTCCACTGAGCCACTCAGCTGCGCTCCAACTTCCTTTTCCTGAACTACTCAAGGGTTTTCAACTTTCCCAGGGTTGGTTGGTTTCGTTGTTTGGTAGCTAGGAGCCTGACTACATGGCTTCAAGGCTAAATGGCCACAGGTGCCCAGGCTATTTGGCTTGCTGGAGGCTTCATTCATTAGGACACTCAAAAAGCCTGCTGATCTGAACCATGGACTTCAGGAGAAGCCTGAGCTTCACAAAGCTTCCTTTGACAAAGGGCACTCCATCAACAAGTGCCTTCTTCTTCTGGGACAAGCACAATGGAGAAGCTGGGGAAATGGCTAATCGGTGCCAGTCCCAGCTGATTCAACCCTTTCTGCTGAGCCTCTCTTCCTTCCCTCCGTGGCCACAAAAAGCTCAGCTGAAAACAAGCCATAACCCTTCATGAGGAAGCTCTTCAGTGGGTTGATTTCCAAAGGTGCTGCCTGAGGATAGAAGGAAGGACTTCCCCAAAAGGTCCCCAGGGAGGTACCTGAACTAAAGAAAGAGTCCATGCTGTATCCACACCTGCTCTTACCCAGCTCTCTTTGTGGTCCCAGGATGGCTCCGATCTGAATAGAGCTCAACAGGTGGAACTGCATAAGGAGGATACCAGCAGAGACCAGCTTGACAATAGGAAAGAACTTCCTTGGGGAGCAAAATTGGAACTGCCACCTATGGTCATAGAGCCAGACAGGTAGTGGAGAGATTTCTATCATTTCCATTGCCTGAGAGGGATGTCCAATAATAATTCCTTTCTTGGCTTCTATTTTTAATATTAAAGGGATTTCTCAACCCCAGGATGAATATTTTTTTCTTTTAGATGTTAATTATATTGTTTTAAAATGTTAATTCTATTCATCGATGCCAGTCAAGTTATTTCTTTTTTTTAAACCCTTATATATATACTGTATATTATATATATGTATATGTATATGTATATATCTGTATATGTATATGTATATATATGTATATATATATACTGTGTATTGGCTCCAAGGCAGAAGAGTGGTAAGGGCTAGGCAATGGGGGTCAAGTGACTTGCCCAGGTTCACACAGCTGGGAAGTGGCTGAAGCCGGATTCGAACCTAGGACCTCCCACCTCTAGGCTTGGCTCTCAATCCACTGAGCTACCCAGCCGCCCAATCCACTGAGCTACCCAGCCGCCCACCCACCCCCTTAGGATTCTTTACAATATCTAATGATAAATGGTTCTCACGATCAATTTAAGTGTTCATTGAGGAACTTTGTATGGAAATTGAAGTTATGGATCACGAACAAGAGGAAATAATCTCAAACTACAACTCTGCTGTGACTCAGTAATAGTCGCCTTTAGATATTCCATTTTCAAAGAGCCATCATGGAAGTGATGAATGAGACACAGTGACTCCAAAAGCTAATGTTGACAGCAGTAATAGAAAGTACAGATTTTGGTTGGCTTGTAGTACTTGCCCAGAGTTAGAAAATGAAGAAAAGTCTGGGGTCAGATTTGAACCTACGACCTCTGGTCTTGAGGCCCAGCTCTCTGTCCACTGAGCCACTCAGCTGCGCTCCAACTTCCTTTTCCTGAACTACTCAAGGGTTTTCAACTTTCCCAGGGTTGGTTGGTTTCGTTGTTTGGTAGCTAGGAGCCTGACTACATGGCTTCAAGGCTAAATGGCCACAGGTGCCCAGGCTATTTGGCTTGCTGGAGGCTTCATTCATTAGGACACTCAAAAAGCCTGCTGATCTGAACCATGGACTTCAGGAGAAGCCTGAGCTTCACAAAGCTTCCTTTGACAAAGGGCACTCCATCAACAAGTGCCTTCTTCTTCTGGGACAAGCACAATGGAGAAGCTGGGGAAATGGCTAATCGGTGCCAGTCCCAGCTGATTCAACCCTTTCTGCTGAGCCTCTCTTCCTTCCCTCCGTGGCCACAAAAAGCTCAGCTGAAAACAAGCCATAACCCTTCATGAGGAAGCTCTTCAGTGGGTTGATTTCCAAAGGTGCTGCCTGAGGATAGAAGGAAGGACTTCCCCAAAAGGTCCCCAGGGAGGTACCTGAACTAAAGAAAGAGTCCATGCTGTATCCACACCTGCTCTTACCCAGCTCTCTTTGTGGTCCCAGGATGGCTCCGATCTGAATAGAGCTCAACAGGTGGAACTGCATAAGGAGGATACCAGCAGAGACCAGCTTGACAATAGGAAAGAACTTCCTTGGGGAGCAAAATTGGAACTGCCACCTATGGTCATAGAGCCAGACAGGTAGTGGAGAGATTTCTATCATTTCCATTGCCTGAGAGGGATGTCCAATAATAATTCCTTTCTTGGCTTCTATTTTTAATATTAAAGGGATTTCTCAACCCCAGGATGAATATTTTTTTCTTTTAGATGTTAATTATATTGTTTTAAAATGTTAATTCTATTCATCGATGCCAGTCAAGTTATTTCTTTTTTTTAAACCCTTATATATATACAGTATATTATATATATGTATATGTATATGTATATATCTGTATCTGTATATGTATATGTATATATATGTATATATATATATATATATATACTGTGTATTGGCTCCAAGGCAGAAGAGTGGTAAGGGCTAGGCAATGGGGGTCAAGTGACTTGCCCAGGTTCACACAGCTGGGAAGTGGCTGAAGGCGGATTCGAACCTAGGACCTCCCACCTCTAGGCTTGGCTCTCAATCCACTGAGCTACCCAGCCGCCCAATCCACTGAGCTACCCAGCCGCCCACCCACCCCCTTAGGATTCTTTACAATATCTAATGATAAATGGTTCTCACGATCAATTTAAGTGTTCATTGAGGAACTTTGTATGGAAATTGAAGTTATGGATCACGAACAAGAGGAAATAATCTCAAACTACAACTCTGCTGTGACTCAGTAATAGTCGCCTTTAGATATTCCATTTTCAAAGAGCCATCATGGAAGTGATGAATGAGACACAGTGACTCCAAAAGCTAATGTTGACAGCAGTAATAGAAAGTACAGATTTTGGTTGGCTTGTAGTACTTGCCCAGAGTTAGAAAATGAAGAAAAGTCTGGGGTCAGATTTGAACCTACGACCTCTGGTCTTGAGGCCCAGCTCTCTGTCCACTGAGCCACTCAGCTGCGCTCCAACTTCCTTTTCCTGAACTACTCAAGGGTTTTCAACTTTCCCAGGGTTGGTTGGTTTCGTTGTTTGGTAGCTAGGAGCCTGACTACATGGCTTCAAGGCTAAATGGCCACAGGTGCCCAGGCTATTTGGCTTGCTGGAGGCTTCATTCATTAGGACACTCAAAAAGCCTGCTGATCTGAACCATGGACTTCAGGAGAAGCCTGAGCTTCACAAAGCTTCCTTTGACAAAGGGCACTCCATCAACAAGTGCCTTCTTCTTCTGGGACAAGCACAATGGAGAAGCTGGGGAAATGGCTAATCGGTGCCAGTCCCAGCTGATTCAACCCTTTCTGCTGAGCCTCTCTTCCTTCCCTCCGTGGCCACAAAAAGCTCAGCTGAAAACAAGCCATAACCCTTCATGAGGAAGCTCTTCAGTGGGTTGATTTCCAAAGGTGCTGCCTGAGGATAGAAGGAAGGACTTCCCCAAAAGGTCCCCAGGGAGGTACCTGAACTAAAGAAAGAGTCCATGCTGTATCCACACCTGCTCTTACCCAGCTCTCTTTGTGGTCCCAGGATGGCTCCGATCTGAATAGAGCTCAACAGGTGGAACTGCATAAGGAGGATACCAGCAGAGACCAGCTTGACAATAGGAAAGAACTTCCTTGGGGAGCAAAATTGGAACTGCCACCTATGGTCATAGAGCCAGACAGGTAGTGGAGAGATTTCTATCATTTCCATTGCCTGAGAGGGATGTCCAATAATAATTCCTTTCTTGGCTTCTATTTTTAATATTAAAGGGATTTCTCAACCCCAGGATGAATATTTTTTTCTTTTAGATGTTAATTATATTGTTTTAAAATGTTAATTCTATTCATCGATGCCAGTCAAGTTATTTCTTTTTTTTAAACCCTTATATATATACAGTATATTATATATATGTATATGTATATGTATATATCTGTATCTGTATATGTATATGTATATATATGTATATATATATATATATATATACTGTGTATTGGCTCCAAGGCAGAAGAGTGGTAAGGGCTAGGCAATGGGGGTCAAGTGACTTGCCCAGGTTCACACAGCTGGGAAGTGGCTGAAGCCGGATTCGAACCTAGGACCTCCCACCTCTAGGCTTGGCTCTCAATCCACTGAGCTACCCAGCCGCCCAATCCACTGAGCTACCCAGCCGCCCACCCACCCCCTTAGGATTCTTTACAATATCTAATGATAAATGGTTCTCACGATCAATTTAAGTGTTCATTGAGGAACTTTGTATGGAAATTGAAGTTATGGATCACGAACAAGAGGAAATAATCTCAAACTACAACTCTGCTGTGACTCAGTAATAGTCGCCTTTAGATATTCCATTTTCAAAGAGCCATCATGGAAGTGATGAATGAGACACAGTGACTCCAAAAGCTAATGTTGACAGCAGTAATAGAAAGTACAGATTTTGGTTGGCTTGTAGTACTTGCCCAGAGTTAGAAAATGAAGAAAAGTCTGGGGTCAGATTTGAACCTACGACCTCTGGTCTTGAGGCCCAGCTCTCTGTCCACTGAGCCACTCAGCTGCGCTCCAACTTCCTTTTCCTGAACTACTCAAGGGTTTTCAACTTTCCCAGGGTTGGTTGGTTTCGTTGTTTGGTAGCTAGGAGCCTGACTACATGGCTTCAAGGCTAAATGGCCACAGGTGCCCAGGCTATTTGGCTTGCTGGAGGCTTCATTCATTAGGACACTCAAAAAGCCTGCTGATCTGAACCATGGACTTCAGGAGAAGCCTGAGCTTCACAAAGCTTCCTTTGACAAAGGGCACTCCATCAACAAGTGCCTTCTTCTTCTGGGACAAGCACAATGGAGAAGCTGGGGAAATGGCTAATCGGTGCCAGTCCCAGCTGATTCAACCCTTTCTGCTGAGCCTCTCTTCCTTCCCTCCGTGGCCACAAAAAGCTCAGCTGAAAACAAGCCATAACCCTTCATGAGGAAGCTCTTCAGTGGGTTGATTTCCAAAGGTGCTGCCTGAGGATAGAAGGAAGGACTTCCCCAAAAGGTCCCCAGGGAGGTACCTGAACTAAAGAAAGAGTCCATGCTGTATCCACACCTGCTCTTACCCAGCTCTCTTTGTGGTCCCAGGATGGCTCCGATCTGAATAGAGCTCAACAGGTGGAACTGCATAAGGAGGATACCAGCAGAGACCAGCTTGACAATAGGAAAGAACTTCCTTGGGGAGCAAAATTGGAACTGCCACCTATGGTCATAGAGCCAGACAGGTAGTGGAGAGATTTCTATCATTTCCATTGCCTGAGAGGGATGTCCAATAATAATTCCTTTCTTGGCTTCTATTTTTAATATTAAAGGGATTTCTCAACCCCAGGATGAATATTTTTTTCTTTTAGATGTTAATTATATTGTTTTAAAATGTTAATTCTATTCATCGATGCCAGTCAAGTTATTTCTTTTTTTTAAACCCTTATATATATATACTGTATATTATATATATATATATGTATATGTATATATCTGTATCTGTATATGTATATGTATATATATGTATATATATATATATATATATATATACTGTGTATTGGCTCCAAGGCAGAAGAGTGGTAAGGGCTAGGCAATGGGGGTCAAGTGACTTGCCCAGGTTCACACAGCTGGGAAGTGGCTGAAGCCGGATTCGAACCTAGGACCTCCCACCTCTAGGCTTGGCTCTCAATCCACTGAGCTACCCAGCCGCCCAATCCACTGAGCTACCCAGCCGCCCACCCACCCCCTTAGGATTCTTTACAATATCTAATGATAAATGGTTCTCACGATCAATTTAAGTGTTCATTGAGGAACTTTGTATGGAAATTGAAGTTATGGATCACGAACAAGAGGAAATAATCTCAAACTACAACTCTGCTGTGACTCAGTAATAGTCGCCTTTAGATATTCCATTTTCAAAGAGCCATCATGGAAGTGATGAATGAGACACAGTGACTCCAAAAGCTAATGTTGACAGCAGTAATAGAAAGTACAGATTTTGGTTGGCTTGTAGTACTTGCCCAGAGTTAGAAAATGAAGAAAAGTCTGGGGTCAGATTTGAACCTACGACCTCTGGTCTTGAGGCCCAGCTCTCTGTCCACTGAGCCACTCAGCTGCGCTCCAACTTCCTTTTCCTGAACTACTCAAGGGTTTTCAACTTTCCCAGGGTTGGTTGGTTTCGTTGTTTGGTAGCTAGGAGCCTGACTACATGGCTTCAAGGCTAAATGGCCACAGGTGCCCAGGCTATTTGGCTTGCTGGAGGCTTCATTCATTAGGACACTCAAAAAGCCTGCTGATCTGAACCATGGACTTCAGGAGAAGCCTGAGCTTCACAAAGCTTCCTTTGACAAAGGGCACTCCATCAACAAGTGCCTTCTTCTTCTGGGACAAGCACAATGGAGAAGCTGGGGAAATGGCTAATCGGTGCCAGTCCCAGCTGATTCAACCCTTTGTGCTGAGCCTCTCTTCCTTCCCTCCGTGGCCACAAAAAGCTCAGCTGAAAACAAGCCATAACCCTTCATGAGGAAGCTCTTCAGTGGGTTGATTTCCAAAGGTGCTGCCTGAGGATAGAAGGAAGGACTTCCCCAAAAGGTCCCCAGGGAGGTACCTGAACTAAAGAAAGAGTCCATGCTGTATCCACACCTGCTCTTACCCAGCTCTCTTTGTGGTCCCAGGATGGCTCCGATCTGAATAGAGCTCAACAGGTGGAACTGCATAAGGAGGATACCAGCAGAGACCAGCTTGACAATAGGAAAGAACTTCCTTGGGGAGCAAAATTGGAACTGCCACCTATGGTCATAGAGCCAGACAGGTAGTGGAGAGATTTCTATCATTTCCATTGCCTGAGAGGGATGTCCAATAATAATTCCTTTCTTGGCTTCTATTTTTAATATTAAAGGGATTTCTCAACCCCAGGATGAATATTTTTTTCTTTTAGATGTTAATTATATTGTTTTAAAATGTTAATTCTATTCATCGATGCCAGTCAAGTTATTTCTTTTTTTTAAACCCTTATATATATACTGTATATTATATATATGTATATGTATATATCTGTATATGTATATGTATATATATGTATATATATATATACTGTGTATTGGCTCCAAGGCAGAAGAGTGGTAAGGGCTAGGCAATGGGGGTCAAGTGACTTGCCCAGGTTCACACAGCTGGGAAGTGGCTGAAGCCGGATTCGAACCTAGGACCTCCCACCTCTAGGCTTGGCTCTCAATCCACTGAGCTACCCAGCCGCCCAATCCACTGAGCTACCCAGCCGCCCACCCACCCCCTTAGGATTCTTTACAATATCTAATGATAAATGGTTCTCACGATCAATTTAAGTGTTCATTGAGGAACTTTGTATGGAAATTGAAGTTATGGATCACGAACAAGAGGAAATAATCTCAAACTACAACTCTGCTGTGACTCAGTAATAGTCGCCTTTAGATATTCCATTTTCAAAGAGCCATCATGGAAGTGATGAATGAGACACAGTGACTCCAAAAGCAAATGTTGACAGCAGTAATAGAAAGTACAGATTTTGGTTGGCTTGTAGTACTTGCCCAGAGTTAGAAAATGAAGAAAAGTCTGGGGTCAGATTTGAACCTACGACCTCTGGTCTTGAGGCCCAGCTCTCTGTCCACTGAGCCACTCAGCTGCGCTCCAACTTCCTTTTCCTGAACTACTCAAGGGTTTTCAACTTTCCCAGGGTTGGTTGGTTTCGTTGTTTGGTAGCTAGGAGCCTGACTACATGGCTTCAAGGCTAAATGGCCACAGGTGCCCAGGCTATTTGGCTTGCTGGAGGCTTCATTCATTAGGACACTCAAAAAGCCTGCTGATCTGAACCATGGACTTCAGGAGAAGCCTGAGCTTCACAAAGCTTCCTTTGACAAAGGGCACTCCATCAACAAGTGCCTTCTTCTTCTGGGACAAGCACAATGGAGAAGCTGGGGAAATGGCTAATCGGTGCCAGTCCCAGCTGATTCAACCCTTTCTGCTGAGCCTCTCTTCCTTCCCTCCGTGGCCACAAAAAGCTCAGCTGAAAACAAGCCATAACCCTTCATGAGGAAGCTCTTCAGTGGGTTGATTTCCAAAGGTGCTGCCTGAGGATAGAAGGAAGGACTTCCCCAAAAGGTCCCCAGGGAGGTACCTGAACTAAAGAAAGAGTCCATGCTGTATCCACACCTGCTCTTACCCAGCTCTCTTTGTGGTCCCAGGATGGCTCCGATCTGAATAGAGCTCAACAGGTGGAACTGCATAAGGAGGATACCAGCAGAGACCAGCTTGACAATAGGAAAGAACTTCCTTGGGGAGCAAAATTGGAACTGCCACCTATGGTCATAGAGCCAGACAGGTAGTGGAGAGATTTCTATCATTTCCATTGCCTGAGAGGGATGTCCAATAATAATTCCTTTCTTGGCTTCTATTTTTAATATTAAAGGGATTTCTCAACCCCAGGATGAATATTTTTTTCTTTTAGATGTTAATTATATTGTTTTAAAATGTTAATTCTATTCATCGATGCCAGTCAAGTTATTTCTTTTTTTTAAACCCTTATATATATACTGTATATTATATATATGTATATGTATATGTATATATCTGTATATGTATATGTATATATATGTGTATATATATATATATATATATATATATATATATATACTGTGTATTGGCTCCAAGGCAGAAGAGTGGTAAGGGCTAGGCAATGGGGGTCAAGTGACTTGCCCAGGTTCACACAGCTGGGAAGTGGCTGAAGCCGGATTCGAACCTAGGACCTCCCACCTCTAGGCTTGGCTCTCAATCCACTGAGCTACCCAGCCGCCCAATCCACTGAGCTACCCAGCCGCCCACCCACCCCCTTAGGATTCTTTACAATATCTAATGATAAATGGTTCTCACGATCAATTTAAGTGTTCATTGAGGAACTTTGTATGGAAATTGAAGTTATGGATCACGAACAAGAGGAAATAATCTCAAACTACAACTCTGCTGTGACTCAGTAATAGTCGCCTTTAGATATTCCATTTTCAAAGAGCCATCATGGAAGTGATGAATGAGACACAGTGACTCCAAAAGCAAATGTTGACAGCAGTAATAGAAAGTACAGATTTTGGTTGGCTTGTAGTACTTGCCCAGAGTTAGAAAATGAAGAAAAGTCTGGGGTCAGATTTGAACCTACGACCTCTGGTCTTGAGGCCCAGCTCTCTGTCCACTGAGCCACTCAGCTGCGCTCCAACTTCCTTTTCCTGAACTACTCAAGGGTTTTCAACTTTCCCAGGGTTGGTTGGTTTCGTTGTTTGGTAGCTAGGAGCCTGACTACATGGCTTCAAGGCTAAATGGCCACAGGTGCCCAGGCTATTTGGCTTGCTGGAGGCTTCATTCATTAGGACACTCAAAAAGCCTGCTGATCTGAACCATGGACTTCAGGAGAAGCCTGAGCTTCACAAAGCTCCCTTTGACAAAGGGCACTCCATCAACAAGTGCCTTCTTCTTCTGGGACAAGCACAATGGAGAAGCTGGGGAAATGGCTAATCAGTGCCAGTCCCAGCTGATTCAACCCTTTCTGCTGAGCCTCTCTTCCTTCCCTCCGTGGCCACAAAAAGCTCAGCTGAAAACAAGCCATAACCCTTCATGAGGAAGCTCTTCAGTGGGTTGATTTCCAAAGGTGCTGCCTGAGGATAGAAGGAAGGACTTCCCCAAAAAGTCCCCAGGGAGGTACCTGAACTAAAGAAAGAGTCCATGCTGTATCCACACCTGCTCTTACCCAGCTCTCTTTGTGGTCCCAGGATGGCTCCGATCTGAATAGAGCTCAACAGGTGGAACTGCATAAGGAGGATACCAGCAGAGACCAGCTTGACAATAGGAAAGAACTTCCTTGGGGAGCAAAATTGGAACTGCCACCTATGGTCATAGAGCCAGACAGGTAGTGGAGAGATTTCTATCATTTCCATTGCCTGAGAGGGATGTCCAATAATAATTCCTTTCTTGGCTTCTATTTTTAATATTAAAGGGATTTCTCAACCCCAGGATGAATATTTTTTTTCTTTTGGATGTTAATTATATTGTTTTAAAATGTTAATTCTATTCATCGATGCCAGTCAAGTTATTTCTTTTTTTTAAACCCTTATATATATACTGTATATTATATATATGTATATGTATATGTATATATCTGTATATGTATATGTATATATATGTATATATATATACTGTGTATTGGCTCCAAGGCAGAAGAGTGGTAAGGGCTAGGCAATGGGGGTCAAGTGACTTGCCCAGGTTCACACAGCTGGGAAGTGGCTGAAGCCGGATTCGAACCTAGGACCTCCCACCTCTAGGCTTGGCTCTCAATCCACTGAGCTACCCAGCCGCCCAATCCACTGAGCTACCCAGCCGCCCACCCACCCCCTTAGGATTCTTTACAATATCTAATGATAAATGGTTCTCACGATCAATTTAAGTGTTCATTGAGGAACTTTGTATGGAAATTGAAGTTATGGATCACGAACAAGAGGAAATAATCTCAAACTACAACTCTGCTGTGACTCAGTAATAGTCGCCTTTAGATATTCCATTTTCAAAGAGCCATCATGGAAGTGATGAATGAGACACAGTGACTCCAAAAGCTAATGTTGACAGCAGTAATAGAAAGTACAGATTTTGGTTGGCTTGTAGTACTTGCCCAGAGTTAGAAAATGAAGAAAAGTCTGGGGTCAGATTTGAACCTACGACCTCTGGTCTTGAGGCCCAGCTCTCTGTCCACTGAGCCACTCAGCTGCGCTCCAACTTCCTTTTCCTGAACTACTCAAGGGTTTTCAACTTTCCCAGGGTTGGTTGGTTTCGTTGTTTGGTAGCTAGGAGCCTGACTACATGGCTTCAAGGCTAAATGGCCACAGGTGCCCAGGCTATTTGGCTTGCTGGAGGCTTCATTCATTAGGACACTCAAAAAGCCTGCTGATCTGAACCATGGACTTCAGGAGAAGCCTGAGCTTCACAAAGCTTCCTTTGACAAAGGGCACTCCATCAACAAGTGCCTTCTTCTTCTGGGACAAGCACAATGGAGAAGCTGGGGAAATGGCTAATCGGTGCCAGTCCCAGCTGATTCAACCCTTTCTGCTGAGCCTCTCTTCCTTCCCTCCGTGGCCACAAAAAGCTCAGCTGAAAACAAGCCATAACCCTTCATGAGGAAGCTCTTCAGTGGGTTGATTTCCAAAGGTGCTGCCTGAGGATAGAAGGAAGGACTTCCCCAAAAGGTCCCCAGGGAGGTACCTGAACTAAAGAAAGAGTCCATGCTGTATCCACACCTGCTCTTACCCAGCTCTCTTTGTGGTCCCAGGATGGCTCCGATCTGAATAGAGCTCAACAGGTGGAACTGCATAAGGAGGATACCAGCAGAGACCAGCTTGACAATAGGAAAGAACTTCCTTGGGGAGCAAAATTGGAACTGCCACCTATGGTCATAGAGCCAGACAGGTAGTGGAGAGATTTCTATCATTTCCATTGCCTGAGAGGGATGTCCAATAATAATTCCTTTCTTGGCTTCTATTTTTAATATTAAAGGGATTTCTCAACCCCAGGATGAATATTTTTTTCTTTTAGATGTTAATTATATTGTTTTAAAATGTTAATTCTATTCATCGATGCCAGTCAAGTTATTTCTTTTTTTTAAACCCTTATATATATACTGTATATTATATATATGTATATGTATATGTATATATCTGTATATGTATATGTATATATATGTATATATATATACTGTGTATTGGCTCCAAGGCAGAAGAGTGGTAAGGGCTAGGCAATGGGGGTCAAGTGACTTGCCCAGGTTCACACAGCTGGGAAGTGGCTGAAGCCGGATTCGAACCTAGGACCTCCCACCTCTAGGCTTGGCTCTCAATCCACTGAGCTACCCAGCCGCCCAATCCACTGAGCTACCCAGCCGCCCACCCACCCCCTTAGGATTCTTTACAATATCTAATGATAAATGGTTCTCACGATCAATTTAAGTGTTCATTGAGGAACTTTGTATGGAAATTGAAGTTATGGATCACGAACAAGAGGAAATAATCTCAAACTACAACTCTGCTGTGACTCAGTAATAGTCGCCTTTAGATATTCCATTTTCAAAGAGCCATCATGGAAGTGATGAATGAGACACAGTGACTCCAAAAGCTAATGTTGACAGCAGTAATAGAAAGTACAGATTTTGGTTGGCTTGTAGTACTTGCCCAGAGTTAGAAAATGAAGAAAAGTCTGGGGTCAGATTTGAACCTACGACCTCTGGTCTTGAGGCCCAGCTCTCTGTCCACTGAGCCACTCAGCTGCGCTCCAACTTCCTTTTCCTGAACTACTCAAGGGTTTTCAACTTTCCCAGGGTTGGTTGGTTTCGTTGTTTGGTAGCTAGGAGCCTGACTACATGGCTTCAAGGCTAAATGGCCACAGGTGCCCAGGCTATTTGGCTTGCTGGAGGCTTCATTCATTAGGACACTCAAAAAGCCTGCTGATCTGAACCATGGACTTCAGGAGAAGCCTGAGCTTCACAAAGCTTCCTTTGACAAAGGGCACTCCATCAACAAGTGCCTTCTTCTTCTGGGACAAGCACAATGGAGAAGCTGGGGAAATGGCTAATCGGTGCCAGTCCCAGCTGATTCAACCCTTTCTGCTGAGCCTCTCTTCCTTCCCTCCGTGGCCACAAAAAGCTCAGCTGAAAACAAGCCATAACCCTTCATGAGGAAGCTCTTCAGTGGGTTGATTTCCAAAGGTGCTGCCTGAGGATAGAAGGAAGGACTTCCCCAAAAGGTCCCCAGGGAGGTACCTGAACTAAATAAAGAGTCCATGCTGTATCCACACCTGCTCTTACCCAGCTCTCTTTGTGGTCCCAGGATGGCTCCGATCTGAATAGAGCTCAACAGGTGGAACTGCATAAGGAGGATACCAGCAGAGACCAGCTTGACAATAGGAAAGAACTTCCTTGGGGAGCAAAATTGGAACTGCCACCTATGGTCATAGAGCCAGACAGGTAGTGGAGAGATTTCTATCATTTCCATTGCCTGAGAGGGATGTCCAATAATAATTCCTTTCTTGGCTTCTATTTTTAATATTAAAGGGATTTCTCAACCCCAGGATGAATATTTTTTTCTTTTAGATGTTAATTATATTGTTTTAAAATGTTAATTCTATTCATCGATGCCAGTCAAGTTATTTCTTTTTTTTAAACCCTTATATATATACTGTATATTATATATATGTATATGTATATGTATATATCTGTATATGTATATGTATATATATGTGTATATATATATATATATATATATATATATATATATATATATATATACTGTGTATTGGCTCCAAGGCAGAAGAGTGGTAAGGGCTAGGCAATGGGGGTCAAGTGACTTGCCCAGGTTCACACAGCTGGGAAGTGGCTGAAGCCGGATTCGAACCTAGGACCTCCCACCTCTAGGCTTGGCTCTCAATCCACTGAGCTACCCAGCCGCCCAATCCACTGAGCTACCCAGCCGCCCACCCACCCCCTTAGGATTCTTTACAATATCTAATGATAAATGGTTCTCACGATCAATTTAAGTGTTCATTGAGGAACTTTGTATGGAAATTGAAGTTATGGATCACGAACAAGAGGAAATAATCTCAAACTACAACTCTGCTGTGACTCAGTAATAGTCGCCTTTAGATATTCCATTTTCAAAGAGCCATCATGGAAGTGATGAATGAGACACAGTGACTCCAAAAGCAAATGTTGACAGCAGTAATAGAAAGTACAGATTTTGGTTGGCTTGTAGTACTTGCCCAGAGTTAGAAAATGAAGAAAAGTCTGGGGTCAGATTTGAACCTACGACCTCTGGTCTTGAGGCCCAGCTCTCTGTCCACTGAGCCACTCAGCTGCGCTCCAACTTCCTTTTCCTGAACTACTCAAGGGTTTTCAACTTTCCCAGGGTTGGTTGGTTTCGTTGTTTGGTAGCTAGGAGCCTGACTACATGGCTTCAAGGCTAAATGGCCACAGGTGCCCAGGCTATTTGGCTTGCTGGAGGCTTCATTCATTAGGACACTCAAAAAGCCTGCTGATCTGAACCATGGACTTCAGGAGAAGCCTGAGCTTCACAAAGCTTCCTTTGACAAAGGGCACTCCATCAACAAGTGCCTTCTTCTTCTGGGACAAGCACAATGGAGAAGCTGGGGAAATGGCTAATCGGTGCCAGTCCCAGCTGATTCAACCCTTTCTGCTGAGCCTCTCTTCCTTCCCTCCGTGGCCACAAAAAGCTCAGCTGAAAACAAGCCATAACCCTTCATGAGGAAGCTCTTCAGTGGGTTGATTTCCAAAGGTGCTGCCTGAGGATAGAAGGAAGGACTTCCCCAAAAGGTCCCCAGGGAGGTACCTGAACTAAAGAAAGAGTCCATGCTGTATCCACACCTGCTCTTACCCAGCTCTCTTTGTGGTCCCAGGATGGCTCCGATCTGAATAGAGCTCAACAGGTGGAACTGCATAAGGAGGATACCAGCAGAGACCAGCTTGACAATAGGAAAGAACTTCCTTGGGGAGCAAAATTGGAACTGCCACCTATGGTCATAGAGCCAGACAGGTAGTGGAGAGATTTCTATCATTTCCATTGCCTGAGAGGGATGTCCAATAATAATTCCTTTCTTGGCTTCTATTTTTAATATTAAAGGGATTTCTCAACCCCAGGATGAATATTTTTTTCTTTTAGATGTTAATTATATTGTTTTAAAATGTTAATTCTATTCATCGATGCCAGTCAAGTTATTTCTTTTTTTTAAACCCTTATATATATACTGTATATTATATATATGTATATGTATATGTATATATCTGTATATGTATATGTATATATATGTATATATATATACTGTGTATTGGCTCCAAGGCAGAAGAGTGGTAAGGGCTAGGCAATGGGGGTCAAGTGACTTGCCCAGGTTCACACAGCTGGGAAGTGGCTGAAGCCGGATTCGAACCTAGGACCTCCCACCTCTAGGCTTGGCTCTCAATCCACTGAGCTACCCAGCCGCCCAATCCACTGAGCTACCCAGCCGCCCACCCACCCCCTTAGGATTCTTTACAATATCTAATGATAAATGGTTCTCACGATCAATTTAAGTGTTCATTGAGGAACTTTGTATGGAAATTGAAGTTATGGATCACGAACAAGAGGAAATAATCTCAAACTACAACTCTGCTGTGACTCAGTAATAGTCGCCTTTAGATATTCCATTTTCAAAGAGCCATCATGGAAGTGATGAATGAGACACAGTGACTCCAAAAGCTAATGTTGACAGCAGTAATAGAAAGTACAGATTTTGGTTGGCTTGTAGTACTTGCCCAGAGTTAGAAAATGAAGAAAAGTCTGGGGTCAGATTTGAACCTACGACCTCTGGTCTTGAGGCCCAGCTCTCTGTCCACTGAGCCACTCAGCTGCGCTCCAACTTCCTTTTCCTGAACTACTCAAGGGTTTTCAACTTTCCCAGGGTTGGTTGGTTTCGTTGTTTGGTAGCTAGGAGCCTGACTACATGGCTTCAAGGCTAAATGGCCACAGGTGCCCAGGCTATTTGGCTTGCTGGAGGCTTCATTCATTAGGACACTCAAAAAGCCTGCTGATCTGAACCATGGACTTCAGGAGAAGCCTGAGCTTCACAAAGCTTCCTTTGACAAAGGGCACTCCATCAACAAGTGCCTTCTTCTTCTGGGACAAGCACAATGGAGAAGCTGGGGAAATGGCTAATCGGTGCCAGTCCCAGCTGATTCAACCCTTTCTGCTGAGCCTCTCTTCCTTCCCTCCGTGGCCACAAAAAGCTCAGCTGAAAACAAGCCATAACCCTTCATGAGGAAGCTCTTCAGTGGGTTGATTTCCAAAGGTGCTGCCTGAGGATAGAAGGAAGGACTTCCCCAAAAGGTCCCCAGGGAGGTACCTGAACTAAAGAAAGAGTCCATGCTGTATCCACACCTGCTCTTACCCAGCTCTCTTTGTGGTCCCAGGATGGCTCCGATCTGAATAGAGCTCAACAGGTGGAACTGCATAAGGAGGATACCAGCAGAGACCAGCTTGACAATAGGAAAGAACTTCCTTGGGGAGCAAAATTGGAACTGCCACCTATGGTCATAGAGCCAGACAGGTAGTGGAGAGATTTCTATCATTTCCATTGCCTGAGAGGGATGTCCAATAATAATTCCTTTCTTGGCTTCTATTTTTAATATTAAAGGGATTTCTCAACCCCAGGATGAATATTTTTTTCTTTTAGATGTTAATTATATTGTTTTAAAATGTTAATTCTATTCATCGATGCCAGTCAAGTTATTTCTTTTTTTTAAACCCTTATATATATACTGTATATTATATATATGTATATGTATATGTATATATCTGTATATGTATATATATATATATGTATATATATATATATATATATATATATATATACTGTGTATTGGCTCCAAGGCAGAAGAGTGGTAAGGGCTAGGCAATGGGGGTCAAGTGACTTGCCCAGGTTCACACAGCTGGGAAGTGGCTGAAGCCTGATTCGAACCTAGGACCTCCCACCTCTAGGCTTGGCTCTCAATCCACTGAGCTACCCAGCCGCCCAATCCACTGAGCTACCCAGCCGCCCACCCACCCCCTTAGGATTCTTTACAATATCTAATGATAAATGGTTCTCACGATCAATTTAAGTGTTCATTGAGGAACTTTGTATGGAAATTGAAGTTATGGATCACGAACAAGAGGAAATAATCTCAAACTACAACTCTGCTGTGACTCAGTAATAGTCGCCTTTAGATATTCCATTTTCAAAGAGCCATCATGGAAGTGATGAATGAGACACAGTGACTCCAAAAGCAAATGTTGACAGCAGTAATAGAAAGTACAGATTTTGGTTGGCTTGTAGTACTTGCCCAGAGTTAGAAAATGAAGAAAAGTCTGGGGTCAGATTTGAACCTACGACCTCTGGTCTTGAGGCCCAGCTCTCTGTCCACTGAGCCACTCAGCTGCGCTCCAACTTCCTTTTCCTGAACTACTCAAGGGTTTTCAACTTTCCCAGGGTTGGTTGGTTTCGTTGTTTGGTAGCTAGGAGCCTGACTACATGGCTTCAAGGCTAAATGGCCACAGGTGCCCAGGCTATTTGGCTTGCTGGAGGCTTCATTCATTAGGACACTCAAAAAGCCTGCTGATCTGAACCATGGACTTCAGGAGAAGCCTGAGCTTCACAAAGCTTCCTTTGACAAAGGGCACTCCATCAACAAGTGCCTTCTTCTTCTGGGACAAGCACAATGGAGAAGCTGGGGAAATGGCTAATCGGTGCCAGTCCCAGCTGATTCAACCCTTTCTGCTGAGCCTCTCTTCCTTCCCTCCGTGGCCACAAAAAGCTCAGCTGAAAACAAGCCATAACCCTTCATGAGGAAGCTCTTCAGTGGGTTGATTTCCAAAGGTGCTGCCTGAGGATAGAAGGAAGGACTTCCCCAAAAGGTCCCCAGGGAGGTACCTGAACTAAAGAAAGAGTCCATGCTGTATCTACACCTGCTCTTACCCAGCTCTCTTTGTGGTCCCAGGATGGCTCCGATCTGAATAGAGCTCAACAGGTGGAACTGCATAAGGAGGATACCAGCAGAGACCAGCTTGACAATAGGAAAGAACTTCCTTGGGGAGCAAAATTGGAACTGCCACCTATGGTCATAGAGCCAGACAGGTAGTGGAGAGATTTCTATCATTTCCATTGCCTGAGAGGGATGTCCAATAATAATTCCTTTCTTGGCTTCTATTTTTAATATTAAAGGGATTTCTCAACCCCAGGATGAATATTTTTTTCTTTTAGATGTTAATTATATTGTTTTAAAATGTTAATTCTATTCATCGATGCCAGTCAAGTTATTTCTTTTTTTTAAACCCTTATATATATACTGTATATTATATATATGTATATGTATATGTATATATCTGTATATGTATATGTATATATATGTATATATATATATACTGTGTATTGGCTCCAAGGCAGAAGAGTGGTAAGGGCTAGGCAATGGGGGTCAAGTGACTTGCCCAGGTTCACACAGCTGGGAAGTGGCTGAAGCCGGATTCGAACCTAGGACCTCCCACCTCTAGGCTTGGCTCTCAATCCACTGAGCTACCCAGCCGCCCAATCCACTGAGCTACCCAGCCGCCCACCCACCCCCTTAGGATTCTTTACAATATCTAATGATAAATGGTTCTCACGATCAATTTAAGTGTTCATTGAGGAACTTTGTATGGAAATTGAAGTTATGGATCACGAACAAGAGGAAATAATCTCAAACTACAACTCTGCTGTGACTCAGTAATAGTCGCCTTTAGATATTCCATTTTCAAAGAGCCATCATGGAAGTGATGAATGAGACACAGTGACTCCAAAAGCTAATGTTGACAGCAGTAATAGAAAGTACAGATTTTGGTTGGCTTGTAGTACTTGCCCAGAGTTAGAAAATGAAGAAAAGTCTGGGGTCAGATTTGAACCTACGACCTCTGGTCTTGAGGCCCAGCTCTCTGTCCACTGAGCCACTCAGCTGCGCTCCAACTTCCTTTTCCTGAACTACTCAAGGGTTTTCAACTTTCCCAGGGTTGGTTGGTTTCGTTGTTTGGTAGCTAGGAGCCTGACTACATGGCTTCAAGGCTAAATGGCCACAGGTGCCCAGGCTATTTGGCTTGCTGGAGGCTTCATTCATTAGGACACTCAAAAAGCCTGCTGATCTGAACCATGGACTTCAGGAGAAGCCTGAGCTTCACAAAGCTTCCTTTGACAAAGGGCACTCCATCAACAAGTGCCTTCTTCTTCTGGGACAAGCACAATGGAGAAGCTGGGGAAATGGCTAATCGGTGCCAGTCCCAGCTGATTCAACCCTTTCTGCTGAGCCTCTCTTCCTTCCCTCCGTGGCCACAAAAAGCTCAGCTGAAAACAAGCCATAACCCTTCATGAGGAAGCTCTTCAGTGGGTTGATTTCCAAAGGTGCTGCCTGAGGATAGAAGGAAGGACTTCCCCAAAAGGTCCCCAGGGAGGTACCTGAACTAAAGAAAGAGTCCATGCTGTATCCACACCTGCTCTTACCCAGCTCTCTTTGTGGTCCCAGGATGGCTCCGATCTGAATAGAGCTCAACAGGTGGAACTGCATAAGGAGGATACCAGCAGAGACCAGCTTGACAATAGGAAAGAACTTCCTTGGGGAGCAAAATTGGAACTGCCACCTATGGTCATAGAGCCAGACAGGTAGTGGAGAGATTTCTATCATTTCCATTGCCTGAGAGGGATGTCCAATAATAATTCCTTTCTTGGCTTCTATTTTTAATATTAAAGGGATTTCTCAACCCCAGGATGAATATTTTTTTCTTTTAGATGTTAATTATATTGTTTTAAAATGTTAATTCTATTCATCGATGCCAGTCAAGTTATTTCTTTTTTTTAAACCCTTATATATATACTGTATATTATATATATGTATATGTATATGTATATATCTGTATATGTATATGTATATATATGTATATATATATATATATATATATATATATATATACTGTGTATTGGCTCCAAGGCAGAAGAGTGGTAAGGGCTAGGCAATGGGGGTCAAGTGACTTGCCCAGGTTCACACAGCTGGGAAGTGGCTGAAGCCGGATTCGAACCTAGGACCTCCCACCTCTAGGCTTGGCTCTCAATCCACTGAGCTACCCAGCCGCCCAATCCACTGAGCTACCCAGCCGCCCACCCACCCCCTTAGGATTCTTTACAATATCTAATGATAAATGGTTCTCACGATCAATTTAAGTGTTCATTGAGGAACTTTGTATGGAAATTGAAGTTATGGATCACGAACAAGAGGAAATAATCTCAAACTACAACTCTGCTGTGACTCAGTAATAGTCGCCTTTAGATATTCCATTTTCAAAGAGCCATCATGGAAGTGATGAATGAGACACAGTGACTCCAAAAGCAAATGTTGACAGCAGTAATAGAAAGTACAGATTTTGGTTGGCTTGTAGTACTTGCCCAGAGTTAGAAAATGAAGAAAAGTCTGGGGTCAGATTTGAACCTACGACCTCTGGTCTTGAGGCCCAGCTCTCTGTCCACTGAGCCACTCAGCTGCGCTCCAACTTCCTTTTCCTGAACTACTCAAGGGTTTTCAACTTTCCCAGGGTTGGTTGGTTTCGTTGTTTGGTAGCTAGGAGCCTGACTACATGGCTTCAAGGCTAAATGGCCACAGGTGCCCAGGCTATTTGGCTTGCTGGAGGCTTCATTCATTAGGACACTCAAAAAGCCTGCTGATCTGAACCATGGACTTCAGGAGAAGCCTGAGCTTCACAAAGCTTCCTTTGACAAAGGGCACTCCATCAACAAGTGCCTTCTTCTTCTGGGACAAGCACAATGGAGAAGCTGGGGAAATGGCTAATCAGTGCCAGTCCCAGCTGATTCAACCCTTTCTGCTGAGCCTCTCTTCCTTCCCTCCGTGGCCACAAAAAGCTCAGCTGAAAACAAGCCATAACCCTTCATGAGGAAGCTCTTCAGTGGGTTGATTTCCAAAGGTGCTGCCTGAGGATAGAAGGAAGGACTTCCCCAAAAAGTCCCCAGGGAGGTACCTGAACTAAAGAAAGAGTCCATGCTGTATCCACACCTGCTCTTACCCAGCTCTCTTTGTGGTCCCAGGATGGCTCCGATCTGAATAGAGCTCAACAGGTGGAACTGCATAAGGAGGATACCAGCAGAGACCAGCTTGACAATAGGAAAGAACTTCCTTGGGGAGCAAAATTGGAACTGCCACCTATGGTCATAGAGCCAGACAGGTAGTGGAGAGATTTCTATCATTTCCATTGCCTGAGAGGGATGTCCAATAATAATTCCTTTCTTGGCTTCTATTTTTAATATTAAAGGGATTTCTCAACCCCAGGATGAATATTTTTTTTCTTTTAGATGTTAATTATATTGTTTTAAAATGTTAATTCTATTCATCGATGCCAGTCAAGTTATTTCTTTTTTTTAAACCCTTATATATATACTGTATATTATATATATGTATATGTATATGTATATATCTGTATATGTATATGTATATATATGTATATATATATACTGTGTATTGGCTCCAAGGCAGAAGAGTGGTAAGGGCTAGGCAATGGGGGTCAAGTGACTTGCCCAGGTTCACACAGCTGGGAAGTGGCTGAAGCCGGATTCGAACCTAGGACCTCCCACCTCTAGGCTTGGCTCTCAATCCACTGAGCTACCCAGCCGCCCAATCCACTGAGCTACCCAGCCGCCCACCCACCCCCTTAGGATTCTTTACAATATCTAATGATAAATGGTTCTCACGATCAATTTAAGTGTTCATTGAGGAACTTTGTATGGAAATTGAAGTTATGGATCACGAACAAGAGGAAATAATCTCAAACTACAACTCTGCTGTGACTCAGTAATAGTCGCCTTTAGATATTCCATTTTCAAAGAGCCATCATGGAAGTGATGAATGAGACACAGTGACTCCAAAAGCTAATGTTGACAGCAGTAATAGAAAGTACAGATTTTGGTTGGCTTGTAGTACTTGCCCAGAGTTAGAAAATGAAGAAAAGTCTGGGGTCAGATTTGAACCTACGACCTCTGGTCTTGAGGCCCAGCTCTCTGTCCACTGAGCCACTCAGCTGCGCTCCAACTTCCTTTTCCTGAACTACTCAAGGGTTTTCAACTTTCCCAGGGTTGGTTGGTTTCGTTGTTTGGTAGCTAGGAGCCTGACTACATGGCTTCAAGGCTAAATGGCCACAGGTGCCCAGGCTATTTGGCTTGCTGGAGGCTTCATTCATTAGGACACTCAAAAAGCCTGCTGATCTGAACCATGGACTTCAGGAGAAGCCTGAGCTTCACAAAGCTTCCTTTGACAAAGGGCACTCCATCAACAAGTGCCTTCTTCTTCTGGGACAAGCACAATGGAGAAGCTGGGGAAATGGCTAATCGGTGCCAGTCCCAGCTGATTCAACCCTTTCTGCTGAGCCTCTCTTCCTTCCCTCCGTGGCCACAAAAAGCTCAGCTGAAAACAAGCCATAACCCTTCATGAGGAAGCTCTTCAGTGGGTTGATTTCCAAAGGTGCTGCCTGAGGATAGAAGGAAGGACTTCCCCAAAAGGTCCCCAGGGAGGTACCTGAACTAAAGAAAGAGTCCATGCTGTATCCACACCTGCTCTTACCCAGCTCTCTTTGTGGTCCCAGGATGGCTCCGATCTGAATAGAGCTCAACAGGTGGAACTGCATAAGGAGGATACCAGCAGAGACCAGCTTGACAATAGGAAAGAACTTCCTTGGGGAGCAAAATTGGAACTGCCACCTATGGTCATAGAGCCAGACAGGTAGTGGAGAGATTTCTATCATTTCCATTGCCTGAGAGGGATGTCCAATAATAATTCCTTTCTTGGCTTCTATTTTTAATATTAAAGGGATTTCTCAACCCCAGGATGAATATTTTTTTCTTTTAGATGTTAATTATATTGTTTTAAAATGTTAATTCTATTCATCGATGCCAGTCAAGTTATTTCTTTTTTTTAAACCCTTATATATATACTGTATATTATATATATGTATATGTATATGTATATATCTGTATATGTATATGTATATATATGTGTATATATATATATATATATATATATATATATATATATATATATATATATATATATATATATATATATATATATACTGTGTATTGGCTCCAAGGCAGAAGAGTGGTAAGGGCTAGGCAATGGGGGTCAAGTGACTTGCCCAGGTTCACACAGCTGGGAAGTGGCTGAAGCCGGATTCGAACCTAGGACCTCCCACCTCTAGGCTTGGCTCTCAATCCACTGAGCTACCCAGCCGCCCAATCCACTGAGCTACCCAGCCGCCCACCCACCCCCTTAGGATTCTTTACAATATCTAATGATAAATGGTTCTCACGATCAATTTAAGTGTTCATTGAGGAACTTTGTATGGAAATTGAAGTTATGGATCACGAACAAGAGGAAATAATCTCAAACTACAACTCTGCTGTGACTCAGTAATAGTCGCCTTTAGATATTCCATTTTCAAAGAGCCATCATGGAAGTGATGAATGAGACACAGTGACTCCAAAAGCAAATGTTGACAGCAGTAATAGAAAGTACAGATTTTGGTTGGCTTGTAGTACTTGCCCAGAGTTAGAAAATGAAGAAAAGTCTGGGGTCAGATTTGAACCTACGACCTCTGGTCTTGAGGCCCAGCTCTCTGTCCACTGAGCCACTCAGCTGCGCTCCAACTTCCTTTTCCTGAACTACTCAAGGGTTTTCAACTTTCCCAGGGTTGGTTGGTTTCGTTGTTTGGTAGCTAGGAGCCTGACTACATGGCTTCAAGGCTAAATGGCCACAGGTGCCCAGGCTATTTGGCTTGCTGGAGGCTTCATTCATTAGGACACTCAAAAAGCCTGCTGATCTGAACCATGGACTTCAGGAGAAGCCTGAGCTTCACAAAGCTTCCTTTGACAAAGGGCACTCCATCAACAAGTGCCTTCTTCTTCTGGGACAAGCACAATGGAGAAGCTGGGGAAATGGCTAATCGGTGCCAGTCCCAGCTGATTCAACCCTTTCTGCTGAGCCTCTCTTCCTTCCCTCCGTGGCCACAAAAAGCTCAGCTGAAAACAAGCCATAACCCTTCATGAGGAAGCTCTTCAGTGGGTTGATTTCCAAAGGTGCTGCCTGAGGATAGAAGGAAGGACTTCCCCAAAAAGTCCCCAGGGAGGTACCTGAACTAAAGAAAGAGTCCATGCTGTATCCACACCTGCTCTTACCCAGCTCTCTTTGTGGTCCCAGGATGGCTCCGATCTGAATAGAGCTCAACAGGTGGAACTGCATAAGGAGGATACCAGCAGAGACCAGCTTGACAATAGGAAAGAACTTCCTTGGGGAGCAAAATTGGAACTGCCACCTATGGTCATAGAGCCAGACAGGTAGTGGAGAGATTTCTATCATTTCCATTGCCTGAGAGGGATGTCCAATAATAATTCCTTTCTTGGCTTCTATTTTTAATATTAAAGGGATTTCTCAACCCCAGGATGAATATTTTTTTTCTTTTAGATGTTAATTATATTGTTTTAAAATGTTAATTCTATTCATCGATGCCAGTCAAGTTATTTCTTTTTTTTAAACCCTTATATATATACTGTATATTATATATATGTATATGTATATGTATATATCTGTATATGTATATGTATATATATGTATATATATATACTGTGTATTGGCTCCAAGGCAGAAGAGTGGTAAGGGCTAGGCAATGGGGGTCAAGTGACTTGCCCAGGTTCACACAGCTGGGAAGTGGCTGAAGCCGGATTCGAACCTAGGACCTCCCACCTCTAGGCTTGGCTCTCAATCCACTGAGCTACCCAGCCGCCCAATCCACTGAGCTACCCAGCCGCCCACCCACCCCCTTAGGATTCTTTACAATATCTAATGATAAATGGTTCTCACGATCAATTTAAGTGTTCATTGAGGAACTTTGTATGGAAATTGAAGTTATGGATCACGAACAAGAGGAAATAATCTCAAACTACAACTCTGCTGTGACTCAGTAATAGTCGCCTTTAGATATTCCATTTTCAAAGAGCCATCATGGAAGTGATGAATGAGACACAGTGACTCCAAAAGCTAATGTTGACAGCAGTAATAGAAAGTACAGATTTTGGTTGGCTTGTAGTACTTGCCCAGAGTTAGAAAATGAAGAAAAGTCTGGGGTCAGATTTGAACCTACGACCTCTGGTCTTGAGGCCCAGCTCTCTGTCCACTGAGCCACTCAGCTGCGCTCCAACTTCCTTTTCCTGAACTACTCAAGGGTTTTCAACTTTCCCAGGGTTGGTTGGTTTCGTTGTTTGGTAGCTAGGAGCCTGACTACATGGCTTCAAGGCTAAATGGCCACAGGTGCCCAGGCTATTTGGCTTGCTGGAGGCTTCATTCATTAGGACACTCAAAAAGCCTGCTGATCTGAACCATGGACTTCAGGAGAAGCCTGAGCTTCACAAAGCTTCCTTTGACAAAGGGCACTCCATCAACAAGTGCCTTCTTCTTCTGGGACAAGCACAATGGAGAAGCTGGGGAAATGGCTAATCGGTGCCAGTCCCAGCTGATTCAACCCTTTCTGCTGAGCCTCTCTTCCTTCCCTCCGTGGCCACAAAAAGCTCAGCTGAAAACAAGCCATAACCCTTCATGAGGAAGCTCTTCAGTGGGTTGATTTCCAAAGGTGCTGCCTGAGGATAGAAGGAAGGACTTCCCCAAAAGGTCCCCAGGGAGGTACCTGAACTAAAGAAAGAGTCCATGCTGTATCCACACCTGCTCTTACCCAGCTCTCTTTGTGGTCCCAGGATGGCTCCGATCTGAATAGAGCTCAACAGGTGGAACTGCATAAGGAGGATACCAGCAGAGACCAGCTTGACAATAGGAAAGAACTTCCTTGGGGAGCAAAATTGGAACTGCCACCTATGGTCATAGAGCCAGACAGGTAGTGGAGAGATTTCTATCATTTCCATTGCCTGAGAGGGATGTCCAATAATAATTCCTTTCTTGGCTTCTATTTTTAATATTAAAGGGATTTCTCAACCCCAGGATGAATATTTTTTTCTTTTAGATGTTAATTATATTGTTTTAAAATGTTAATTCTATTCATCGATGCCAGTCAAGTTATTTCTTTTTTTTAAACCCTTATATATATACTGTATATTATATATCTGTATATGTATATGTATATATCTGTATATGTATATGTATATATATGTATATATATATATATATATATATATATATATATATATATATATATATATATATATATATATATATATATATATATATATATATATATATATATATATATATATATATATATATATATACTGTGTATTGGCTCCAAGGCAGAAGAGTGGTAAGGGCTAGGCAATGGGGGTCAAGTGACTTGCCCAGGTTCACACAGCTGGGAAGTGGCTGAAGCCGGATTCGAACCTAGGACCTCCCACCTCTAGGCTTGGCTCTCAATCCACTGAGCTACCCAGCCGCCCAATCCACTGAGCTACCCAGCCGCCCACCCACCCCCTTAGGATTCTTTACAATATCTAATGATAAATGGTTCTCACGATCAATTTAAGTGTTCATTGAGGAACTTTGTATGGAAATTGAAGTTATGGATCACGAACAAGAGGAAATAATCTCAAACTACAACTCTGCTGTGACTCAGTAATAGTCGCCTTTAGATATTCCATTTTCAAAGAGCCATCATGGAAGTGATGAATGAGACACAGTGACTCCAAAAGCAAATGTTGACAGCAGTAATAGAAAGTACAGATTTTGGTTGGCTTGTAGTACTTGCCCAGAGTTAGAAAATGAAGAAAAGTCTGGGGTCAGATTTGAACCTACGACCTCTGGTCTTGAGGCCCAGCTCTCTGTCCACTGAGCCACTCAGCTGCGCTCCAACTTCCTTTTCCTGAACTACTCAAGGGTTTTCAACTTTCCCAGGGTTGGTTGGTTTCGTTGTTTGGTAGCTAGGAGCCTGACTACATGGCTTCAAGGCTAAATGGCCACAGGTGCCCAGGCTATTTGGCTTGCTGGAGGCTTCATTCATTAGGACACTCAAAAAGCCTGCTGATCTGAACCATGGACTTCAGGAGAAGCCTGAGCTTCACAAAGCTTCCTTTGACAAAGGGCACTCCATCAACAAGTGCCTTCTTCTTCTGGGACAAGCACAATGGAGAAGCTGGGGAAATGGCTAATCAGTGCCAGTCCCAGCTGATTCAACCCTTTCTGCTGAGCCTCTCTTCCTTCCCTCCGTGGCCACAAAAAGCTCAGCTGAAAACAAGCCATAACCCTTCATGAGGAAGCTCTTCAGTGGGTTGATTTCCAAAGGTGCTGCCTGAGGATAGAAGGAAGGACTTCCCCAAAAAGTCCCCAGGGAGGTACCTGAACTAAAGAAAGAGTCCATGCTGTATCCACACCTGCTCTTACCCAGCTCTCTTTGTGGTCCCAGGATGGCTCCGATCTGAATAGAGCTCAACAGGTGGAACTGCATAAGGAGGATACCAGCAGAGACCAGCTTGACAATAGGAAAGAACTTCCTTGGGGAGCAAAATTGGAACTGCCACCTATGGTCATAGAGCCAGACAGGTAGTGGAGAGATTTCTATCATTTCCATTGCCTGAGAGGGATGTCCAATAATAATTCCTTTCTTGGCTTCTATTTTTAATATTAAAGGGATTTCTCAACCCCAGGATGAATATTTTTTTTCTTTTAGATGTTAATTATATTGTTTTAAAATGTTAATTCTATTCATCGATGCCAGTCAAGTTATTTCTTTTTTTTAAACCCTTATATATATACTGTATATTATATATATGTATATGTATATGTATATATCTGTATATGTATATGTATATATATGTATATATATATACTGTGTATTGGCTCCAAGGCAGAAGAGTGGTAAGGGCTAGGCAATGGGGGTCAAGTGACTTGCCCAGGTTCACACAGCTGGGAAGTGGCTGAAGCCGGATTCGAACCTAGGACCTCCCACCTCTAGGCTTGGCTCTCAATCCACTGAGCTACCCAGCCGCCCAATCCACTGAGCTACCCAGCCGCCCACCCACCCCCTTAGGATTCTTTACAATATCTAATGATAAATGGTTCTCACGATCAATTTAAGTGTTCATTGAGGAACTTTGTATGGAAATTGAAGTTATGGATCACGAACAAGAGGAAATAATCTCAAACTACAACTCTGCTGTGACTCAGTAATAGTCGCCTTTAGATATTCCATTTTCAAAGAGCCATCATGGAAGTGATGAATGAGACACAGTGACTCCAAAAGCTAATGTTGACAGCAGTAATAGAAAGTACAGATTTTGGTTGGCTTGTAGTACTTGCCCAGAGTTAGAAAATGAAGAAAAGTCTGGGGTCAGATTTGAACCTACGACCTCTGGTCTTGAGGCCCAGCTCTCTGTCCACTGAGCCACTCAGCTGCGCTCCAACTTCCTTTTCCTGAACTACTCAAGGGTTTTCAACTTTCCCAGGGTTGGTTGGTTTCGTTGTTTGGTAGCTAGGAGCCTGACTACATGGCTTCAAGGCTAAATGGCCACAGGTGCCCAGGCTATTTGGCTTGCTGGAGGCTTCATTCATTAGGACACTCAAAAAGCCTGCTGATCTGAACCATGGACTTCAGGAGAAGCCTGAGCTTCACAAAGCTTCCTTTGACAAAGGGCACTCCATCAACAAGTGCCTTCTTCTTCTGGGACAAGCACAATGGAGAAGCTGGGGAAATGGCTAATCGGTGCCAGTCCCAGCTGATTCAACCCTTTCTGCTGAGCCTCTCTTCCTTCCCTCCGTGGCCACAAAAAGCTCAGCTGAAAACAAGCCATAACCCTTCATGAGGAAGCTCTTCAGTGGGTTGATTTCCAAAGGTGCTGCCTGAGGATAGAAGGAAGGACTTCCCCAAAAGGTCCCCAGGGAGGTACCTGAACTAAAGAAAGAGTCCATGCTGTATCCACACCTGCTCTTACCCAGCTCTCTTTGTGGTCCCAGGATGGCTCCGATCTGAATAGAGCTCAACAGGTGGAACTGCATAAGGAGGATACCAGCAGAGACCAGCTTGACAATAGGAAAGAACTTCCTTGGGGAGCAAAATTGGAACTGCCACCTATGGTCATAGAGCCAGACAGGTAGTGGAGAGATTTCTATCATTTCCATTGCCTGAGAGGGATGTCCAATAATAATTCCTTTCTTGGCTTCTATTTTTAATATTAAAGGGATTTCTCAACCCCAGGATGAATATTTTTTTCTTTTAGATGTTAATTATATTGTTTTAAAATGTTAATTCTATTCATCGATGCCAGTCAAGTTATTTCTTTTTTTTAAACCCTTATATATATACTGTATATTATATATATGTATATGTATATGTATATATCTGTATATGTATATGTATATATATGTATATATATATATATATATATATATATATATATATATATATATATATATATATATATATATATATATATATATATGTATATATATATACTGTGTATTGGCTCCAAGGCAGAAGAGTGGTAAGGGCTTGGCAATGGGGGTCAAGTGACTTGCCCAGGTTCACACAGCTGGGAAGTGGCTGAAGCCGGATTCGAACCTAGGACCTCCCACCTCTAGGCTTGGCTCTCAATCCACTGAGCTACCCAGCCGCCCAATCCACTGAGCTACCCAGCCGCCCACCCACCCCCTTAGGATTCTTTACAATATCTAATGATAAATGGTTCTCACGATCAATTTAAGTGTTCATTGAGGAACTTTGTATGGAAATTGAAGTTATGGATCACGAACAAGAGGAAATAATCTCAAACTACAACTCTGCTGTGACTCAGTAATAGTCGCCTTTAGATATTCCATTTTCAAAGAGCCATCATGGAAGTGATGAATGAGACACAGTGACTCCAAAAGCAAATGTTGACAGCAGTAATAGAAAGTACAGATTTTGGTTGGCTTGTAGTACTTGCCCAGAGTTAGAAAATGAAGAAAAGTCTGGGGTCAGATTTGAACCTACGACCTCTGGTCTTGAGGCCCAGCTCTCTGTCCACTGAGCCACTCAGCTGCGCTCCAACTTCCTTTTCCTGAACTACTCAAGGGTTTTCAACTTTCCCAGGGTTGGTTGGTTTCGTTGTTTGGTAGCTAGGAGCCTGACTACATGGCTTCAAGGCTAAATGGCCACAGGTGCCCAGGCTATTTGGCTTGCTGGAGGCTTCATTCATTAGGACACTCAAAAAGCCTGCTGATCTGAACCATGGACTTCAGGAGAAGCCTGAGCTTCACAAAGCTTCCTTTGACAAAGGGCACTCCATCAACAAGTGCCTTCTTCTTCTGGGACAAGCACAATGGAGAAGCTGGGGAAATGGCTAATCGGTGCCAGTCCCAGCTGATTCAACCCTTTCTGCTGAGCCTCTCTTCCTTCCCTCCGTGGCCACAAAAAGCTCAGCTGAAAACAAGCCATAACCCTTCATGAGGAAGCTCTTCAGTGGGTTGATTTCCAAAGGTGCTGCCTGAGGATAGAAGGAAGGACTTCCCCAAAAGGTCCCCAGGGAGGTACCTGAACTAAAGAAAGAGTCCATGCTGTATCCACACCTGCTCTTACCCAGCTCTCTTTGTGGTCCCAGGATGGCTCCGATCTGAATAGAGCTCAACAGGTGGAACTGCATAAGGAGGATACCAGCAGAGACCAGCTTGACAATAGGAAAGAACTTCCTTGGGGAGCAAAATTGGAACTGCCACCTATGGTCATAGAGCCAGACAGGTAGTGGAGAGATTTCTATCATTTCCATTGCCTGAGAGGGATGTCCAATAATAATTCCTTTCTTGGCTTCTATTTTTAATATTAAAGGGATTTCTCAACCCCAGGATGAATATTTTTTTCTTTTAGATGTTAATTATATTGTTTTAAAATGTTAATTCTATTCATCGATGCCAGTCAAGTTATTTCTTTTTTTTAAACCCTTATATATATACTGTATATTATATATATGTATATGTATATGTATATATCTGTATATGTATATGTATATATATGTATATATATATATATATATATATATATATATATATATATATATATATATATATATATATACTGTGTATTGGCTCCAAGGCAGAAGAGTGGTAAGGGCTAGGCAATGGGGGTCAAGTGACTTGCCCAGGTTCACACAGCTGGGAAGTGGCTGAAGCCGGATTCGAACCTAGGACCTCCCACCTCTAGGCTTGGCTCTCAATCCACTGAGCTACCCAGCCGCCCAATCCACTGAGCTACCCAGCCGCCCACCCACCCCCTTAGGATTCTTTACAATATCTAATGATAAATGGTTCTCACGATCAATTTAAGTGTTCATTGAGGAACTTTGTATGGAAATTGAAGTTATGGATCACGAACAAGAGGAAATAATCTCAAACTACAACTCTGCTGTGACTCAGTAATAGTCACCTTTAGATATTCCATTTTCAAAGAGCCATCATGGAAGTGATGAATGAGACACAGTGACTCCAAAAGCAAATGTTGACAGCAGTAATAGAAAGTACAGATTTTGGTTGGCTTGTAGTACTTGCCCAGAGTTAGAAAATGAAGAAAAGTCTGGGGTCAGATTTGAACCTACGACCTCTGGTCTTGAGGCCCAGCTCTCTGTCCACTGAGCCACTCAGCTGCGCTCCAACTTCCTTTTCCTGAACTACTCAAGGGTTTTCAACTTTCCCAGGGTTGGTTGGTTTCGTTGTTTGGTAGCTAGGAGCCTGACTACATGGCTTCAAGGCTAAATGGCCACAGGTGCCCAGGCTATTTGGCTTGCTGGAGGCTTCATTCATTAGGACACTCAAAAAGCCTGCTGATCTGAACCATGGACTTCAGGAGAAGCCTGAGCTTCACAAAGCTTCCTTTGACAAAGGGCACTCCATCAACAAGTGCCTTCTTCTTCTGGGACAAGCACAATGGAGAAGCTGGGGAAATGGCTAATCGGTGCCAGTCCCAGCTGATTCAACCCTTTCTGCTGAGCCTCTCTTCCTTCCCTCCGTGGCCACAAAAAGCTCAGCTGAAAACAAGCCATAACCCTTCATGAGGAAGCTCTTCAGTGGGTTGATTTCCAAAGGTGCTGCCTGAGGATAGAAGGAAGGACTTCCCCAAAAGGTCCCCAGGGAGGTACCTGAACTAAAGAAAGAGTCCATGCTGTATCCACACCTGCTCTTACCCAGCTCTCTTTGTGGTCCCAGGATGGCTCCGATCTGAATAGAGCTCAACAGGTGGAACTGCATAAGGAGGATACCAGCAGAGACCAGCTTGACAATAGGAAAGAACTTCCTTGGGGAGCAAAATTGGAACTGCCACCTATGGTCATAGAGCCAGACAGGTAGTGGAGAGATTTCTATCATTTCCATTGCCTGAGAGGGATGTCCAATAATAATTCCTTTCTTGGCTTCTATTTTTAATATTAAAGGGATTTCTCAACCCCAGGATGAATATTTTTTTCTTTTAGATGTTAATTATATTGTTTTAAAATGTTAATTCTATTCATCGATGCCAGTCAAGTTATTTCTTTTTTTTAAACCCTTATATATATACTGTATATTATATATATGTATATGTATATGTATATATCTGTATATGTATATGTATATATATGTATATATATATATATATATATATATATATATATACTGTGTATTGGCTCCAAGGCAGAAGAGTGGTAAGGGCTAGGCAATGGGGGTCAAGTGACTTGCCCAGGTTCACACAGCTGGGAAGTGGCTGAAGCCGGATTCGAACCTAGGACCTCCCACCTCTAGGCTTGGCTCTCAATCCACTGAGCTACCCAGCCGCCCAATCCACTGAGCTACCCAGCCGCCCACCCACCCCCTTAGGATTCTTTACAATATCTAATGATAAATGGTTCTCACGATCAATTTAAGTGTTCATTGAGGAACTTTGTATGGAAATTGAAGTTATGGATCACGAACAAGAGGAAATAATCTCAAACTACAACTCTGCTGTGACTCAGTAATAGTCGCCTTTAGATATTCCATTTTCAAAGAGCCATCATGGAAGTGATGAATGAGACACAGTGACTCCAAAAGCAAATGTTGACAGCAGTAATAGAAAGTACAGATTTTGGTTGGCTTGTAGTACTTGCCCAGAGTTAGAAAATGAAGAAAAGTCTGGGGTCAGATTTGAACCTACGACCTCTGGTCTTGAGGCCCAGCTCTCTGTCCACTGAGCCACTCAGCTGCGCTCCAACTTCCTTTTCCTGAACTACTCAAGGGTTTTCAACTTTCCCAGGGTTGGTTGGTTTCGTTGTTTGGTAGCTAGGAGCCTGACTACATGGCTTCAAGGCTAAATGGCCACAGGTGCCCAGGCTATTTGGCTTGCTGGAGGCTTCATTCATTAGGACACTCAAAAAGCCTGCTGATCTGAACCATGGACTTCAGGAGAAGCCTGAGCTTCACAAAGCTTCCTTTGACAAAGGGCACTCCATCAACAAGTGCCTTCTTCTTCTGGGACAAGCACAATGGAGAAGCTGGGGAAATGGCTAATCAGTGCCAGTCCCAGCTGATTCAACCCTTTCTGCTGAGCCTCTCTTCCTTCCCTCCGTGGCCACAAAAAGCTCAGCTGAAAACAAGCCATAACCCTTCATGAGGAAGCTCTTCAGTGGGTTGATTTCCAAAGGTGCTGCCTGAGGATAGAAGGAAGGACTTCCCCAAAAAGTCCCCAGGGAGGTACCTGAACTAAAGAAAGAGTCCATGCTGTATCCACACCTGCTCTTACCCAGCTCTCTTTGTGGTCCCAGGATGGCTCCGATCTGAATAGAGCTCAACAGGTGGAACTGCATAAGGAGGATACCAGCAGAGACCAGCTTGACAATAGGAAAGAACTTCCTTGGGGAGCAAAATTGGAACTGCCACCTATGGTCATAGAGCCAGACAGGTAGTGGAGAGATTTCTATCATTTCCATTGCCTGAGAGGGATGTCCAATAATAATTCCTTTCTTGGCTTCTATTTTTAATATTAAAGGGATTTCTCAACCCCAGGATGAATATTTTTTTTCTTTTAGATGTTAATTATATTGTTTTAAAATGTTAATTCTATTCATCGATGCCAGTCAAGTTATTTCTTTTTTTTAAACCCTTATATATATACTGTATATTATATATATGTATATGTATATGTATATATCTGTATATGTATATGTATATATATGTATATATATATACTGTGTATTGGCTCCAAGGCAGAAGAGTGGTAAGGGCTAGGCAATGGGGGTCAAGTGACTTGCCCAGGTTCACACAGCTGGGAAGTGGCTGAAGCCGGATTCGAACCTAGGACCTCCCACCTCTAGGCTTGGCTCTCAATCCACTGAGCTACCCAGCCGCCCAATCCACTGAGCTACCCAGCCGCCCACCCACCCCCTTAGGATTCTTTACAATATCTAATGATAAATGGTTCTCACGATCAATTTAAGTGTTCATTGAGGAACTTTGTATGGAAATTGAAGTTATGGATCACGAACAAGAGGAAATAATCTCAAACTACAACTCTGCTGTGACTCAGTAATAGTCGCCTTTAGATATTCCATTTTCAAAGAGCCATCATGGAAGTGATGAATGAGACACAGTGACTCCAAAAGCTAATGTTGACAGCAGTAATAGAAAGTACAGATTTTGGTTGGCTTGTAGTACTTGCCCAGAGTTAGAAAATGAAGAAAAGTCTGGGGTCAGATTTGAACCTACGACCTCTGGTCTTGAGGCCCAGCTCTCTGTCCACTGAGCCACTCAGCTGCGCTCCAACTTCCTTTTCCTGAACTACTCAAGGGTTTTCAACTTTCCCAGGGTTGGTTGGTTTCGTTGTTTGGTAGCTAGGAGCCTGACTACATGGCTTCAAGGCTAAATGGCCACAGGTGCCCAGGCTATTTGGCTTGCTGGAGGCTTCATTCATTAGGACACTCAAAAAGCCTGCTGATCTGAACCATGGACTTCAGGAGAAGCCTGAGCTTCACAAAGCTTCCTTTGACAAAGGGCACTCCATCAACAAGTGCCTTCTTCTTCTGGGACAAGCACAATGGAGAAGCTGGGGAAATGGCTAATCGGTGCCAGTCCCAGCTGATTCAACCCTTTCTGCTGAGCCTCTCTTCCTTCCCTCCGTGGCCACAAAAAGCTCAGCTGAAAACAAGCCATAACCCTTCATGAGGAAGCTCTTCAGTGGGTTGATTTCCAAAGGTGCTGCCTGAGGATAGAAGGAAGGACTTCCCCAAAAGGTCCCCAGGGAGGTACCTGAACTAAAGAAAGAGTCCATGCTGTATCCACACCTGCTCTTACCCAGCTCTCTTTGTGGTCCCAGGATGGCTCCGATCTGAATAGAGCTCAACAGGTGGAACTGCATAAGGAGGATACCAGCAGAGACCAGCTTGACAATAGGAAAGAACTTCCTTGGGGAGCAAAATTGGAACTGCCACCTATGGTCATAGAGCCAGACAGGTAGTGGAGAGATTTCTATCATTTCCATTGCCTGAGAGGGATGTCCAATAATAATTCCTTTCTTGGCTTCTATTTTTAATATTAAAGGGATTTCTCAACCCCAGGATGAATATTTTTTTCTTTTAGATGTTAATTATATTGTTTTAAAATGTTAATTCTATTCATCGATGCCAGTCAAGTTATTTCTTTTTTTTAAACCCTTATATATATACTGTATATTATATATATGTATATGTATATGTATATATCTGTATATGTATATGTATATATATGTATATATATATATATATATATATATATATATATATATATATATATATATATATATATATATATATATATATATATATATATATATATACTGTGTATTGGCTCCAAGGCAGAAGAGTGGTAAGGGCTTGGCAATGGGGGTCAAGTGACTTGCCCAGGTTCACACAGCTGGGAAGTGGCTGAAGCCGGATTCGAACCTAGGACCTCCCACCTCTAGGCTTGGCTCTCAATCCACTGAGCTACCCAGCCGCCCAATCCACTGAGCTACCCAGCCGCCCACCCACCCCCTTAGGATTCTTTACAATATCTAATGATAAATGGTTCTCACGATCAATTTAAGTGTTCATTGAGGAACTTTGTATGGAAATTGAAGTTATGGATCACGAACAAGAGGAAATAATCTCAAACTACAACTCTGCTGTGACTCAGTAATAGTCGCCTTTAGATATTCCATTTTCAAAGAGCCATCATGGAAGTGATGAATGAGACACAGTGACTCCAAAAGCAAATGTTGACAGCAGTAATAGAAAGTACAGATTTTGGTTGGCTTGTAGTACTTGCCCAGAGTTAGAAAATGAAGAAAAGTCTGGGGTCAGATTTGAACCTACGACCTCTGGTCTTGAGGCCCAGCTCTCTGTCCACTGAGCCACTCAGCTGCGCTCCAACTTCCTTTTCCTGAACTACTCAAGGGTTTTCAACTTTCCCAGGGTTGGTTGGTTTCGTTGTTTGGTAGCTAGGAGCCTGACTACATGGCTTCAAGGCTAAATGGCCACAGGTGCCCAGGCTATTTGGCTTGCTGGAGGCTTCATTCATTAGGACACTCAAAAAGCCTGCTGATCTGAACCATGGACTTCAGGAGAAGCCTGAGCTTCACAAAGCTTCCTTTGACAAAGGGCACTCCATCAACAAGTGCCTTCTTCTTCTGGGACAAGCACAATGGAGAAGCTGGGGAAATGGCTAATCGGTGCCAGTCCCAGCTGATTCAACCCTTTCTGCTGAGCCTCTCTTCCTTCCCTCCGTGGCCACAAAAAGCTCAGCTGAAAACAAGCCATAACCCTTCATGAGGAAGCTCTTCAGTGGGTTGATTTCCAAAGGTGCTGCCTGAGGATAGAAGGAAGGACTTCCCCAAAAGGTCCCCAGGGAGGTACCTGAACTAAAGAAAGAGTCCATGCTGTATCCACACCTGCTCTTACCCAGCTCTCTTTGTGGTCCCAGGATGGCTCCGATCTGAATAGAGCTCAACAGGTGGAACTGCATAAGGAGGATACCAGCAGAGACCAGCTTGACAATAGGAAAGAACTTCCTTGGGGAGCAAAATTGGAACTGCCACCTATGGTCATAGAGCCAGACAGGTAGTGGAGAGATTTCTATCATTTCCATTGCCTGAGAGGGATGTCCAATAATAATTCCTTTCTTGGCTTCTATTTTTAATATTAAAGGGATTTCTCAACCCCAGGATGAATATTTTTTTCTTTTAGATGTTAATTATATTGTTTTAAAATGTTAATTCTATTCATCGATGCCAGTCAAGTTATTTCTTTTTTTTAAACCCTTATATATATACTGTATATTATATATATGTATATGTATATGTATATATCTGTATATGTATATGTATATATATGTATATATATATATATATATATATATATATATATATATATATATATATATATATATATATATACTGTGTATTGGCTCCAAGGCAGAAGAGTGGTAAGGGCTAGGCAATGGGGGTCAAGTGACTTGCCCAGGTTCACACAGCTGGGAAGTGGCTGAAGCCGGATTCGAACCTAGGACCTCCCACCTCTAGGCTTGGCTCTCAATCCACTGAGCTACCCAGCCGCCCAATCCACTGAGCTACCCAGCCGCCCACCCACCCCCTTAGGATTCTTTACAATATCTAATGATAAATGGTTCTCACGATCAATTTAAGTGTTCATTGAGGAACTTTGTATGGAAATTGAAGTTATGGATCACGAACAAGAGGAAATAATCTCAAACTACAACTCTGCTGTGACTCAGTAATAGTCACCTTTAGATATTCCATTTTCAAAGAGCCATCATGGAAGTGATGAATGAGACACAGTGACTCCAAAAGCAAATGTTGACAGCAGTAATAGAAAGTACAGATTTTGGTTGGCTTGTAGTACTTGCCCAGAGTTAGAAAATGAAGAAAAGTCTGGGGTCAGATTTGAACCTACGACCTCTGGTCTTGAGGCCCAGCTCTCTGTCCACTGAGCCACTCAGCTGCGCTCCAACTTCCTTTTCCTGAACTACTCAAGGGTTTTCAACTTTCCCAGGGTTGGTTGGTTTCGTTGTTTGGTAGCTAGGAGCCTGACTACATGGCTTCAAGGCTAAATGGCCACAGGTGCCCAGGCTATTTGGCTTGCTGGAGGCTTCATTCATTAGGACACTCAAAAAGCCTGCTGATCTGAACCATGGACTTCAGGAGAAGCCTGAGCTTCACAAAGCTTCCTTTGACAAAGGGCACTCCATCAACAAGTGCCTTCTTCTTCTGGGACAAGCACAATGGAGAAGCTGGGGAAATGGCTAATCGGTGCCAGTCCCAGCTGATTCAACCCTTTCTGCTGAGCCTCTCTTCCTTCCCTCCGTGGCCACAAAAAGCTCAGCTGAAAACAAGCCATAACCCTTCATGAGGAAGCTCTTCAGTGGGTTGATTTCCAAAGGTGCTGCCTGAGGATAGAAGGAAGGACTTCCCCAAAAGGTCCCCAGGGAGGTACCTGAACTAAAGAAAGAGTCCATGCTGTATCCACACCTGCTCTTACCCAGCTCTCTTTGTGGTCCCAGGATGGCTCCGATCTGAATAGAGCTCAACAGGTGGAACTGCATAAGGAGGATACCAGCAGAGACCAGCTTGACAATAGGAAAGAACTTCCTTGGGGAGCAAAATTGGAACTGCCACCTATGGTCATAGAGCCAGACAGGTAGTGGAGAGATTTCTATCATTTCCATTGCCTGAGAGGGATGTCCAATAATAATTCCTTTCTTGGCTTCTATTTTTAATATTAAAGGGATTTCTCAACCCCAGGATGAATATTTTTTTCTTTTAGATGTTAATTATATTGTTTTAAAATGTTAATTCTATTCATCGATGCCAGTCAAGTTATTTCTTTTTTTTAAACCCTTATATATATACTGTATATTATATATATGTATATGTATATGTATATATCTGTATATGTATATGTATATATATGTATATATATATATATATATATATATATATATATACTGTGTATTGGCTCCAAGGCAGAAGAGTGGTAAGGGCTAGGCAATGGGGGTCAAGTGACTTGCCCAGGTTCACACAGCTGGGAAGTGGCTGAAGCCGGATTCGAACCTAGGACCTCCCACCTCTAGGCTTGGCTCTCAATCCACTGAGCTACCCAGCCGCCCAATCCACTGAGCTACCCAGCCGCCCACCCACCCCCTTAGGATTCTTTACAATATCTAATGATAAATGGTTCTCACGATCAATTTAAGTGTTCATTGAGGAACTTTGTATGGAAATTGAAGTTATGGATCACGAACAAGAGGAAATAATCTCAAACTACAACTCTGCTGTGACTCAGTAATAGTCGCCTTTAGATATTCCATTTTCAAAGAGCCATCATGGAAGTGATGAATGAGACACAGTGACTCCAAAAGCAAATGTTGACAGCAGTAATAGAAAGTACAGATTTTGGTTGGCTTGTAGTACTTGCCCAGAGTTAGAAAATGAAGAAAAGTCTGGGGTCAGATTTGAACCTACGACCTCTGGTCTTGAGGCCCAGCTCTCTGTCCACTGAGCCACTCAGCTGCGCTCCAACTTCCTTTTCCTGAACTACTCAAGGGTTTTCAACTTTCCCAGGGTTGGTTGGTTTCGTTGTTTGGTAGCTAGGAGCCTGACTACATGGCTTCAAGGCTAAATGGCCACAGGTGCCCAGGCTATTTGGCTTGCTGGAGGCTTCATTCATTAGGACACTCAAAAAGCCTGCTGATCTGAACCATGGACTTCAGGAGAAGCCTGAGCTTCACAAAGCTTCCTTTGACAAAGGGCACTCCATCAACAAGTGCCTTCTTCTTCTGGGACAAGCACAATGGAGAAGCTGGGGAAATGGCTAATCGGTGCCAGTCCCAGCTGATTCAACCCTTTCTGCTGAGCCTCTCTTCCTTCCCTCCGTGGCCACAAAAAGCTCAGCTGAAAACAAGCCATAACCCTTCATGAGGAAGCTCTTCAGTGGGTTGATTTCCAAAGGTGCTGCCTGAGGATAGAAGGAAGGACTTCCCCAAAAGGTCCCCAGGGAGGTACCTGAACTAAAGAAAGAGTCCATGCTGTATCCACACCTGCTCTTACCCAGCTCTCTTTGTGGTCCCAGGATGGCTCCGATCTGAATAGAGCTCAACAGGTGGAACTGCATAAGGAGGATACCAGCAGAGACCAGCTTGACAATAGGAAAGAACTTCCTTGGGGAGCAAAATTGGAACTGCCACCTATGGTCATAGAGCCAGACAGGTAGTGGAGAGATTTCTATCATTTCCATTGCCTGAGAGGGATGTCCAATAATAATTCCTTTCTTGGCTTCTATTTTTAATATTAAAGGGATTTCTCAACCCCAGGATGAATATTTTTTTCTTTTAGATGTTAATTATATTGTTTTAAAATGTTAATTCTATTCATCGATGCCAGTCAAGTTATTTCTTTTTTTTAAACCCTTATATATATACTGTATATTATATATATATGTATATGTATATGTATATATCTGTATATGTATATGTATATGTATATATATGTATGTATATACATATATATACTGTGTATTGGCTCCAAGGCAGAAGAGTGGTAAGGGCTAGGCAATGGGGGTCAAGTGACTTGCCCAGGTTCACACAGCTGGGAAGTGGCTGAAGCCGGATTCGAACCTAGGACCTCCCACCTCTAGGCTTGGCTCTCAATCCACTGAGCTACCCAGCCGCCCAATCCACTGAGCTACCCAGCCGCCCACCCACCCCCTTAGGATTCTTTACAATATCTAATGATAAATGGTTCTCACGATCAATTTAAGTGTTCATTGAGGAACTTTGTATGGAAATTGAAGTTATGGATCACAAACAAGAGGAAATAATCTCAAACTACAACTCTGCTGTGACTCAGTAATAGTCGCCTTTAGATATTCCATTTTCAAAGAGCCATCATGGAAGTGATGAATGAGACACAGTGACTCCAAAAGCAAATGTTGACAGCAGTAATAGAAAGTACAGATTTTGGTTGGCTTGTAGTACTTGCCCAGAGTTAGAAAATGAAGAAAAGTCTGGGGACAGATTTGAACCTACGACCTCTGGTCTTGAGGCCCAGCTCTCTGTCCACTGAGCCACTCAGCTGCGCTCCAACTTCCTTTTCCTGAACTACTCAAGGGTTTTCAACTTTCCCAGGGTTGGTTGGTTTCGTTGTTTGGTAGCTAGGAGCCTGACTACATGGCTTCAAGGCTAAATGGCCACAGGTGCCCAGGCTATTTGGCTTGCTGGAGGCTTCATTCATTAGGACACTCAAAAAGCCTGCTGATCTGAACCATGGACTTCAGGAGAAGCCTGAGCTTCACAAAGCTTCCTTTGACAAAGGGCACTCCATCAACAAGTGCCTTCTTCTTCTGGGACAAGCACAATGGAGAAGCTGGGGAAATGGCTAATCGGTGCCAGTCCCAGCTGATTCAACCCTTTCTGCTGAGCCTCTCTTCCTTCCCTCCGTGGCCACAAAAAGCTCAGCTGAAAACAAGCCATAACCCTTCATGAGGAAGCTCTTCAGTGGGTTGATTTCCAAAGGTGCTGCCTGAGGATAGAAGGAAGGACTTCCCCAAAAGGTCCCCAGGGAGGTACCTGAACTAAAGAAAGAGTCCATGCTGTATCCACACCTGCTCTTACCCAGCTCTCTTTGTGGTCCCAGGATGGCTCCGATCTGAATAGAGCTCAACAGGTGGAACTGCATAAGGAGGATACCAGCAGAGACCAGCTTGACAATAGGAAAGAACTTCCTTGGGGAGCAAAATTGGAACTGCCACCTATGGTCATAGAGCCAGACAGGTAGTGGAGAGATTTCTATCATTTCCATTGCCTGAGAGGGATGTCCAATAATAATTCCTTTCTTGGCTTCTATTTTTAATATTAAAGGGATTTCTCAACCCCAGGATGAATATTTTTTTCTTTTAGATGTTAATTATATTGTTTTAAAATGTTAATTCTATTCATCGATGCCAGTCAAGTTATTTCTTTTTTTTAAACCCTTATATATATACTGTATATTATATATATATGTATATGTATATGTATATATCTGTATATGTATATGTATATATATGTATATACATGTATATATATATATATACTGTGTATTGGCTCCAAGGCAGAAGAGTGGTAAGGGCTAGGCAATGGGGGTCAAGTGACTTGCCCAGGTTCACACAGCTGGGAAGTGGCTGAAGCCGGATTCGAACCTAGGACCTCCCACCTCTAGGCTTGGCTCTCAATCCACTGAGCTACCCAGCCGCCCACCCACCCCCTTAGGATTCTTTACAATATCTAATGATAAATGGTTCTCACGATCAATTTAAGTGTTCATTGAGGAACTTTGTATGGAAATTGAAGTTATGGATCACGAACAAGAGGAAATAATCTCAAACTACAACTCTGCTGTGACTCAGTAATAGTCGCCTTTAGATATTCCATTTTCAAAGAGCCATCATGGAAGTGATGAATGAGACACAGTGACTCCAAAAGCAAATGTTGACAGCAGTAATAGAAAGTACAGATTTTGGTTGGCTTGTAGTACTTGCCCAGAGTTAGAAAATGAAGAAAAGTCTGGGGTCAGATTTGAACCTACGACCTCTGGTCTTGAGGCCCAGCTCTCTGTCCACTGAGCCACTCAGCTGCGCTCCAACTTCCTTTTCCTGAACTACTCAAGGGTTTTCAACTTTCCCAGGGTTGGTTGGTTTCGTTGTTTGGTAGCTAGGAGCCTGACTACATGGCTTCAAGGCTAAATGGCCACAGGTGCCCAGGCTATTTGGCTTGCTGGAGGCTTCATTCATTAGGACACTCAAAAAGCCTGCTGATCTGAACCATGGACTTCAGGAGAAGCCTGAGCTTCACAAAGCTTCCTTTGACAAAGGGCACTCCATCAACAAGTGCCTTCTTCTTCTGGGACAAGCACAATGGAGAAGCTGGGGAAATGGCTAATCGGTGCCAGTCCCAGCTGATTCAACCCTTTCTGCTGAGCCTCTCTTCCTTCCCTCCGTGGCCACAAAAAGCTCAGCTGAAAACAAGCCATAACCCTTCATGAGGAAGCTCTTCAGTGGGTTGATTTCCAAAGGTGCTGCCTGAGGATAGAAGGAAGGACTTCCCCAAAAGGTCCCCAGGGAGGTACCTGAACTAAAGAAAGAGTCCATGCTGTATCCACACCTGCTCTTACCCAGCTCTCTTTGTGGTCCCAGGATGGCTCCGATCTGAATAGAGCTCAACAGGTGGAACTGCATAAGGAGGATACCAGCAGAGACCAGCTTGACAATAGGAAAGAACTTCCTTGGGGAGCAAAATTGGAACTGCCACCTATGGTCATAGAGCCAGACAGGTAGTGGAGAGATTTCTATCATTTCCATTGCCTGAGAGGGATGTCCAATAATAATTCCTTTCTTGGCTTCTATTTTTAATATTAAAGGGATTTCTCAACCCCAGGATGAATATTTTTTTCTTTTAGATGTTAATTATATTGTTTTAAAATGTTAATTCTATTCATCGATGCCAGTCAAGTTATTTCTTTTTTTTAAACCCTTATATATATACTGTATATTATATATATGTATATGTATATGTATATATATGTATATGTATATGTATATATATGTATATACATGTATATATATATATACTGTGTATTGGCTCCAAGGCAGAGGAGTGGTAAGGGCTAGGCAATGGGGGTCAAGTGACTTGCCCAGGTTCACACAGCTGGGAAGTGGCTGAAGCCGGATTCGAACCTAGGACCTCCCACCTCTAGGCTTGGCTCTCAATCCACTGAGCTACCCAGCCGCCCAATCCACTGAGCTACCCAGCCGCCCACCCACCCCCTTAGGATTCTTTACAATATCTAATGATAAATGGTTCTCACGATCAATTTAAGTGTTCATTGAGGAACTTTGTATGGAAATTGAAGTTATGGATCACGAACAAGAGGAAATAATCTCAAACTACAACTCTGCTGTGACTCAGTAATAGTCGCCTTTAGATATTCCATTTTCAAAGAGCCATCATGGAAGTGATGAATGAGACACAGTGACTCCAAAAGCAAATGTTGACAGCAGTAATAGAAAGTACAGATTTTGGTTGGCTTGTAGTACTTGCCCAGAGTTAGAAAATGAAGAAAAGTCTGGGGTCAGATTTGAACCTACGACCTCTGGTCTTGAGGCCCAGCCCTCTGTCCACTGAGCCACTCAGCTGCGCTCCAACTTCCTTTTCCTGAACTACTCAAGGGTTTTCAACTTTCCCAGGGTTGGTTGGTTTCGTTGTTTGGTAGCTAGGAGCCTGACTACATGGCTTCAAGGCTAAATGGCCACAGGTGCCCAGGCTATTTGGCTTGCTGGAGGCTTCATTCATTAGGACACTCAAAAAGCCTGCTGATCTGAACCATGGACTTCAGGAGAAGCCTGAGCTTCACAAAGCTTCCTTTGACAAAGGGCACTCCATCAACAAGTGCCTTCTTCTTCTGGGACAAGCACAATGGAGAAGCTGGGGAAATGGCTAATCGGTGCCAGTCCCAGCTGATTCAACCCTTTCTGCTGAGCCTCTCTTCCTTCCCTCCGTGGCCACAAAAAGCTCAGCTGAAAACAAGCCATAACCCTTCATGAGGAAGCTCTTCAGTGGGTTGATTTCCAAAGGTGCTGCCTGAGGATAGAAGGAAGGACTTCCCCAAAAGGTCCCCAGGGAGGTACCTGAACTAAAGAAAGAGTCCATGCTGTATCCACACCTGCTCTTACCCAGCTCTCTTTGTGGTCCCAGGATGGCTCCGATCTGAATAGAGCTCAACAGGTGGAACTGCATAAGGAGGATACCAGCAGAGACCAGCTTGACAATAGGAAAGAACTTCCTTGGGGAGCAAAATTGGAACTGCCACCTATGGTCATAGAGCCAGACAGGTAGTGGAGAGATTTCTATCATTTCCATTGCCTGAGAGGGATGTCCAATAATAATTCCTTTCTTGGCTTCTATTTTTAATATTAAAGGGATTTCTCAACCCCAGGATGAATATTTTTTTCTTTTAGATGTTAATTATATTGTTTTAAAATGTTAATTCTATTCATCGATGCCAGTCAAGTTATTTCTTTTTTTTAAACCCTTATATATATACTGTATATTATATATATATGTATATGTATATGTATATATCTGTATATGTATATGTATATATATGTATATACATGTATATATATATATATACTGTGTATTGGCTCCAAGGCAGAAGAGTGGTAAGGGCTAGGCAATGGGGGTCAAGTGACTTGCCCAGGTTCACACAGCTGGGAAGTGGCTGAAGCCGGATTCGAACCTAGGACCTCCCACCTCTAGGCTTGGCTCTCAATCCACTGAGCTACCCAGCCGCCCACCCACCCCCTTAGGATTCTTTACAATATCTAATGATAAATGGTTCTCACGATCAATTTAAGTGTTCATTGAGGAACTTTGTATGGAAATTGAAGTTATGGATCACGAACAAGAGGAAATAATCTCAAACTACAACTCTGCTGTGACTCAGTAATAGTCGCCTTTAGATATTCCATTTTCAAAGAGCCATCATGGAAGTGATGAATGAGACACAGTGACTCCAAAAGCAAATGTTGACAGCAGTAATAGAAAGTACAGATTTTGGTTGGCTTGTAGTACTTGCCCAGAGTTAGAAAATGAAGAAAAGTCTGGGGTCAGATTTGAACCTACGACCTCTGGTCTTGAGGCCCAGCCCTCTGTCCACTGAGCCACTCAGCTGCGCTCCAACTTCCTTTTCCTGAACTACTCAAGGGTTTTCAACTTTCCCAGGGTTGGTTGGTTTCGTTGTTTGGTAGCTAGGAGCCTGACTACATGGCTTCAAGGCTAAATGGCCACAGGTGCCCAGGCTATTTGGCTTGCTGGAGGCTTCATTCATTAGGACACTCAAAAAGCCTGCTGATCTGAACCATGGACTTCAGGAGAAGCCTGAGCTTCACAAAGCTTCCTTTGACAAAGGGCACTCCATCAACAAGTGCCTTCTTCTTCTGGGACAAGCACAATGGAGAAGCTGGGGAAATGGCTAATCGGTGCCAGTCCCAGCTGATTCAACCCTTTCTGCTGAGCCTCTCTTCCTTCCCTCCGTGGCCACAAAAAGCTCAGCTGAAAACAAGCCATAACCCTTCATGAGGAAGCTCTTCAGTGGGTTGATTTCCAAAGGTGCTGCCTGAGGATAGAAGGAAGGACTTCCCCAAAAGGTCCCCAGGGAGGTACCTGAACTAAAGAAAGAGTCCATGCTGTATCCACACCTGCTCTTACCCAGCTCTCTTTGTGGTCCCAGGATGGCTCCGATCTGAATAGAGCTCAACAGGTGGAACTGCATAAGGAGGATACCAGCAGAGACCAGCTTGACAATAGGAAAGAACTTCCTTGGGGAGCAAAATTGGAACTGCCACCTATGGTCATAGAGCCAGACAGGTAGTGGAGAGATTTCTATCATTTCCATTGCCTGAGAGGGATGTCCAATAATAATTCCTTTCTTGGCTTCTATTTTTAATATTAAAGGGATTTCTCAACCCCAGGATGAATATTTTTTTCTTTTAGATGTTAATTATATTGTTTTAAAATGTTAATTCTATTCATCGATGCCAGTCAAGTTATTTCTTTTTTTTAAACCCTTATATATATACTGTATATTATATATATGTATATGTATATGTATATATCTGTATATGTATATGTATATGTATATATATGTATGTATATACATATATATACTGTGTATTGGCTCCAAGGCAGAAGAGTGGTAAGGGCTAGGCAATGGGGGTCAAGTGACTTGCCCAGGTTCACACAGCTGGGAAGTGGCTGAAGCCGGATTCGAACCTAGGACCTCCCACCTCTAGGCTTGGCTCTCAATCCACTGAGCTACCCAGCCGCCCACCCACCCCCTTAGGATTCTTTACAATATCTAATGATAAATGGTTCTCACGATCAATTTAAGTGTTCATTGAGGAACTTTGTATGGAAATTGAAGTTATGGATCACGAACAAGAGGAAATAATCTCAAACTACAACTCTGCTGTGACTCAGTAATAGTCGCCTTTAGATATTCCATTTTCAAAGAGCCATCATGGAAGTGATGAATGAGACACAGTGACTCCAAAAGCAAATGTTGACAGCAGTAATAGAAAGTACAGATTTTGGTTGGCTTGTAGTACTTGCCCAGAGTTAGAAAATGAAGAAAAGTCTGGGGTCAGATTTGAACCTACGACCTCTGGTCTTGAGGCCCAGCTCTCTGTCCACTGAGCCACTCAGCTGCGCTCCAACTTCCTTTTCCTGAACTACTCAAGGGTTTTCAACTTTCCCAGGGTTGGTTGGTTTCGTTGTTTGGTAGCTAGGAGCCTGACTACATGGCTTCAAGGCTAAATGGCCACAGGTGCCCAGGCTATTTGGCTTGCTGGAGGCTTCATTCATTAGGACACTCAAAAAGCCTGCTGATCTGAACCATGGACTTCAGGAGAAGCCTGAGCTTCACAAAGCTTCCTTTGACAAAGGGCACTCCATCAACAAGTGCCTTCTTCTTCTGGGACAAGCACAATGGAGAAGCTGGGGAAATGGCTAATCGGTGCCAGTCCCAGCTGATTCAACCCTTTCTGCTGAGCCTCTCTTCCTTCCCTCCGTGGCCACAAAAAGCTCAGCTGAAAACAAGCCATAACCCTTCATGAGGAAGCTCTTCAGTGGGTTGATTTCCAAAGGTGCTGCCTGAGGATAGAAGGAAGGACTTCCCCAAAAGGTCCCCAGGGAGGTACCTGAACTAAAGAAAGAGTCCATGCTGTATCCACACCTGCTCTTACCCAGCTCTCTTTGTGGTCCCAGGATGGCTCCGATCTGAATAGAGCTCAACAGGTGGAACTGCATAAGGAGGATACCAGCAGAGACCAGCTTGACAATATGAAAGAACTTCCTTGGGGAGCAAAATTGGAACTGCCACCTATGGTCATAGAGCCAGACAGGTAGTGGAGAGATTTCTATCATTTCCATTGCCTGAGAGGGATGTCCAATAATAATTCCTTTCTTGGCTTCTATTTTTAATATTAAAGGGATTTCTCAACCCCAGGATGAATATTTTTTTCTTTTAGATGTTAATTATATTGTTTTAAAATGTTAATTCTATTCATCGATGCCAGTCAAGTTATTTCTTTTTTTTAAACCCTTATATATATACTGTATATTATATATATATGTATATGTATATGTATATATATGTATATGTATATGTATATATATGTATATACATGTATATATATATATACTGTGTATTGGCTCCAAGGCAGAGGAGTGGTAAGGGCTAGGCAATGGGGGTCAAGTGACTTGCCCAGGTTCACACAGCTGGGAAGTGGCTGAAGCCGGATTCGAACCTAGGACCTCCCACCTCTAGGCTTGGCTCTCAATCCACTGAGCTACCCAGCCGCCCACCCACCCCCTTAGGATTCTTTACAATATCTAATGATAAATGGTTCTCACGATCAATTTAAGTGTTCATTGAGGAACTTTGTATGGAAATTGAAGTTATGGATCACGAACAAGAGGAAATAATCTCAAACTACAACTCTGCTGTGACTCAGTAATAGTCGCCTTTAGATATTCCATTTTCAAAGAGCCATCATGGAAGTGATGAATGAGACACAGTGACTCCAAAAGCAAATGTTGACAGCAGTAATAGAAAGTACAGATTTTGGTTGGCTTGTAGTACTTGCCCAGAGTTAGAAAATGAAGAAAAGTCTGGGGTCAGATTTGAACCTACGACCTCTGGTCTTGAGGCCCAGCTCTCTGTCCACTGAGCCACTCAGCTGCGCTCCAACTTCCTTTTCCTGAACTACTCAAGGGTTTTCAACTTTCCCAGGGTTGGTTGGTTTCGTTGTTTGGTAGCTAGGAGCCTGACTACATGGCTTCAAGGCTAAATGGCCACAGGTGCCCAGGCTATTTGGCTTGCTGGAGGCTTCATTCATTAGGACACTCAAAAAGCCTGCTGATCTGAACCATGGACTTCAGGAGAAGCCTGAGCTTCACAAAGCTTCCTTTGACAAAGGGCACTCCATCAACAAGTGCCTTCTTCTTCTGGGACAAGCACAATGGAGAAGCTGGGGAAATGGCTAATCGGTGCCAGTCCCAGCTGATTCAACCCTTTCTGCTGAGCCTCTCTTCCTTCCCTCCGTGGCCACAAAAAGCTCAGCTGAAAACAAGCCATAACCCTTCATGAGGAAGCTCTTCAGTGGGTTGATTTCCAAAGGTGCTGCCTGAGGATAGAAGGAAGGACTTCCCCAAAAGGTCCCCAGGGAGGTACCTGAACTAAAGAAAGAGTCCATGCTGTATCCACACCTGCTCTTACCCAGCTCTCTTTGTGGTCCCAGGATGGCTCCGATCTGAATAGAGCTCAACAGGTGGAACTGCATAAGGAGGATACCAGCAGAGACCATCTTGACAATAGGAAAGAACTTCCTTGGGGAGCAAAATTGGAACTGCCACCTATGGTCATAGAGCCAGACAGGTAGTGGAGAGATTTCTATCATTTCCATTGCCTGAGAGGGATGTCCAATAATAATTCCTTTCTTGGCTTCTATTTTTAATATTAAAGGGATTTCTCAACCCCAGGATGAATATTTTTTTCTTTTAGATGTTAATTATATTGTTTTAAAATGTTAATTCTATTCATCGATGCCAGTCAAGTTATTTCTTTTTTTTAAACCCTTATATATATACTGTATATTATATATATATGTATATGTATATGTATATATATGTATATGTATATGTATATATATGTATATACATGTATATATATATATACTGTGTATTGGCTCCAAGGCAGAGGAGTGGTAAGGGCTAGGCAATGGGGGTCAAGTGACTTGCCCAGGTTCACACAGCTGGGAAGTGGCTGAAGCCGGATTCGAACCTAGGACCTCCCACCTCTAGGCTTGGCTCTCAATCCACTGAGCTACCCAGCCGCCCAATCCACTGAGCTACCCAGCCGCCCACCCACCCCCTTAGGATTCTTTACAATATCTAATGATAAATGGTTCTCACGATCAATTTAAGTGTTCATTGAGGAACTTTGCATGGAAATTGAAGTTATGGATCACGAACAAGAGGAAATAATCTCAAACTACAACTCTGCTGTGACTCAGTAATAGTCGCCTTTAGATATTCCATTTTCAAAGAGCCATCATGGAAGTGATGAATGAGACACAGTGACTCCAAAAGCAAATGTTGACAGCAGTAATAGAAAGTACAGATTTTGGTTGGCTTGTAGTACTTGCCCAGAGTTAGAAAATGAAGAAAAGTCTGGGGTCAGATTTGAACCTACGACCTCTGGTCTTGAGGCCCAGCTCTCTGTCCACTGAGCCACTCAGCTGCGCTCCAACTTCCTTTTCCTGAACTACTCAAGGGTTTTCAACTTTCCCAGGGTTGGTTGGTTTCGTTGTTTGGTAGCTAGGAGCCTGACTACATGGCTTCAAGGCTAAATGGCCACAGGTGCCCAGGCTATTTGGCTTGCTGGAGGCTTCATTCATTAGGACACTCAAAAAGCCTGCTGATCTGAACCATGGACTTCAGGAGAAGCCTGAGCTTCACAAAGCTTCCTTTGACAAAGGGCACTCCATCAACAAGTGCCTTCTTCTTCTGGGACAAGCACAATGGAGAAGCTGGGGAAATGGCTAATCGGTGCCAGTCCCAGCTGATTCAACCCTTTCTGCTGAGCCTCTCTTCCTTCCCTCCGTGGCCACAAAAAGCTCAGCTGAAAACAAGCCATAACCCTTCATGAGGAAGCTCTTCAGTGGGTTGATTTCCAAAGGTGCTGCCTGAGGATAGAAGGAAGGACTTCCCCAAAAGGTCCCCAGGGAGGTACCTGAACTAAAGAAAGAGTCCATGCTGTATCCACACCTGCTCTTACCCAGCTCTCTTTGTGGTCCCAGGATGGCTCCGATCTGAATAGAGCTCAACAGGTGGAACTGCATAAGGAGGATACCAGCAGAGACCAGCTTGACAATAGGAAAGAACTTCCTTGGGGAGCAAAATTGGAACTGCCACCTATGGTCATAGAGCCAGACAGGTAGTGGAGAGATTTCTATCATTTCCATTGCCTGAGAGGGATGTCCAATAATAATTCCTTTCTTGGCTTCTATTTTTAATATTAAAGGGATTTCTCAACACCAGGATGAATATTTTTTTCTTTTAGATGTTAATTATATTGTTTTAAAATGTTAATTCTATTCATCGATGCCAGTCAAGTTATTTCTTTTTTTTAAACCCTTATATATATACTGTATATTATATATATATGTATATGTATATGTATATATCTGTATATGTATATGTATATGTATATATATGTATGTATATACATATATATACTGTGTATTGGCTCCAAGGCAGAAGAGTGGTAAGGGCTAGGCAATGGGGGTCAAGTGACTTGCCCAGGTTCACACAGCTGGGAAGTGGCTGAAGCCGGATTCGAACCTAGGACCTCCCACCTCTAGGCTTGGCTCTCAATCCACTGAGCTACCCAGCCGCCCAATCCACTGAGCTACCCAGCCGCCCACCCACCCCCTTAGGATTCTTTACAATATCTAATGATAAATGGTTCTCACGATCAATTTAAGTGTTCATTGAGGAACTTTGTATGGAAATTGAAGTTATGGATCACGAACAAGAGGAAATAATCTCAAACTACAACTCTGCTGTGACTCAGTAATAGTCGCCTTTAGATATTCCATTTTCAAAGAGCCATCATGGAAGTGATGAATGAGACACAGTGACTCCAAAAGCAAATGTTGACAGCAGTAATAGAAAGTACAGATTTTGGTTGGCTTGTAGTACTTGCCCAGAGTTAGAAAATGAAGAAAAGTCTGGGGTCAGATTTGAACCTACGACCTCTGGTCTTGAGGCCCAGCTCTCTGTCCACTGAGCCACTCAGCTGCGCTCCAACTTCCTTTTCCTGAACTACTCAAGGGTTTTCAACTTTCCCAGGGTTGGTTGGTTTCGTTGTTTGGTAGCTAGGAGCCTGACTACATGGCTTCAAGGCTAAATGGCCACAGGTGCCCAGGCTATTTGGCTTGCTGGAGGCTTCATTCATTAGGACACTCAAAAAGCCTGCTGATCTGAACCATGGACTTCAGGAGAAGCCTGAGCTTCACAAAGCTTCCTTTGACAAAGGGCACTCCATCAACAAGTGCCTTCTTCTTCTGGGACAAGCACAATGGAGAAGCTGGGGAAATGGCTAATCGGTGCCAGTCCCAGCTGATTCAACCCTTTCTGCTGAGCCTCTCTTCCTTCCCTCCGTGGCCACAAAAAGCTCAGCTGAAAACAAGCCATAACCCTTCATGAGGAAGCTCTTCAGTGGGTTGATTTCCAAAGGTGCTGCCTGAGGATAGAAGGAAGGACTTCCCCAAAAGGTCCCCAGGGAGGTACCTGAACTAAAGAAAGAGTCCATGCTGTATCCACACCTGCTCTTACCCAGCTCTCTTTGTGGTCCCAGGATGGCTCCGATCTGAATAGAGCTCAACAGGTGGAACTGCATAAGGAGGATACCAGCAGAGACCAGCTTGACAATAGGAAAGAACTTCCTTGGGGAGCAAAATTGGAACTGCCACCTATGGTCATAGAGCCAGACAGGTAGTGGAGAGATTTCTATCATTTCCATTGCCTGAGAGGGATGTCCAATAATAATTCCTTTCTTGGCTTCTATTTTTAATATTAAAGGGATTTCTCAACCCCAGGATGAATATTTTTTTCTTTTAGATGTTAATTATATTGTTTTAAAATGTTAATTCTATTCATCGATGCCAGTCAAGTTATTTCTTTTTTTTAAACCCTTATATATATACTGTATATTATATATATATGTATATGTATATGTATATATCTGTATATGTATATGTATATATATGTATATACATGTATATATATATATATACTGTGTATTGGCTCCAAGGCAGAAGAGTGGTAAGGGCTAGGCAATGGGGGTCAAGTGACTTGCCCAGGTTCACACAGCTGGGAAGTGGCTGAAGCCGGATTCGAACCTAGGACCTCCCACCTCTAGGCTTGGCTCTCAATCCACTGAGCTACCCAGCCGCCCACCCACCCCCTTAGGATTCTTTACAATATCTAATGATAAATGGTTCTCACGATCAATTTAAGTGTTCATTGAGGAACTTTGTATGGAAATTGAAGTTATGGATCACGAACAAGAGGAAATAATCTCAAACTACAACTCTGCTGTGACTCAGTAATAGTCGCCTTTAGATATTCCATTTTCAAAGAGCCATCATGGAAGTGATGAATGAGACACAGTGACTCCAAAAGCAAATGTTGACAGCAGTAATAGAAAGTACAGATTTTGGTTGGCTTGTAGTACTTGCCCAGAGTTAGAAAATGAAGAAAAGTCTGGGGTCAGATTTGAACCTACGACCTCTGGTCTTGAGGCCCAGCCCTCTGTCCACTGAGCCACTCAGCTGCGCTCCAACTTCCTTTTCCTGAACTACTCAAGGGTTTTCAACTTTCCCAGGGTTGGTTGGTTTCGTTGTTTGGTAGCTAGGAGCCTGACTACATGGCTTCAAGGCTAAATGGCCACAGGTGCCCAGGCTATTTGGCTTGCTGGAGGCTTCATTCATTAGGACACTCAAAAAGCCTGCTGATCTGAACCATGGACTTCAGGAGAAGCCTGAGCTTCACAAAGCTTCCTTTGACAAAGGGCACTCCATCAACAAGTGCCTTCTTCTTCTGGGACAAGCACAATGGAGAAGCTGGGGAAATGGCTAATCGGTGCCAGTCCCAGCTGATTCAACCCTTTCTGCTGAGCCTCTCTTCCTTCCCTCCGTGGCCACAAAAAGCTCAGCTGAAAACAAGCCATAACCCTTCATGAGGAAGCTCTTCAGTGGGTTGATTTCCAAAGGTGCTGCCTGAGGATAGAAGGAAGGACTTCCCCAAAAGGTCCCCAGGGAGGTACCTGAACTAAAGAAAGAGTCCATGCTGTATCCACACCTGCTCTTACCCAGCTCTCTTTGTGGTCCCAGGATGGCTCCGATCTGAATAGAGCTCAACAGGTGGAACTGCATAAGGAGGATACCAGCAGAGACCAGCTTGACAATAGGAAAGAACTTCCTTGGGGAGCAAAATTGGAACTGCCACCTATGGTCATAGAGCCAGACAGGTAGTGGAGAGATTTCTATCATTTCCATTGCCTGAGAGGGATGTCCAATAATAATTCCTTTCTTGGCTTCTATTTTTAATATTAAAGGGATTTCTCAACCCCAGGATGAATATTTTTTTCTTTTAGATGTTAATTATATTGTTTTAAAATGTTAATTCTATTCATCGATGCCAGTCAAGTTATTTCTTTTTTTTAAACCCTTATATATATACTGTATATTATATATATATGTATATGTATATGTATATATCTGTATATGTATATGTATATATATGTATATACATGTATATATATATATATACTGTGTATTGGCTCCAAGGCAGAAGAGTGGTAAGGGCTAGGCAATGGGGGTCAAGTGACTTGCCCAGGTTCACACAGCTGGGAAGTGGCTGAAGCCGGATTCGAACCTAGGACCTCCCACCTCTAGGCTTGGCTCTCAATCCACTGAGCTACCCAGCCGCCCACCCACCCCCTTAGGATTCTTTACAATATCTAATGATAAATGGTTCTCACGATCAATTTAAGTGTTCATTGAGGAACTTTGTATGGAAATTGAAGTTATGGATCACGAACAAGAGGAAATAATCTCAAACTACAACTCTGCTGTGACTCAGTAATAGTCGCCTTTAGATATTCCATTTTCAAAGAGCCATCATGGAAGTGATGAATGAGACACAGTGACTCCAAAAGCAAATGTTGACAGCAGTAATAGAAAGTACAGATTTTGGTTGGCTTGTAGTACTTGCCCAGAGTTAGAAAATGAAGAAAAGTCTGGGGTCAGATTTGAACCTACGACCTCTGGTCTTGAGGCCCAGCTCTCTGTCCACTGAGCCACTCAGCTGCGCTCCAACTTCCTTTTCCTGAACTACTCAAGGGTTTTCAACTTTCCCAGGGTTGGTTGGTTTCGTTGTTTGGTAGCTAGGAGCCTGACTACATGGCTTCAAGGCTAAATGGCCACAGGTGCCCAGGCTATTTGGCTTGCTGGAGGCTTCATTCATTAGGACACTCAAAAAGCCTGCTGATCTGAACCATGGACTTCAGGAGAAGCCTGAGCTTCACAAAGCTTCCTTTGACAAAGGGCACTCCATCAACAAGTGCCTTCTTCTTCTGGGACAAGCACAATGGAGAAGCTGGGGAAATGGCTAATCGGTGCCAGTCCCAGCTGATTCAACCCTTTCTGCTGAGCCTCTCTTCCTTCCCTCCGTGGCCACAAAAAGCTCAGCTGAAAACAAGCCATAACCCTTCATGAGGAAGCTCTTCAGTGGGTTGATTTCCAAAGGTGCTGCCTGAGGATAGAAGGAAGGACTTCCCCAAAAGGTCCCCAGGGAGGTACCTGAACTAAAGAAAGAGTCCATGCTGTATCCACACCTGCTCTTACCCAGCTCTCTTTGTGGTCCCAGGATGGCTCCGATCTGAATAGAGCTCAACAGGTGGAACTGCATAAGGAGGATACCAGCAGAGACCAGCTTGACAATATGAAAGAACTTCCTTGGGGAGCAAAATTGGAACTGCCACCTATGGTCATAGAGCCAGACAGGTAGTGGAGAGATTTCTATCATTTCCATTGCCTGAGAGGGATGTCCAATAATAATTCCTTTCTTGGCTTCTATTTTTAATATTAAAGGGATTTCTCAACCCCAGGATGAATATTTTTTTCTTTTAGATGTTAATTATATTGTTTTAAAATGTTAATTCTATTCATCGATGCCAGTCAAGTTATTTCTTTTTTTTAAACCCTTATATATATACTGTATATTATATATATATGTATATGTATATGTATATATATGTATATGTATATGTATATATATGTATATACATGTATATATATATATACTGTGTATTGGCTCCAAGGCAGAGGAGTGGTAAGGGCTAGGCAATGGGGGTCAAGTGACTTGCCCAGGTTCACACAGCTGGGAAGTGGCTGAAGCCGGATTCGAACCTAGGACCTCCCACCTCTAGGCTTGGCTCTCAATCCACTGAGCTACCCAGCCGCCCACCCACCCCCTTAGGATTCTTTACAATATCTAATGATAAATGGTTCTCACGATCAATTTAAGTGTTCATTGAGGAACTTTGTATGGAAATTGAAGTTATGGATCACGAACAAGAGGAAATAATCTCAAACTACAACTCTGCTGTGACTCAGTAATAGTCGCCTTTAGATATTCCATTTTCAAAGAGCCATCATGGAAGTGATGAATGAGACACAGTGACTCCAAAAGCAAATGTTGACAGCAGTAATAGAAAGTACAGATTTTGGTTGGCTTGTAGTACTTGCCCAGAGTTAGAAAATGAAGAAAAGTCTGGGGTCAGATTTGAACCTACGACCTCTGGTCTTGAGGCCCAGCTCTCTGTCCACTGAGCCACTCAGCTGCGCTCCAACTTCCTTTTCCTGAACTACTCAAGGGTTTTCAACTTTCCCAGGGTTGGTTGGTTTCGTTGTTTGGTAGCTAGGAGCCTGACTACATGGCTTCAAGGCTAAATGGCCACAGGTGCCCAGGCTATTTGGCTTGCTGGAGGCTTCATTCATTAGGACACTCAAAAAGCCTGCTGATCTGAACCATGGACTTCAGGAGAAGCCTGAGCTTCACAAAGCTTCCTTTGACAAAGGGCACTCCATCAACAAGTGCCTTCTTCTTCTGGGACAAGCACAATGGAGAAGCTGGGGAAATGGCTAATCGGTGCCAGTCCCAGCTGATTCAACCCTTTCTGCTGAGCCTCTCTTCCTTCCCTCCGTGGCCACAAAAAGCTCAGCTGAAAACAAGCCATAACCCTTCATGAGGAAGCTCTTCAGTGGGTTGATTTCCAAAGGTGCTGCCTGAGGATAGAAGGAAGGACTTCCCCAAAAGGTCCCCAGGGAGGTACCTGAACTAAAGAAAGAGTCCATGCTGTATCCACACCTGCTCTTACCCAGCTCTCTTTGTGGTCCCAGGATGGCTCCGATCTGAATAGAGCTCAACAGGTGGAACTGCATAAGGAGGATACCAGCAGAGACCATCTTGACAATAGGAAAGAACTTCCTTGGGGAGCAAAATTGGAACTGCCACCTATGGTCATAGAGCCAGACAGGTAGTGGAGAGATTTCTATCATTTCCATTGCCTGAGAGGGATGTCCAATAATAATTCCTTTCTTGGCTTCTATTTTTAATATTAAAGGGATTTCTCAACCCCAGGATGAATATTTTTTTCTTTTAGATGTTAATTATATTGTTTTAAAATGTTAATTCTATTCATCGATGCCAGTCAAGTTATTTCTTTTTTTTAAACCCTTATATATATACTGTATATTATATATATATGTATATGTATATGTATATATATGTATATGTATATGTATATATATGTATATACATGTATATATATATATACTGTGTATTGGCTCCAAGGCAGAGGAGTGGTAAGGGCTAGGCAATGGGGGTCAAGTGACTTGCCCAGGTTCACACAGCTGGGAAGTGGCTGAAGCCGGATTCGAACCTAGGACCTCCCACCTCTAGGCTTGGCTCTCAATCCACTGAGCTACCCAGCCGCCCAATCCACTGAGCTACCCAGCCGCCCACCCACCCCCTTAGGATTCTTTACAATATCTAATGATAAATGGTTCTCACGATCAATTTAAGTGTTCATTGAGGAACTTTGCATGGAAATTGAAGTTATGGATCACGAACAAGAGGAAATAATCTCAAACTACAACTCTGTTGTGACTCAGTAATAGTCGCCTTTAGATATTCCATTTTCAAAGAGCCATCATGGAAGTGATGAATGAGACACAGTGACTCCAAAAGCAAATGTTGACAGCAGTAATAGAAAGTACAGATTTTGGTTGGCTTGTAGTACTTGCCCAGAGTTAGAAAATGAAGAAAAGTCTGGGGTCAGATTTGAACCTACGACCTCTGGTCTTGAGGCCCAGCTCTCTGTCCACTGAGCCACTCAGCTGCGCTCCAACTTCCTTTTCCTGAACTACTCAAGGGTTTTCAACTTTCCCAGGGTTGGTTGGTTTCGTTGTTTGGTAGCTAGGAGCCTGACTACATGGCTTCAAGGCTAAATGGCCACAGGTGCCCAGGCTATTTGGCTTGCTGGAGGCTTCATTCATTAGGACACTCAAAAAGCCTGCTGATCTGAACCATGGACTTCAGGAGAAGCCTGAGCTTCACAAAGCTTCCTTTGACAAAGGGCACTCCATCAACAAGTGCCTTCTTCTTCTGGGACAAGCACAATGGAGAAGCTGGGGAAATGGCTAATCGGTGCCAGTCCCAGCTGATTCAACCCTTTCTGCTGAGCCTCTCTTCCTTCCCTCCGTGGCCACAAAAAGCTCAGCTGAAAACAAGCCATAACCCTTCATGAGGAAGCTCTTCAGTGGGTTGATTTCCAAAGGTGCTGCCTGAGGATAGAAGGAAGGACTTCCCCAAAAGGTCCCCAGGGAGGTACCTGAACTAAAGAAAGAGTCCATGCTGTATCCACACCTGCTCTTACCCAGCTCTCTTTGTGGTCCCAGGATGGCTCCGATCTGAATAGAGCTCAACAGGTGGAACTGCATAAGGAGGATACCAGCAGAGACCAGCTTGACAATAGGAAAGAACTTCCTTGGGGAGCAAAATTGGAACTGCCACCTATGGTCATAGAGCCAGACAGGTAGTGGAGAGATTTCTATCATTTCCATTGCCTGAGAGGGATGTCCAATAATAATTCCTTTCTTGGCTTCTATTTTTAATATTAAAGGGATTTCTCAACACCAGGATGAATATTTTTTTCTTTTAGATGTTAATTATATTGTTTTAAAATGTTAATTCTATTCATCGATGCCAGTCAAGTTATTTCTTTTTTTTAAACCCTTATATATATACTGTATATTATATATATATGTATATGTATATGTATATATCTGTATATGTATATGTATATGTATATATATGTATGTATATACATATATATACTGTGTATTGGCTCCAAGGCAGAAGAGTGGTAAGGGCTAGGCAATGGGGGTCAAGTGACTTGCCCAGGTTCACACAGCTGGGAAGTGGCTGAAGCCGGATTCGAACCTAGGACCTCCCACCTCTAGGCTTGGCTCTCAATCCACTGAGCTACCCAGCCGCCCAATCCACTGAGCTACCCAGCCGCCCACCCACCCCCTTAGGATTCTTTACAATATCTAATGATAAATGGTTCTCACGATCAATTTAAGTGTTCATTGAGGAACTTTGTATGGAAATTGAAGTTATGGATCACGAACAAGAGGAAATAATCTCAAACTACAACTCTGCTGTGACTCAGTAATAGTCGCCTTTAGATATTCCATTTTCAAAGAGCCATCATGGAAGTGATGAATGAGACACAGTGACTCCAAAAGCAAATGTTGACAGCAGTAATAGAAAGTACAGATTTTGGTTGGCTTGTAGTACTTGCCCAGAGTTAGAAAATGAAGAAAAGTCTGGGGTCAGATTTGAACCTACGACCTCTGGTCTTGAGGCCCAGCTCTCTGTCCACTGAGCCACTCAGCTGCGCTCCAACTTCCTTTTCCTGAACTACTCAAGGGTTTTCAACTTTCCCAGGGTTGGTTGGTTTCGTTGTTTGGTAGCTAGGAGCCTGACTACATGGCTTCAAGGCTAAATGGCCACAGGTGCCCAGGCTATTTGGCTTGCTGGAGGCTTCATTCATTAGGACACTCAAAAAGCCTGCTGATCTGAACCATGGACTTCAGGAGAAGCCTGAGCTTCACAAAGCTTCCTTTGACAAAGGGCACTCCATCAACAAGTGCCTTCTTCTTCTGGGACAAGCACAATGGAGAAGCTGGGGAAATGGCTAATCGGTGCCAGTCCCAGCTGATTCAACCCTTTCTGCTGAGCCTCTCTTCCTTCCCTCCGTGGCCACAAAAAGCTCAGCTGAAAACAAGCCATAACCCTTCATGAGGAATCTCTTCAGTGGGTTGATTTCCAAAGGTGCTGCCTGAGGATAGAAGGAAGGACTTCCCCAAAAGGTCCCCAGGGAGGTACCTGAACTAAAGAAAGAGTCCATGCTGTATCCACACCTGCTCTTACCCAGCTCTCTTTGTGGTCCCAGGATGGCTCCGATCTGAATAGAGCTCAACAGGTGGAACTGCATAAGGAGGATACCAGCAGAGACCAGCTTGACAATAGGAAAGAACTTCCTTGGGGAGCAAAATTGGAACTGCCACCTATGGTCATAGAGCCAGACAGGTAGTGGAGAGATTTCTATCATTTCCATTGCCTGAGAGGGATGTCCAATAATAATTCCTTTCTTGGCTTCTATTTTTAATATTAAAGGGATTTCTCAACCCCAGGATGAATATTTTTTTCTTTTAGATGTTAATTATATTGTTTTAAAATGTTAATTCTATTCATCGATGCCAGTCAAGTTATTTCTTTTTTTTAAACCCTTATATATATACTGTATATTATATATATGTATATGTATATGTATATATCTGTATATGTATATGTATATATATGTATATATATATACTGTGTATTGGCTCCAAGGCAGAAGAGTGGTAAGGGCTAGGCAATGGGGGTCAAGTGACTTGCCCAGGTTCACACAGCTGGGAAGTGGCTGAAGCCGGATTCGAACCTAGGACCTCCCACCTCTAGGCTTGGCTCTCAATCCACTGAGCTACCCAGCCGCCCAATCCACTGAGCTACCCAGCCGCCCACCCACCCCCTTAGGATTCTTTACAATATCTAATGATAAATGGTTCTCACGATCAATTTAAGTGTTCATTGAGGAACTTTGTATGGAAATTGAAGTTATGGATCACGAACAAGAGGAAATAATCTCAAACTACAACTCTGCTGTGACTCAGTAATAGTCGCCTTTAGATATTCCATTTTCAAAGAGCCATCATGGAAGTGATGAATGAGACACAGTGACTCCAAAAGCAAATGTTGACAGCAGTAATAGAAAGTACAGATTTTGGTTGGCTTGTAGTACTTGCCCAGAGTTAGAAAATGAAGAAAAGTCTGGGGTCAGATTTGAACCTACGACCTCTGGTCTTGAGGCCCAGCTCTCTGTCCACTGAGCCACTCAGCTGCGCTCCAACTTCCTTTTCCTGAACTACTCAAGGGTTTTCAACTTTCCCAGGGTTGGTTGGTTTCGTTGTTTGGTAGCTAGGAGCCTGACTACATGGCTTCAAGGCTAAATGGCCACAGGTGCCCAGGCTATTTGGCTTGCTGGAGGCTTCATTCATTAGGACACTCAAAAAGCCTGCTGATCTGAACCATGGACTTCAGGAGAAGCCTGAGCTTCACAAAGCTTCCTTTGACAAAGGGCACTCCATCAACAAGTGCCTTCTTCTTCTGGGACAAGCACAATGGAGAAGCTGGGGAAATGGCTAATCGGTGCCAGTCCCAGCTGATTCAACCCTTTCTGCTGAGCCTCTCTTCCTTCCCTCCGTGGCCACAAAAAGCTCAGCTGAAAACAAGCCATAACCCTTCATGAGGAAGCTCTTCAGTGGGTTGATTTCCAAAGGTGCTGCCTGAGGATAGAAGGAAGGACTTCCCCAAAAGGTCCCCAGGGAGGTACCTGAACTAAAGAAAGAGTCCATGCTGTATCCACACCTGCTCTTACCCAGCTCTCTTTGTGGTCCCAGGATGGCTCCGATCTGAATAGAGCTCAACAGGTGGAACTGCATAAGGAGGATACCAGCAGAGACCAGCTTGACAATAGGAAAGAACTTCCTTGGGGAGCAAAATTGGAACTGCCACCTATGGTCATAGAGCCAGACAGGTAGTGGAGAGATTTCTATCATTTCCATTGCCTGAGAGGGATGTCCAATAATAATTCCTTTCTTGGCTTCTATTTTTAATATTAAAGGGATTTCTCAACCCCAGGATGAATATTTTTTTCTTTTAGATGTTAATTATATTGTTTTAAAATGTTAATTCTATTCATCGATGCCAGTCAAGTTATTTCTTTTTTTTAAACCCTTATATATATACTGTATATTATATATATGTATATGTATATGTATATATCTGTATATGTATATGTATATGTATATATATGTATGTATATACATATATATACTGTGTATTGGCTCCAAGGCAGAAGAGTGGTAAGGGCTAGGCAATGGGGGTCAAGTGACTTGCCCAGGTTCACACAGCTGGGAAGTGGCTGAAGCCGGATTCGAACCTAGGACCTCCCACCTCTAGGCTTGGCTCTCAATCCACTGAGCTACCCAGCCGCCCAATCCACTGAGCTACCCAGCCGCCCACCCACCCCCTTAGGATTCTTTACAATATCTAATGATAAATGGTTCTCACGATCAATTTAAGTGTTCATTGAGGAACTTTGTATGGAAATTGAAGTTATGGATCACGAACAAGAGGAAATAATCTCAAACTACAACTCTGCTGTGACTCAGTAATAGTCGCCTTTAGATATTCCATTTTCAAAGAGCCATCATGGAAGTGATGAATGAGACACAGTGACTCCAAAAGCAAATGTTGACAGCAGTAATAGAAAGTACAGATTTTGGTTGGCTTGTAGTACTTGCCCAGAGTTAGAAAATGAAGAAAAGTCTGGGGTCAGATTTGAACCTACGACCTCTGGTCTTGAGGCCCAGCTCTCTGTCCACTGAGCCACTCAGCTGCGCTCCAACTTCCTTTTCCTGAACTACTCAAGGGTTTTCAACTTTCCCAGGGTTGGTTGGTTTCGTTGTTTGGTAGCTAGGAGCCTGACTACATGGCTTCAAGGCTAAATGGCCACAGGTGCCCAGGCTATTTGGCTTGCTGGAGGCTTCATTCATTAGGACACTCAAAAAGCCTGCTGATCTGAACCATGGACTTCAGGAGAAGCCTGAGCTTCACAAAGCTTCCTTTGACAAAGGGCACTCCATCAACAAGTGCCTTCTTCTTCTGGGACAAGCACAATGGAGAAGCTGGGGAAATGGCTAATCGGTGCCAGTCCCAGCTGATTCAACCCTTTCTGCTGAGCCTCTCTTCCTTCCCTCCGTGGCCACAAAAAGCTCAGCTGAAAACAAGCCATAACCCTTCATGAGGAAGCTCTTCAGTGGGTTGATTTCCAAAGGTGCTGCCTGAGGATAGAAGGAAGGACTTCCCCAAAAGGTCCCCAGGGAGGTACCTGAACTAAAGAAAGAGTCCATGCTGTATCCACACCTGCTCTTACCCAGCTCTCTTTGTGGTCCCAGGATGGCTCCGATCTGAATAGAGCTCAACAGGTGGAACTGCATAAGGAGGATACCAGCAGAGACCAGCTTGACAATAGGAAAGAACTTCCTTGGGGAGCAAAATTGGAACTGCCACCTATGGTCATAGAGCCAGACAGGTAGTGGAGAGATTTCTATCATTTCCATTGCCTGAGAGGGATGTCCAATAATAATTCCTTTCTTGGCTTCTATTTTTAATATTAAAGGGATTTCTCAACCCCAGGATGAATATTTTTTTCTTTTAGATGTTAATTATATTGTTTTAAAATGTTAATTCTATTCATCGATGCCAGTCAAGTTATTTCTTTTTTTTAAACCCTTATATATATACTGTATATTATATATATGTATATGTATATGTATATATCTGTATATGTATATGTATATATATGTATATATATATACTGTGTATTGGCTCCAAGGCAGAAGAGTGGTAAGGGCTAGGCAATGGGGGTCAAGTGACTTGCCCAGGTTCACACAGCTGGGAAGTGGCTGAAGCCGGATTCGAACCTAGGACCTCCCACCTCTAGGCTTGGCTCTCAATCCACTGAGCTACCCAGCCGCCCAATCCACTGAGCTACCCAGCCGCCCACCCACCCCCTTAGGATTCTTTACAATATCTAATGATAAATGGTTCTCACGATCAATTTAAGTGTTCATTGAGGAACTTTGTATGGAAATTGAAGTTATGGATCACGAACAAGAGGAAATAATCTCAAACTACAACTCTGCTGTGACTCAGTAATAGTCGCCTTTAGATATTCCATTTTCAAAGAGCCATCATGGAAGTGATGAATGAGACACAGTGACTCCAAAAGCAAATGTTGACAGCAGTAATAGAAAGTACAGATTTTGGTTGGCTTGTAGTACTTGCCCAGAGTTAGAAAATGAAGAAAAGTCTGGGGTCAGATTTGAACCTACGACCTCTGGTCTTGAGGCCCAGCTCTCTGTCCACTGAGCCACTCAGCTGCGCTCCAACTTCCTTTTCCTGAACTACTCAAGGGTTTTCAACTTTCCCAGGGTTGGTTGGTTTCGTTGTTTGGTAGCTAGGAGCCTGACTACATGGCTTCAAGGCTAAATGGCCACAGGTGCCCAGGCTATTTGGCTTGCTGGAGGCTTCATTCATTAGGACACTCAAAAAGCCTGCTGATCTGAACCATGGACTTCAGGAGAAGCCTGAGCTTCACAAAGCTTCCTTTGACAAAGGGCACTCCATCAACAAGTGCCTTCTTCTTCTGGGACAAGCACAATGGAGAAGCTGGGGAAATGGCTAATCGGTGCCAGTCCCAGCTGATTCAACCCTTTCTGCTGAGCCTCTCTTCCTTCCCTCCGTGGCCACAAAAAGCTCAGCTGAAAACAAGCCATAACCCTTCATGAGGAAGCTCTTCAGTGGGTTGATTTCCAAAGGTGCTGCCTGAGGATAGAAGGAAGGACTTCCCCAAAAGGTCCCCAGGGAGGTACCTGAACTAAAGAAAGAGTCCATGCTGTATCCACACCTGCTCTTACCCAGCTCTCTTTGTGGTCCCAGGATGGCTCCGATCTGAATAGAGCTCAACAGGTGGAACTGCATAAGGAGGATACCAGCAGAGACCAGCTTGACAATAGGAAAGAACTTCCTTGGGGAGCAAAATTGGAACTGCCACCTATGGTCATAGAGCCAGACAGGTAGTGGAGAGATTTCTATCATTTCCATTGCCTGAGAGGGATGTCCAATAATAATTCCTTTCTTGGCTTCTATTTTTAATATTAAAGGGATTTCTCAACCCCAGGATGAATATTTTTTTTCTTTTAGATGTTAATTATATTGTTTTAAAATGTTAATTCTATTCATCGATGCCAGTCAAGTTATTTCTTTTTTTTAAACCCTTATATATATACTGTATATTATATATATGTATATGTATATGTATATATCTGTATATGTATATGTATATATATGTATATATATATACTGTGTATTGGCTCCAAGGCAGAAGAGTGATAAGGGCTAGGCAATGGGGGTCAAGTGACTTGCCCAGGTTCACACAGCTGGGAAGTGGCTGAAGCCGGATTCGAACCTAGGACCTCCCACCTCTAGGCTTGGCTCTCAATCCACTGAGCTACCCAGCCGCCCACCCACCCCCTTAGGATTCTTTACAATATCTAATGATAAATGGTTCTCACGATCAATTTAAGTGTTCATTGAGGAACTTTGTATGGAAATTGAAGTTATGGATCACGAACAAGAGGAAATAATCTCAAACTACAACTCTGCTGTGACTCAGTAATAGTCGCCTTTAGATATTCCATTTTCAAAGAGCCATCATGGAAGTGATGAATGAGACACAGTGACTCCAAAAGCTAATGTTGACAGCAGTAATAGAAAGTACAGATTTTGGTTGGCTTGTAGTACTTGCCCAGAGTTAGAAAATGAAGAAAAGTCTGGGGTCAGATTTGAACCTACGACCTCTGGTCTTGAGGCCCAGCTCTCTGTCCACTGAGCCACTCAGCTGCGCTCCAACTTCCTTTTCCTGAACTACTCAAGGGTTTTCAACTTTCCCAGGGTTGGTTGGTTTCGTTGTTTGGTAGCTAGGAGCCTGACTACATGGCTTCAAGGCTAAATGGCCACAGGTGCCCAGGCTATTTGGCTTGCTGGAGGCTTCATTCATTAGGACACTCAAAAAGCCTGCTGATCTGAACCATGGACTTCAGGAGAAGCCTGAGCTTCACAAAGCTTCCTTTGACAAAGGGCACTCCATCAACAAGTGCCTTCTTCTTCTGGGACAAGCACAATGGAGAAGCTGGGGAAATGGCTAATCGTTGCCAGTCCCAGCTGATTCAACCCTTTCTGCTGAGCCTCTCTTCCTTCCCTCCGTGGCCACAAAAAGCTCAGCTGAAAACAAGCCATAACCCTTCATGAGGAAGCTCTTCAGTGGGTTGATTTCCAAAGGTGCTGCCTGAGGATAGAAGGAAGGACTTCCCCAAAAGGTCCCCAGGGAGGTACCTGAACTAAAGAAAGAGTCCATGCTGTATCCACACCTGCTCTTACCCAGCTCTCTTTGTGGTCCCAGGATGGCTCCGATCTGAATAGAGCTCAACAGGTGGAACTGCATAAGGAGGATACCAGCAGAGACCAGCTTGACAATAGGAAAGAACTTCCTTGGGGAGCAAAATTGGAACTGCCACCTATGGTCATAGAGCCAGACAGGTAGTGGAGAGATTTCTATCATTTCCATTGCCTGAGAGGGATGTCCAATAATAATTCCTTTCTTGGCTTCTATTTTTAATATTAAAGGGATTTCTCAACCCCAGGATGAATATTTTTTTCTTTTAGATGTTAATTATATTGTTTTAAAATGTTAATTCTATTCATCGATGCCAGTCAAGTTATTTCTTTTTTTTAAACCCTTATATATATACTGTATATTATATATATGTATATGTATATATCTGTATATGTATATGTATATATATGTATATATATACATATATATACTGTGTATTGGCTCCAAGGCAGAAGAGTGGTAAGGGCTAGGCAATGGGGGTCAAGTGACTTGCCCAGGTTCACACAGCTGGGAAGTGGCTGAAGCCGGATTCGAACCTAGGACCTCCCACCTCTAGGCTTGGCTCTCAATCCACTGAGCTACCCAGCCGCCCAATCCACTGAGCTACCCAGCCGCCCACCCACCCCCTTAGGATTCTTTACAATATCTAATGATAAATGGTTCTCACGATCAATTTAAGTGTTCATTGAGGAACTTTGTATGGAAATTGAAGTTATGGATCACGAACAAGAGGAAATAATCTCAAACTACAACTCTGCTGTGACTCAGTAATAGTCGCCTTTAGATATTCCATTTTCAAAGAGCCATCATGGAAGTGATGAATGAGACACAGTGACTCCAAAAGCAAATGTTGACAGCAGTAATAGAAAGTACAGATTTTGGTTGGCTTGTAGTACTTGCCCAGAGTTAGAAAATGAAGAAAAGTCTGGGGTCAGATTTGAACCTACGACCTCTGGTCTTGAGGCCCAGCTCTCTGTCCACTGAGCCACTCAGCTGCGCTCCAACTTCCTTTTCCTGAACTACTCAAGGGTTTTCAACTTTCCCAGGGTTGGTTGGTTTCGTTGTTTGGTAGCTAGGAGCCTGACTACATGGCTTCAAGGCTAAATGGCCACAGGTGCCCAGGCTATTTGGCTTGCTGGAGGCTTCATTCATTAGGACACTCAAAAAGCCTGCTGATCTGAACCATGGACTTCAGGAGAAGCCTGAGCTTCACAAAGCTTCCTTTGACAAAGGGCACTCCATCAACAAGTGCCTTCTTCTTCTGGGACAAGCACAATGGAGAAGCTGGGGAAATGGCTAATCGGTGCCAGTCCCAGCTGATTCAACCCTTTCTGCTGAGCCTCTCTTCCTTCCCTCCGTGGCCACAAAAAGCTCAGCTGAAAACAAGCCATAACCCTTCATGAGGAAGCTCTTCAGTGGGTTGATTTCCAAAGGTGCTGCCTGAGGATAGAAGGAAGGACTTCCCCAAAAGGTCCCCAGGGAGGTACCTGAACTAAAGAAAGAGTCCATGCTGTATCCACACCTGCTCTTACCCAGCTCTCTTTGTGGTCCCAGGATGGCTCCGATCTGAATAGAGCTCAACAGGTGGAACTGCATAAGGAGGATACCAGCAGAGACCAGCTTGACAATAGGAAAGAACTTCCTTGGGGAGCAAAATTGGAACTGCCACCTATGGTCATAGAGCCAGACAGGTAGTGGAGAGATTTCTATCATTTCCATTGCCTGAGAGGGATGTCCAATAATAATTCCTTTCTTGGCTTCTATTTTTAATATTAAAGGGATTTCTCAACCCCAGGATGAATATTTTTTTTCTTTTAGATGTTAATTATATTGTTTTAAAATGTTAATTCTATTCATCGATGCCAGTCAAGTTATTTCTTTTTTTTAAACCCTTATATATATACTGTATATTATATATATGTATATGTATATGTATATATATGTATATGTATATGTATATATATGTATATATATATATATACTGTGTATTGGCTCCAAGGCAGAAGAGTGGTAAGGGCTAGGCAATGGGGGTCAAGTGACTTGCCCAGGTTCACACAGCTGGGAAGTGGCTGAAGCCGGATTCGAACCTAGGACCTCCCACCTCTAGGCTTGGCTCTCAATCCACTGAGCTACCCAGCCGCCCACCCACCCCCTTAGGATTCTTTACAATATCTAATGATAAATGGTTCTCACGATCAATTTAAGTGTTCATTGAGGAACTTTGTATGGAAATTGAAGTTATGGATCACGAACAAGAGGAAATAATCTCAAACTACAACTCTGCTGTGACTCAGTAATAGTCGCCTTTAGATATTCCATTTTCAAAGAGCCATCATGGAAGTGATGAATGAGACACAGTGACTCCAAAAGCTAATGTTGACAGCAGTAATAGAAAGTACAGATTTTGGTTGGCTTGTAGTACTTGCCCAGAGTTAGAAAATGAAGAAAAGTCTGGGGTCAGATTTGAACCTACGACCTCTGGTCTTGAGGCCCAGCTCTCTGTCCACTGAGCCACTCAGCTGCGCTCCAACTTCCTTTTCCTGAACTACTCAAGGGTTTTCAACTTTCCCAGGGTTGGTTGGTTTCGTTGTTTGGTAGCTAGGAGCCTGACTACATGGCTTCAAGGCTAAATGGCCACAGGTGCCCAGGCTATTTGGCTTGCTGGAGGCTTCATTCATTAGGACACTCAAAAAGCCTGCTGATCTGAACCATGGACTTCAGGAGAAGCCTGAGCTTCACAAAGCTTCCTTTGACAAAGGGCACTCCATCAACAAGTGCCTTCTTCTTCTGGGACAAGCACAATGGAGAAGCTGGGGAAATGGCTAATCGGTGCCAGTCCCAGCTGATTCAACCCTTTGTGCTGAGCCTCTCTTCCTTCCCTCCGTGGCCACAAAAAGCTCAGCTGAAAACAAGCCATAACCCTTCATGAGGAAGCTCTTCAGTGGGTTGATTTCCAAAGGTGCTGCCTGAGGATAGAAGGAAGGACTTCCCCAAAAGGTCCCCAGGGAGGTACCTGAACTAAAGAAAGAGTCCATGCTGTATCCACACCTGCTCTTACCCAGCTCTCTTTGTGGTCCCAGGATGGCTCCGATCTGAATAGAGCTCAACAGGTGGAACTGCATAAGGAGGATACCAGCAGAGACCAGCTTGACAATAGGAAAGAACTTCCTTGGGGAGCAAAATTGGAACTGCCACCTATGGTCATAGAGCCAGACAGGTAGTGGAGAGATTTCTATCATTTCCATTGCCTGAGAGGGATGTCCAATAATAATTGCTTTCTTGGCTTCTATTTTTAATATTAAAGGGATTTCTCAACCCCAGGATGAATATTTTTTTCTTTTAGATGTTAATTATATTGTTTTAAAATGTTAATTCTATTCATCGATGCCAGTCAAGTTATTTCTTTTTTTTAAACCCTTATATATATACTGTATATTATATATATATGTATATGTATATGTATATATCTGTATATGTATATGTATATATATGTATATACATGTATATATATATATATACTGTGTATTGGCTCCAAGGCAGAAGAGTGGTAAGGGCTAGGCAATGGGGGTCAAGTGACTTGCCCAGGTTCACACAGCTGGGAAGTGGCTGAAGCCGGATTCGAACCTAGGACCTCCCACCTCTAGGCTTGGCTCTCAATCCACTGAGCTACCCAGCCGCCCAATCCACTGAGCAACCCAGCCGCCCACCCACCCCCTTAGGATTCTTTACAATATCTAATGATAAATGGTTCTCACGATCAATTTAAGTGTTCATTGAGGAACTTTGTATGGAAATTGAAGTTATGGATCACAAACAAGAGGAAATAATCTCAAACTACAACTCTGCTGTGACTCAGTAATAGTCGCCTTTAGATATTCCATTTTCAAAGAGCCATCATGGAAGTGATGAATGAGACACAGTGACTCCAAAAGCAAATGTTGACAGCAGTAATAGAAAGTACAGATTTTGGTTGGCTTGTAGTACTTGCCCAGAGTTAGAAAATGAAGAAAAGTCTGGGGTCAGATTTGAACCTACGACCTCTGGTCTTGAGGCCCAGCTCTCTGTCCACTGAGCCACTCAGCTGCGCTCCAACTTCCTTTTCCTGAACTACTCAAGGGTTTTCAACTTTCCCAGGGTTGGTTGGTTTCGTTGTTTGGTAGCTAGGAGCCTGACTACATGGCTTCAAGGCTAAATGGCCACAGGTGCCCAGGCTATTTGGCTTGCTGGAGGCTTCATTCATTAGGACACTCAAAAAGCCTGCTGATCTGAACCATGGACTTCAGGAGAAGCCTGAGCTTCACAAAGCTTCCTTTGACAAAGGGCACTCCATCAACAAGTGCCTTCTTCTTCTGGGACAAGCACAATGGAGAAGCTGGGGAAATGGCTAATCGGTGCCAGTCCCAGCTGATTCAACCCTTTCTGCTGAGCCTCTCTTCCTTCCCTCCGTGGCCACAAAAAGCTCAGCTGAAAACAAGCCATAACCCTTCATGAGGAAGCTCTTCAGTGGGTTGATTTCCAAAGGTGCTGCCTGAGGATAGAAGGAAGGACTTCCCCAAAAGGTCCCCAGGGAGGTACCTGAACTAAAGAAAGAGTCCATGCTGTATCCACACCTGCTCTTACCCAGCTCTCTTTGTGGTCCCAGGATGGCTCCGATCTGAATAGAGCTCAACAGGTGGAACTGCATAAGGAGGATACCAGCAGAGACCAGCTTGACAATAGGAAAGAACTTCCTTGGGGAGCAAAATTGGAACTGCCACCTATGGTCATAGAGCCAGACAGGTAGTGGAGAGATTTCTATCATTTCCATTGCCTGAGAGGGATGTCCAATAATAATTCCTTTCTTGGCTTCTATTTTTAATATTAAAGGGATTTCTCAACCCCAGGATGAATATTTTTTTTCTTTTAGATGTTAATTATATTGTTTTAAAATGTTAATTCTATTCATCGATGCCAGTCAAGTTATTTCTTTTTTTTAAACCCTTATATATATACTGTATATTATATATATGTATATGTATATGTATATATCTGTATCTGTATATGTATATGTATATATATGTATATATATATATATACTGTGTATTGGCTCCAAGGCAGAAGAGTGGTAAGGGCTAGGCAATGGGGGTCAAGTGACTTGCCCAGGTTCACACAGCTGGGAAGTGGCTGAAGCCGGATTCGAACCTAGGACCTCCCACCTCTAGGCTTGGCTCTCAATCCACTGAGCTACCCAGCCGCCCAATCCACTGAGCTACCCAGCCGCCCACCCACCCCCTTAGGATTCTTTACAATATCTAATGATAAATGGTTCTCACGATCAATTTAAGTGTTCATTGAGGAACTTTGTATGGAAATTGAAGTTATGGATCACAAACAAGAGGAAATAATCTCAAACTACAACTCTGCTGTGACTCAGTAATAGTCGCCTTTAGATATTCCATTTTCAAAGAGCCATCATGGAAGTGATGAATGAGACACAGTGACTCCAAAAGCAAATGTTGACAGCAGTAATAGAAAGTACAGATTTTGGTTGGCTTGTAGTACTTGCCCAGAGTTAGAAAATGAAGAAAAGTCTGGGGTCAGATTTGAACCTACGACCTCTGGTCTTGAGGCCCAGCTCTCTGTCCACTGAGCCACTCAGCTGCGCTCCAACTTCCTTTTCCTGAACTACTCAAGGGTTTTCAACTTTCCCAGGGTTGGTTGGTTTCGTTGTTTGGTAGCTAGGAGCCTGACTACATGGCTTCAAGGCTAAATGGCCACAGGTGCCCAGGCTATTTGGCTTGCTGGAGGCTTCATTCATTAGGACACTCAAAAAGCCTGCTGATCTGAACCATGGACTTCAGGAGAAGCCTGAGCTTCACAAAGCTTCCTTTGACAAAGGGCACTCCATCAACAAGTGCCTTCTTCTTCTGGGACAAGCACAATGGAGAAGCTGGGGAAATGGCTAATCGGTGCCAGTCCCAGCTGATTCAACCCTTTCTGCTGAGCCTCTCTTCCTTCCCTCCGTGGCCACAAAAAGCTCAGCTGAAAACAAGCCATAACCCTTCATGAGGAAGCTCTTCAGTGGGTTGATTTCCAAAGGTGCTGCCTGAGGATAGAAGGAAGGACTTCCCCAAAAGGTCCCCAGGGAGGTACCTGAACTAAAGAAAGAGTCCATGCTGTATCCACACCTGCTCTTACCCAGCTCTCTTTGTGGTCCCAGGATGGCTCCGATCTGAATAGAGCTCAACAGGTGGAACTGCATAAGGAGGATACCAGCAGAGACCAGCTTGACAATAGGAAAGAACTTCCTTGGGGAGCAAAATTGGAACTGCCACCTATGGTCATAGAGCCAGACAGGTAGTGGAGAGATTTCTATCATTTCCATTGCCTGAGAGGGATGTCCAATAATAATTCCTTTCTTGGCTTCTATTTTTAATATTAAAGGGATTTCTCAACCCCAGGATGAATATTTTTTTCTTTTAGATGTTAATTATATTGTTTTAAAATGTTAATTCTATTCATCGATGCCAGTCAAGTTATTTCTTTTTTTTAAACCCTTATATATATACTGTATATTATATATATGTATATGTATATGTATATATCTGTATCTGTATATGTATATGTATATATATGTATATATATACATATATATACTGTGTATTGGCTCCAAGGCAGAAGAGTGGTAAGGGCTAGGCAATGGGGGTCAAGTGACTTGCCCAGGTTCACACAGCTGGGAAGTGGCTGAAGCCGGATTCGAACCTAGGACCTCCCACCTCTAGGCTTGGCTCTCAATCCACTGAGCTACCCAGCCGCCCAATCCACTGAGCTACCCAGCCGCCCACCCACCCCCTTAGGATTCTTTACAATATCTAATGATAAATGGTTCTCACGATCAATTTAAGTGTTCATTGAGGAACTTTGTATGGAAATTGAAGTTATGGATCACGAACAAGAGGAAATAATCTCAAACTACAACTCTGCTGTGACTCAGTAATAGTCGCCTTTAGATATTCCATTTTCAAAGAGCCATCATGGAAGTGATGAATGAGACACAGTGACTCCAAAAGCAAATGTTGACAGCAGTAATAGAAAGTACAGATTTTGGTTGGCTTGTAGTACTTGCCCAGATTTAGAAAATGAAGAAAAGTCTGGGGTCAGATTTGAACCTACGACCTCTGGTCTTGAGGCCCAGCTCTCTGTCCACTGAGCCACTCAGCTGCGCTCCAACTTCCTTTTCCTGAACTACTCAAGGGTTTTCAACTTTCCCAGGGTTGGTTGGTTTCGTTGTTTGGTAGCTAGGAGCCTGACTACATGGCTTCAAGGCTAAATGGCCACAGGTGCCCAGGCTATTTGGCTTGCTGGAGGCTTCATTCATTAGGACACTCAAAAAGCCTGCTGATCTGAACCATGGACTTCAGGAGAAGCCTGAGCTTCACAAAGCTTCCTTTGACAAAGGGCACTCCATCAACAAGTGCCTTCTTCTTCTGGGACAAGCACAATGGAGAAGCTGGGGAAATGGCTAATCGGTGCCAGTCCCAGCTGATTCAACCCTTTCTGCTGAGCCTCTCTTCCTTCCCTCCGTGGCCACAAAAAGCTCAGCTGAAAACAAGCCATAACCCTTCATGAGGAAGCTCTTCAGTGGGTTGATTTCCAAAGGTGCTGCCTGAGGATAGAAGGAAGGACTTCCCCAAAAGGTCCCCAGGGAGGTACCTGTACTAAAGAAAGAGTCCATGCTGTATCCACACCTGCTCTTACCCAGCTCTCTTTGTGGTCCCAGGATGGCTCCGATCTGAATAGAGCTCAACAGGTGGAACTGCATAAGGAGGATACCAGCAGAGACCAGCTTGACAATAGGAAAGAACTTCCTTGGGGAGCAAAATTGGAACTGCCACCTATGGTCATAGAGCCAGACAGGTAGTGGAGAGATTTCTATCATTTCCATTGCCTGAGAGGGATGTCCAATAATAATTCCTTTCTTGGCTTCTATTTTTAATATTAAAGGGATTTCTCAACCCCAGGATGAATATTTTTTTTCTTTTAGATGTTAATTATATTGTTTTAAAATGTTAATTCTATTCATCGATGCCAGTCAAGTTATTTCTTTTTTTTAAACCCTTATATATATACTGTATATTATATATATATGTATATGTATATGTATATATCTGTATATGTATATATATATATATATATATATATATATATATACATATATATACTGTGTATTGGCTCCAAGGCAGAAGAGTGGTAAGGGCTAGGCAATGGGGGTCAAGTGACTTGCCCAGGTTCACACAGCTGGGAAGTGGCTGAAGCCGGATTCGAACCTAGGACCTCCCACCTCTAGGCTTGGCTCTCAATCCACTGAGCTACCCAGCCGCCCACCCACCCCCTTAGGATTCTTTACAATATGTAATGATAAATGGTTCTCACGATCAATTTAAGTGTTCATTGAGGAACTTTGTATGGAAATTGAAGTTATGGATCACGAACAAGAGGAAATAATCTCAAACTACAACTCTGCTGTGACTCAGTAATAGTCGCCTTTAGATATTCCATTTTCAAAGAGCCATCATGGAAGTGATGAATGAGACACAGTGACTCCAAAAGCAAATGTTGACAGCAGTAATAGAAAGTACAGATTTTGGTTGGCTTGTAGTACTTGCCCAGAGTTAGAAAATGAAGAAAAGTCTGGGGTCAGATTTGAACCTACGACCTCTGGTCTTGAGGCCCAGCTCTCTGTCCACTGAGCCACTCAGCTGCGCTCCAACTTCCTTTTCCTGAACTACTCAAGGGTTTTCAACTTTCCCAGGGTTGGTTGGTTTCGTTGTTTGGTAGCTAGGAGCCTGACTACATGGCTTCAAGGCTAAATGGCCACAGGTGCCCAGGCTATTTGGCTTGCTGGAGGCTTCATTCATTAGGACACTCAAAAAGCCTGCTGATCTGAACCATGGACTTCAGGAGAAGCCTGAGCTTCACAAAGCTTCCTTTGACAAAGGGCACTCCATCAACAAGTGCCTTCTTCTTCTGGGACAAGCACAATGGAGAAGCTGGGGAAATGGCTAATCGGTGCCAGTCCCAGCTGATTCAACCCTTTCTGCTGAGCCTCTCTTCCTTCCCTCCGTGGCCACAAAAAGCTCAGCTGAAAACAAGCCATAACCCTTCATGAGGAAGCTCTTCAGTGGGTTGATTTCCAAAGGTGCTGCCTGAGGATAGAAGGAAGGACTTCCCCAAAAGGTCCCCAGGGAGGTACCTGAACTAAAGAAAGAGTCCATGCTGTATCCACACCTGCTCTTACCCAGCTCTCTTTGTGGTCCCAGGATGGCTCCGATCTGAATAGAGCTCAACAGGTGGAACTGCATAAGGAGGATACCAGGAGAGACCAGCTTGACAATAGGAAAGAACTTCCTTGGGGAGCAAAATTGGAACTGCCACATATGGTCATAGAGCCAGACAGGTAGTGGAGAGATTTCTATCATTTCCATTGCCTGAGAGGGATGTCCAATAATAATTCCTTTTTTGGCTTCTATTTTTAATATTAAAGGGATTTCTCAACCCCAGGATGAATATTTTTTTCTTTTAGATGTTAATTATATTGTTTTAAAATGTTAATTCTATTCATCGATGCCAGTCAAGTTATTTCTTTTTTTTAAACCCTTATATATATACTGTATATTATATATATGTATATGTATATGTATATATCTGTATATGTATATGTATATGTATATATATGTATATATATGTATATATATATACTGTGTATTGGCTCCAAGGCAGAAGAGTGGTAAGGGCTAGGCAATGGGGGTCAAGTGACTTGCCCAGGTTCACACAGCTGGGAAGTGGCTGAAGCCGGATTCGAACCTAGGACCTCCCACCTCTAGGCTTGGCTCTCAATCCACTGAGCTACCCAGCCGCCCAATCCACTGAGCTACCCAGCCGCCCACCCACCCCCTTAGGATTCTTTACAATATCTAATGATAAATGGTTCTCACGATCAATTTAAGTGTTCATTGAGGAACTTTGTATGGAAATTGAAGTTATGGATCACGAACAAGAGGAAATAATCTCAAACTACAACTCTGCTGTGACTCAGTAATAGTCGCCTTTAGATATTCCATTTTCAAAGAGCCATCATGGAAGTGATGAATGAGACACAGTGACTCCAAAAGCTAATGTTGACAGCAGTAATAGAAAGTACAGATTTTGGTTGGCTTGTAGTACTTGCCCAGAGTTAGAAAATGAAGAAAAGTCTGGGGTCAGATTTGAACCTACGACCTCTGGTCTTGAGGCCCAGCTCTCTGTCCACTGAGCCACTCAGCTGCGCTCCAACTTCCTTTTCCTGAACTACTCAAGGGTTTTCATCTTTCCCAGGGTTGGTTGGTTTCGTTGTTTGGTAGCTAGGAGCCTGACTACATGGCTTCAAGGCTAAATGGCCACAGGTGCCCAGGCTATTTGGCTTGCTGGAGGCTTCATTCATTAGGACACTCAAAAAGCCTGCTGATCTGAACCATGGACTTCAGGAGAAGCCTGAGCTTCACAAAGCTTCCTTTGACAAAGGGCACTCCATCAACAAGTGCCTTCTTCTTCTGGGACAAGCACAATGGAGAAGCTGGGGAAATGGCTAATCGGTGCCAGTCCCAGCTGATTCAACCCTTTCTGCTGAGCCTCTCTTCCTTCCCTCCGTGGCCACAAAAAGCTCAGCTGAAAACAAGCCATAACCCTTCATGAGGAAGCTCTTCAGTGGGTTGATTTCCAAAGGTGCTGCCTGAGGATAGAAGGAAGGACTTCCCCAAAAGGTCCCCAGGGAGGTACCTGAACTAAAGAAAGAGTCCATGCTGTATCCACACCTGCTCTTACCCAGCTCTCTTTGTGGTCCCAGGATGGCTCCGATCTGAATAGAGCTCAACAGGTGGAACTGCATAAGGAGGATACCAGCAGAGACCAGCTTGACAATAGGAAAGAACTTCCTTGGGGAGCAAAATTGGAACTGCCACCTATGGTCATAGAGCCAGACAGGTAGTGGAGAGATTTCTATCATTTCCATTGCCTGAGAGGGATGTCCAATAATAATTGCTTTCTTGGCTTCTATTTTTAATATTAAAGGGATTTCTCAACCCCAGGATGAATATTTTTTTCTTTTAGATGTTAATTATATTGTTTTAAAATGTTAATTCTATTCATCGATGCCAGTCAAGTTATTTCTTTTTTTTAAACCCTTATATATATACTGTATATTATTATATGTATATGTATATGTATATATCTGTATATGTATATGTATATATATGTATATATATATATATATATATATATATATATATATATATATATATATACTGTGTATTGGCTCCAAGGCAGAAGAGTGGTAAGGGCTAGGCAATGGGGGTCAAGTGACTTGCCCAGGTTCACACAGCTGGGAAGTGGCTGAAGCCGGATTCGAACCTAGGACCTCCCACCTCTAGGCTTGGCTCTCAATCCACTGGGCTACCCAGCCGCCCAATCCACTGAGCTACCCAGCCGCCCACCCACCCCCTTAGGATTCTTTACAATATCTAATGATAAATGGTTCTCACGATCAATTTAAGTGTTCATTGAGGAACTTTGTATGGAAATTGAAGTTATGGATCACGAACAAGAGGAAATAATCTCAAACTACAACTCTGCTGTGACTCAGTAATAGTCGCCTTTAGATATTCCATTTTCAAAGAGCCATCATGGAAGTGATGAATGAGACACAGTGACTCCAAAAGCAAATGTTGACAGCAGTAATAGAAAGTACAGATTTTGGTTGGCTTGTAGTACTTACCCAGAGTTAGAAAATGAAGAAAAGTCTGGGGTCAGATTTGAACCTACGACCTCTGGTCTTGAGGCCCAGCTCTCTGTCCACTGAGCCACTCAGCTGCGCTCCAACTTCCTTTTCCTGAACTACTCAAGGGTTTTCAACTTTCCCAGGGTTGGTTGGTTTCGTTGTTTGGTAGCTAGGAGCCTGACTACATGGCTTCAAGGCTAAATGGCCACAGGTGCCCAGGCTATTTGGCTTGCTGGAGGCTTCATTCATTAGGACACTCAAAAAGCCTGCTGATCTGAACCATGGACTTCAGGAGAAGCCTGAGCTTCACAAAGCTTCCTTTGACAAAGGGCACTCCATCAACAAGTGCCTTCTTCTTCTGGGACAAGCACAATGGAGAAGCTGGGGAAATGGCTAATCGGTGCCAGTCCCAGCTGATTCAACCCTTTCTGCTGAGCCTCTCTTCCTTCCCTCCGTGGCCACAAAAAGCTCAGCTGAAAACAAGCCATAACCCTTCATGAGGAAGCTCTTCAGTGGGTTGATTTCCAAAGGTGCTGCCTGAGGATAGAAGGAAGGACTTCCCCAAAAGGTCCCCAGGGAGGTACCTGAACTAAAGAAAGAGTCCATGCTGTATCCACACCTGCTCTTACCCAGCTCTCTTTGTGGTCCCAGGATGGCTCCGATCTGAATAGAGCTCAACAGGTGGAACTGCATAAGGAGGATACCAGCAGAGACCATCTTGACAATAGGAAAGAACTTCCTTGGGGAGCAAAATTGGAACTGCCACCTATGGTCATAGAGCCAGACAGGTAGTGGAGAGATTTCTATCATTTCCATTGCCTGAGAGGGATGTCCAATAATAATTCCTTTCTTGGCTTCTATTTTTAATATTAAAGGGATTTCTCAACCCCAGGATGAATATTTTTTTTCTTTTAGATGTTAATTATATTGTTTTAAAATGTTAATTCTATTCATCGATGCCAGTCAAGTTATTTCTTTTTTTTAAACCCTTATATATATACTGTATATTATATATATGTATATGTATATGTATATATCTGTATATGTATATGTATATATATGTATATATATATACTGTGTATTGGCTCCAAGGCAGAAGAGTGATAAGTGCTAGGCAATGGGGGTCAAGTGACTTGCCCAGGTTCACACAGCTGGGAAGTGGCTGAAGCCGGATTCGAACCTAGGACCTCCCACCTCTAGGCTTGGCTCTCAATCCACTGAGCTACCCAGCCGCCCACCCACCCCCTTAGGATTCTTTACAATATCTAATGATAAATGGTTCTCACGATCAATTTAAGTGTTCATTGAGGAACTTTGTATGGAAATTGAAGTTATGGATCACGAACAAGAGGAAATAATCTCAAACTACAACTCTGCTGTGACTCAGTAATAGTCGCCTTTAGATATTCCATTTTCAAAGAGCCATCATGGAAGTGATGAATGAGACACAGTGACTCCAAAAGCAAATGTTGACAGCAGTAATAGAAAGTACAGATTTTGGTTGGCTTGTAGTACTTGCCCAGAGTTAGAAAATGAAGAAAAGTCTGGGGTCAGATTTGAACCTACGACCTCTGGTCTTGAGGCCCAGCTCTCTGTCCACTGAGCCACTCAGCTGCGCTCCAACTTCCTTTTCCTGAACTACTCAAGGGTTTTCAACTTTCCCAGGGTTGGTTGGTTTCGTTGTTTGGTAGCTAGGAGCCTGACTACATGGCTTCAAGGCTAAATGGCCACAGGTGCCCAGGCTATTTGGCTTGCTGGAGGCTTCATTCATTAGGACACTCAAAAAGCCTGCTGATCTGAACCATGGACTTCAGGAGAAGCCTGAGCTTCACAAAGCTTCCTTTGACAAAGGGCACTCCATCAACAAGTGCCTTCTTCTTCTGGGACAAGCACAATGGAGAAGCTGGGGAAATGGCTAATCGGTGCCAGTCCCAGCTGATTCAACCCTTTCTGCTGAGCCTCTCTTCCTTCCCTCCGTGGCCACAAAAAGCTCAGCTGAAAACAAGCCATAACCCTTCATGAGGAAGCTCTTCAGTGGGTTGATTTCCAAAGGTGCTGCCTGAGGATAGAAGGAAGGACTTCCCCAAAAGGTCCCCAGGGAGGTACCTGAACTAAAGAAAGAGTCCATGCTGTATCCACACCTGCTCTTACCCAGCTCTCTTTGTGGTCCCAGGATGGCTCCGATCTGAATAGAGCTCAACAGGTGGAACTGCATAAGGAGGATACCAGCAGAGACCAGCTTGACAATAGGAAAGAACTTCCTTGGGGAGCAAAATTGGAACTGCCACCTATGGTCATAGAGCCAGACAGGTAGTGGAGAGATTTCTATCATTTCCATTGCCTGAGAGGGATGTCCAATAATAATTCCTTTCTTGGCTTCTATTTTTAATATTAAAGGGATTTCTCAACCCCAGGATGAATATTTTTTTTCTTTTAGATGTTAATTATATTGTTTTAAAATGTTAATTCTATTCATCGATGCCAGTCAAGTTATTTCTTTTTTTTTAAACCCTTATATATATACTGTATATTATATATATGTATATGTATATGTATATATCTGTATATGTATATGTATATATATGTATATATATATACTGTGTATTGGCTCCAAGGCAGAAGAGTGGTAAGGGCTAGGCAATGGGGGTCAAGTGACTTGCCCAGGTTCACACAGCTGGGAAGTGGCTGAAGCCGGATTCGAACCTAGGACCTCCCACCTCTAGGCTTGGCTCTCAATCCACTGAGCTACCCAGCCGCCCAATCCACTGAGCTACCCAGCCGCCCACCCACCCCCTTAGGATTCTTTACAATATCTAATGATAAATGGTTCTCACGATCAATTTAAGTGTTCATTGAGGAACTTTGTATGGAAATTGAAGTTATGGATCACGAACAAGAGGAAATAATCTCAAACTACAACTCTGCTGTGACTCAGTAATAGTCGCCTTTAGATATTCCATTTTCAAAGAGCCATCATGGAAGTGATGAATGAGACACAGTGACTCCAAAAGCAAATGTTGACAGCAGTAATAGAAAGTACAGATTTTGGTTGGCTTGTAGTACTTGCCCAGAGTTAGAAAATGAAGAAAAGTCTGGGGTCAGATTTGAACCTACGACCTCTGGTCTTGAGGCCCAGCTCTCTGTCCACTGAGCCACTCAGCTGCGCTCCAACTTCCTTTTCCTGAACTACTCAAGGGTTTTCAACTTTCCCAGGGTTGGTTGGTTTCGTTGTTTGGTAGCTAGGAGCCTGACTACATGGCTTCAAGGCTAAATGGCCACAGGTGCCCAGGCTATTTGGCTTGCTGGAGGCTTCATTCATTAGGACACTCAAAAAGCCTGCTGATCTGAACCATGGACTTCAGGAGAAGCCTGAGCTTCACAAAGCTTCCTTTGACAAAGGGCACTCCATCAACAAGTGCCTTCTTCTTCTGGGACAAGCACAATGGAGAAGCTGGGGAAATGGCTAATCGGTGCCAGTCCCAGCTGATTCAACCCTTTCTGCTGAGCCTCTCTTCCTTCCCTCCGTGGCCACAAAAAGCTCAGCTGAAAACAAGCCATAACCCTTCATGAGGAAGCTCTTCAGTGGGTTGATTTCCAAAGGTGCTGCCTGAGGATAGAAGGAAGGACTTCCCCAAAAGGTCCCCAGGGAGGTACCTGAACTAAAGAAAGAGTCCATGCTGTATCCACACCTGCTCTTACCCAGCTCTCTTTGTGGTCCCAGGATGGCTCTGATCTGAATAGAGCTCAACAGGTGGAACTGCATAAGGAGGATACCAGCAGAGACCAGCTTGACAATAGGAAAGAACTTCCTTGGGGAGCAAAATTGGAACTGCCACCTATGGTCATAGAGCCAGACAGGTAGTGGAGAGATTTCTATCATTTCCATTGCCTGAGAGGGATGTCCAATAATAATTCCTTTCTTGGCTTCTATTTTTAATATTAAAGGGATTTCTCAACCCCAGGATGAATATTTTTTTCTTTTAGATGTTAATTATATTGTTTTAAAATGTTAATTCTATTCATCGATGCCAGTCAAGTTATTTCTTTTTTTTAAACCCTTATATATATACTGTATATTATATATATGTATATGTATATATCTGTATATGTATATGTATATGTATATATATGTATATATATACATATATATACTGTGTATTGGCTCCAAGGCAGAAGAGTGGTAAGGGCTAGGCAATGGGGGTCAAGTGACTTGCCCAGGTTCACACAGCTGGGAAGTGGCTGAAGCCGGATTCGAACCTAGGACCTCCCACCTCTAGGCTTGGCTCTCAATCCACTGAGCTACCCAGCCGCCCAATCCACTGAGCTACCCAGCCGCCCACCCACCCCCTTAGGATTCTTTACAATATCTAATGATAAATGGTTCTCACGATCAATTTAAGTGTTCATTGAGGAACTTTGTATGGAAATTGAAGTTATGGATCACAAACAAGAGGAAATAATCTCAAACTACAACTCTGCTGTGACTCAGTAATAGTCGCCTTTAGATATTCCATTTTCAAAGAGCCATCATGGAAGTGATGAATGAGACACAGTGACTCCAAAAGCAAATATTGACAGCAGTAATAGAAAGTACAGATTTTGGTTGGCTTGTAGTACTTGCCCAGAGTTAGAAAATGAAGAAAAGTCTGGGGTCAGATTTGAACCTACGACCTCTGGTCTTGAGGCCCAGCTCTCTGTCCACTGAGCCACTCAGCTGCGCTCCAACTTCCTTTTCCTGAACTACTCAAGGGTTTTCAACTTTCCCAGGGTTGGTTGGTTTCGTTGTTTGGTAGCTAGGAGCCTGACTACATGGCTTCAAGGCTAAATGGCCACAGGTGCCCAGGCTATTTGGCTTGCTGGAGGCTTCATTCATTAGGACACTCAAAAAGCCTGCTGATCTGAACCATGGACTTCAGGAGAAGCCTGAGCTTCACAAAGCTTCCTTTGACAAAGGGCACTCCATCAACAAGTGCCTTCTTCTTCTGGGACAAGCACAATGGAGAAGCTGGGGAAATGGCTAATCGGTGCCAGTCCCAGCTGATTCAACCCTTTCTGCTGAGCCTCTCTTCCTTCCCTCCGTGGCCACAAAAAGCTCAGCTGAAAACAAGCCATAACCCTTCATGAGGAAGCTCTTCAGTGGGTTGATTTCCAAAGGTGCTGCCTGAGGATAGAAGGTAGGACTTCCCCAAAAGGTCCCCAGGGAGGTACCTGAACTAAAGAAAGAGTCCATGCTGTATCCACACCTGCTCTTACCCAGCTCTCTTTGTGGTCCCAGGATGGCTCCGATCTGAATAGAGCTCAACAGGTGGAACTGCATAAGGAGGATACCAGCAGAGACCATCTTGACAATAGGAAAGAACTTCCTTGGGGAGCAAAATTGGAACTGCCACCTATGGTCATAGAGCCAGACAGGTAGTGGAGAGATTTCTATCATTTCCATTGCCTGAGAGGGATGTCCAATAATAATTCCTTTCTTGGCTTCTATTTTTAATATTAAAGGGATTTCTCAACCCCAGGATGAATATTTTTTTTCTTTTAGATGTTAATTATATTGTTTTAAAATGTTAATTCTATTCATCGATGCCAGTCAAGTTATTTCTTTTTTTTAAACCCTTATATATATACTGTATATTATATATATGTATATGTATATGTATATATCTGTATATGTATATGTATATATATGTATATATATATACTGTGTATTGGCTCCAAGGCAGAAGAGTGATAAGGGCTAGGCAATGGGGGTCAAGTGACTTGCCCAGGTTCACACAGCTGGGAAGTGGCTGAAGCCGGATTCGAACCTAGGACCTCCCACCTCTAGGCTTGGCTCTCAATCCACTGAGCTACCCAGCCGCCCACCCACCCCCTTAGGATTCTTTACAATATCTAATGATAAATGGTTCTCACGATCAATTTAAGTGTTCATTGAGGAACTTTGTATGGAAATTGAAGTTATGGATCACGAACAAGAGGAAATAATCTCAAACTACAACTCTGCTGTGACTCAGTAATAGTCGCCTTTCGATATTCCATTTTCAAAGAGCCATCATGGAAGTGATGAATGAGACACAGTGACTCCAAAAGCAAATGTTGACAGCAGTAATAGAAAGTACAGATTTTGGTTGGCTTGTAGTACTTGCCCAGAGTTAGAAAATGAAGAAAAGTCTGGGGTCAGATTTGAACCTACGACCTCTGGTCTTGAGGCCCAGCTCTCTGTCCACTGAGCCATTCAGCTGCGCTCCAACTTCCTTTTCCTGAACTACTCAAGGGTTTTCAACTTTCCCAGGGTTGGTTGGTTTCGTTGTTTGGTAGCTAGGAGCCTGACTACATGGCTTCAAGGCTAAATGGCCACAGGTGCCCAGGCTATTTGGCTTGCTGGAGGCTTCATTCATTAGGACACTCAAAAAGCCTGCTGATCTGAACCATGGACTTCAGGAGAAGCCTGAGCTTCACAAAGCTTCCTTTGACAAAGGGCACTCCATCAACAAGTGCCTTCTTCTTCTGGGACAAGCACAATGGAGAAGCTGGGGAAATGGCTAATCGGTGCCAGTCCCAGCTGATTCAACCCTTTCTGCTGAGCCTCTCTTCCTTCCCTCCGTGGCCACAAAAAGCTCAGCTGAAAACAAGCCATAACCCTTCATGAGGAAGCTCTTCAGTGGGTTGATTTCCAAAGGTGCTGCCTGAGGATAGAAGGAAGGACTTCCCCAAAAGGTTCCCAGGGAGGTACCTGAACTAAAGAAAGAGTCCATGCTGTATCCACACCTGCTCTTACCCAGCTCTCTTTGTGGTCCCAGGATGGCTCCGATCTGAATAGAGCTCAACAGGTGGAACTGCATAAGGAGGATACCAGCAGAGACCAGCTTGACAATAGGAAAGAACTTCCTTGGGGAGCAAAATTGGAACTGCCACCTATGGTCATAGAGCCAGACAGGTAGTGGAGAGATTTCTATCATTTCCATTGCCTGAGAGGGATGTCCAATAATAATTCCTTTCTTGGCTTCTATTTTTAATATTAAAGGGATTTCTCAACCCCAGGATGAATATTTTTTTCTTTTAGATGTTAATTATATTGTTTTAAAATGTTAATTCTATTCATCGATGCCAGTCAAGTTATTTCTTTTTTTTAAACCCTTATATATATACTGTATATTATATATATGTATATGTATATGTATATATCTGTATATGTATATGTATATATATGTATATATATACATATATATACTGTGTATTGGCTCCAAGGCAGAAGAGTGGTAAGGGCTAGGCAATGGGGGTCAAGTGACTTGCCCAGGTTCACACAGCTGGGAAGTGGCTGAAGCCGGATTCGAACCTAGGACCTCCCACCTCTAGGCTTGGCTCTCAATCCACTGAGCTACCCAGCCGCCCAATCCACTGAGCTACCCAGCCGCCCACCCACCCCCTTAGGATTCTTTACAATATCTAATGATAAATGGTTCTCACGATCAATTTAAGTGTTCATTGAGGAACTTTGTATGGAAATTGAAGTTATGGATCACGAACAAGAGGAAATAATCTCAAACTACAACTCTGCTGTGACTCAGTAATAGTCGCCTTTAGATATTCCATTTTCAAAGAGCCATCATGGAAGTGATGAATGAGACACAGTGACTCCAAAAGCAAATGTTGACAGCAGTAATAGAAAGTACAGATTTTGGTTGGCTTGTAGTACTTGCCCAGAGTTAGAAAATGAAGAAAAGTCTGGGGTCAGATTTGAACCTACGACCTCTGGTCTTGAGGCCCAGCTCTCTGTCCACTGAGCCACTCAGCTGCGCTCCAACTTCCTTTTCCTGAACTACTCAAGGGTTTTCAACTTTCCCAGGGTTGGTTGGTTTCGTTGTTTGGTAGCTAGGTGCCTGACTACATGGCTTCAAGGCTAAATGGCCACAGGTGCCCAGGCTATTTGGCTTGCTGGAGGCTTCATTCATTAGGACACTCAAAAAGCCTGCTGATCTGAACCATGGACTTCAGGAGAAGCCTGAGCTTCACAAAGCTTCCTTTGACAAAGGGCACTCCATCAACAAGTGCCTTCTTCTTCTGGGACAAGCACAATGGAGAAGCTGGGGAAATGGCTAATCGGTGCCAGTCCCAGCTGATTCAACCCTTTCTGCTGAGCCTCTCTTCCTTCCCTCCGTGGCCACAAAAAGCTCAGCTGAAAACAAGCCATAACCCTTCATGAGGAAGCTCTTCAGTGGGTTGATTTCCAAAGGTGCTGCCTGAGGATAGAAGGAAGGACTTCCCCAAAAGGTCCCCAGGGAGGTACCTGAACTAAAGAAAGAGTCCATGCTGTATCCACACCTGCTCTTACCCAACTCTCTTTGTGGTCCCAGGATGGCTCCGATCTGAATAGAGCTCAACAGGTGGAACTGCATAAGGAGGATACCAGCAGAGACCAGCTTGACAATAGGAAAGAACTTCCTTGGGGAGCAAAATTGGAACTGCCACCTATGGTCATAGAGCCAGACAGGTAGTGGAGAGATTTCTATCATTTCCATTGCCTGAGAGGGATGTCCAATAATAATTCCTTTCTTGGCTTCTATTTTTAATATTAAAGGGATTTCTCAACCCCAGGATGAATATTTTTTTCTTTTAGATGTTAATTATATTGTTTTAAAATGTTAATTCTATTCATCGATGCCAGTCAAGTTATTTCTTTTTTTTAAACCCTTATATATATACTGTATATTATTATATGTATATGTATATGTATATATCTGTATATGTATATGTATATATATGTATATATATACATATATATACTGTGTATTGGCTCCAAGGCAGAAGAGTGGTAAGGGCTAGGCAATGGGGGTCAAGTGACTTGCCCAGGTTCACACAGCTGGGAAGTGGCTGAAGCCGGATTCGAACCTAGGACCTCCCACCTCTAGGCTTGGCTCCCAATCCACTGAGCTACCCAGCCGCCCACCCACCCCCTTAGGATTCTTTACAATATCTAATGATAAATGGTTCTCACGATCAATTTAAGTGTTCATTGAGGAACTTTGTATGGAAATTGAAGTTATGGATCACAAACAAGAGGAAATAATCTCAAACTACAACTCTGCTGTGACTCAGTAATAGTCGCCTTTAGATATTCCATTTTCAAAGAGCCATCATGGAAGTGATGAATGAGACACAGTGACTCCAAAAGCAAATGTTGACAGCAGTAATAGAAAGTACAGATTTTGGTTGGCTTGTAGTACTTGCCCAGAGTTAGAAAATGAAGAAAAGTCTGGGGTCAGATTTGAACCTACGACCTCTGGTCTTGAGGCCCAGCTCTCTGTCCACTGAGCCACTCAGCTGCGCTCCAACTTCCTTTTCCTGAACTACTCAAGGGTTTTCAACTTTCCCAGGGTTGGTTGGTTTCGTTGTTTGGTAGCTAGGAGCCTGACTACATGGCTTCAAGGCTAAATGGCCACAGGTGCCCAGGCTATTTGGCTTGCTGGAGGCTTCATTCATTAGGACACTCAAAAAGCCTGCTGATCTGAACCATGGACTTCAGGAGAAGCCTGAGCTTCACAAAGCTTCCTTTGACAAAGGGCACTCCATCAACAAGTGCCTTCTTCTTCTGGGACAAGCACAATGGAGAAGCTGGGGAAATGGCTAATCGGTGCCAGTCCCAGCTGATTCAACCCTTTCTGCTGAGCCTCTCTTCCTTCCCTCCGTGGCCACAAAAAGCTCAGCTGAAAACAAGCCATAACCCTTCATGAGGAAGCTCTTCAGTGGGTTGATTTCCAAAGGTGCTGCCTGAGGATAGAAGGAAGGACTTCCCCAAAAGGTCCCCAGGGAGGTACCTGAACTAAAGAAAGAGTCCATGCTGTATCCACACCTGCTCTTACCCAGCTCTCTTTGTGGTCCCAGGATGGCTCCGATCTGAATAGAGCTCAACAGGTGGAACTGCATAAGGAGGATACCAGCAGAGACCAGCTTGACAATAGGAAAGAACTTCCTTGGGGAGCAAAATTGGAACTGCCACCTATGGTCATAGAGCCAGACAGGTAGTGGAGAGATTTCTATCATTTCCATTGCCTGAGAGGGATGTCCAATAATAATTCATTTCTTGGCTTCTATTTTTAATATTAAAGGGATTTCTCAACCCCAGGATGAATATTTTTTTTCTTTTAGATGTTAATTATATTGTTTTAAAATGTTAATTCTATTCATCGATGCCAGTCAAGTTATTTCTTTTTTTTAAACCCTTATATATATACTGTATATTATATATATGTATATGTATATGTATATATCTGTATATGTATATGTATATGTATATATATGTATATATATATATATATACTGTGTATTGGCTCCAAGGCAGAAGAGTGGTAAGGGCTAGGCAATGGGGGTCAAGTGACTTGCCCAGGTTCACACAGCTGGGAAGTGGCTGAAGCCGGATTCGAACCTAGGACCTCCCACCTCTAGGCTTGGCTCTCAATCCACTGAGCTACCCAGCCGCCCAATCCACTGAGCTACCCAGCCGCCCACCCACCCCCTTAGGATTCTTTACAATATCTAATGATAAATGGTTCTCACGATCAATTTAAGTGTTCATTGAGGAACTTTGTATGGAAATTGAAGTTATGGATCACGAACAAGAGGAAATAATCTCAAACTACAACTCTGCTGTGACTCAGTAATAGTCGCCTTTAGATATTCCATTTTCAAAGAGCCATCATGGAAGTGATGAATGAGACACAGTGACTCCAAAAGCAAATGTTGACAGCAGTAATAGAAAGTACAGATTTTGGTTGGCTTGTAGTACTTGCCCAGAGTTAGAAAATGAAGAAAAGTCTGGGGTCAGATTTGAACCTACGACCTCTGGTCTTGAGGCCCAGCTCTCTGTCCACTGAGCCACTCAGCTGCGCTCCAACTTCCTTTTCCTGAACTACTCAAGGGTTTTCAACTTTCCCAGGGTTCGTTGGTTTCGTTGTTTGGTAGCTAGGAGCCTGACTACATGGCTTCAAGGCTAAATGGCCACAGGTGCCCAGGCTATTTGGCTTGCTGGAGGCTTCATTCATTAGGACACTCAAAAAGCCTGCTGATCTGAACCATGGACTTCAGGAGAAGCCTGAGCTTCACAAAGCTTCCTTTGACAAAGGGCACTCCATCAACAAGTGCCTTCTTCTTCTGGGACAAGCACAATGGAGAAGCTGGGGAAATGGCTAATCGGTGCCAGTCCCAGCTGATTCAACCCTTTCTGCTGAGCCTCTCTTCCTTCCCTCCGTGGCCACAAAAAGCTCAGCTGAAAACAAGCCATAACCCTTCATGAGGAAGCTCTTCAGTGGGTTGATTTCCAAAGGTGCTGCCTGAGGATAGAAGGAAGGACTTCCCCAAAAGGTCCCCAGGGAGGTACCTGAACTAAAGAAAGAGTCCATGCTGTATCCACACCTGCTCTTACCCAGCTCTCTTTGTGGTCCCAGGATGGCTCCGATCTGAATAGAGCTCAACAGGTGGAACTGCATAAGGAGGATACCAGCAGAGACCAGCTTGACAATAGGAAAGAACTTCCTTGGGGAGCAAAATTGGAACTGCCACCTATGGTCATAGAGCCAGACAGGTAGTGGAGAGATTTCTATCATTTCCATTGCCTGAGAGGGATGTCCAATAATAATTCCTTTCTTGGCTTCTATTTTTAATATTAAAGGGATTTCTCAACCCCAGGATGAATATTTTTTTTCTTTTAGATGTTAATTATATTGTTTTAAAATGTTAATTCTATTCATCGATGCCAGTCAAGTTATTTCTTTTTTTTAAACCCTTATATATATACTGTATATTATATATATATATGTATATGTATATGTATATATCTGTATATGTATATGTATATATATGTATATACATGTATATATATATATATATATACTGTGTATTGGCTCCAAGGCAGAAGAGTGGTAAGGGCTAGGCAATGGGGGTCAAGTGTCTTGCCCAGGTTCACACAGCTGGGAAGTGGCTGAAGCCGGATTCGAACCTAGGACCTCCCACCTCTAGGCTTGGCTCTCAATCCACTGAGCTACCCAGCCGCCCACCCACCCCCTTAGGATTCTTTACAATATCTAATGATAAATGGTTCTCACGATCAATTTAAGTGTTCATTGAGGAACTTTGTATGGAAATTGAAGTTATGGATCACGAACAAGAGGAAATAATCTCAAACTACAACTCTGCTGTGACTCAGTAATAGTCGCCTTTAGATATTCCATTTTCAAAGAGCCATCATGGAAGTGATGAATGAGACACAGTGACTCCAAAAGCAAATGTTGACAGCAGTAATAGAAAGTACAGATTTTGGTTGGCTTGTAGTACTTGCCCAGAGTTAGAAAATGAAGAAAAGTCTGGGGTCAGATTTGAACCTACGACCTCTGGTCTTGAGGCCCAGCTCTCTGTCCACTGAGCCACTCAGCTGCGCTCCAACTTCCTTTTCCTGAACTACTCAAGGGTTTTCAACTTTCCCAGGGTTCGTTGGTTTCGTTGTTTGGTAGCTAGGAGCCTGACTACATGGCTTCAAGGCTAAATGGCCACAGGTGCCCAGGCTATTTGGCTTGCTGGAGGCTTCATTCATTAGGACACTCAAAAAGCCTGCTGATCTGAACCATGGACTTCAGGAGAAGCCTGAGCTTCACAAAGCTTCCTTTGACAAAGGGCACTCCATCAACAAGTGCCTTCTTCTTCTGGGACAAGCACAATGGAGAAGCTGGGGAAATGGCTAATCGGTGCCAGTCCCAGCTGATTCAACCCTTTCTGCTGAGCCTCTCTTCCTTCCCTCCGTGGCCACAAAAAGCTCAGCTGAAAACAAGCCATAACCCTTCATGAGGAAGCTCTTCAGTGGGTTGATTTCCAAAGGTGCTGCCTGAGGATAGAAGGAAGGACTTCCCCAAAAGGTCCCCAGGGAGGTACCTGAACTAAAGAAAGAGTCCATGCTGTATCCACACCTGCTCTTACCCAGCTCTCTTTGTGGTCCCAGGATGGCTCCGATCTGAATAGAGCTCAACAGGTGTAACTGCATAAGGAGGATACCAGCAGAGACCAGCTTGACAATAGGAAAGAACTTCCTTGGGGAGCAAAATTGGAACTGCCACCTATGGTCATAGAGCCAGATAGGTAGTGGAGAGATTTCTATCATTTCCATTGCCTGAGAGGGATGTCCAATAATAATTCATTTCTTGGCTTCTATTTTTAATATTAAAGGGATTTCTCAACCCCAGGATGAATATTTTTTTTCTTTTAGATGTTAATTATATTGTTTTAAAATGTTAATTCTATTCATCGATGCCAGTCAAGTTATTTCTTTTTTTTAAACCCTTATATATATACTGTATATTATATATATGTATATGTATATGTATATATCTGTATATGTATATGTATATGTATATATATGTATATATATACATATATATACTGTGTATTGGCTCCAAGGCAGAAGAGTGGTAAGGGCTAGGCAATGGGGGTCAAGTGACTTGCCCAGGTTCACACAGCTGGGAAGTGGCTGAAGCCGGATTCGAACCTAGGACCTCCCACCTCTAGGCTTGGCTCTCAATCCACTGAGCTACCCAGCCGCCCAATCCACTGAGCTACCCAGCCGCCCACCCACCCCCTTAGGATTCTTTACAATATCTAATGATAAATGGTTCTCACGATCAATTTAAGTGTTCATTGAGGAACTTTGTATGGAAATTGAAGTTATGGATCACGAACAAGAGGAAATAATCTCAAACTACAACTCTGCTGTGACTCAGTAATAGTCGCCTTTAGATATTCCATTTTCAAAGAGCCATCATGGAAGTGATGAATGAGACACAGTGACTCCAAAAGCAAATGTTGACAGCAGTAATAGAAAGTACAGATTTTGGTTGGCTTGTAGTACTTGCCCAGAGTTAGAAAATGAAGAAAAGTCTGGGGTCAGATTTGAACCTACGACCTCTGGTCTTGAGGCCCAGCTCTCTGTCCACTGAGCCACTCAGCTGCGCTCCAACTTCCTTTTCCTGAACTACTCAAGGGTTTTCAACTTTCCCAGGGTTGGTTGGTTTCGTTGTTTGGTAGCTAGGAGCCTGACTACATGGCTTCAAGGCTAAATGGCCACAGGTGCCCAGGCTATTTGGCTTGCTGGAGGCTTCATTCATTAGGACACTCAAAAAGCCTGCTGATCTGAACCATGGACTTCAGGAGAAGCCTGAGCTTCACAAAGCTTCCTTTGACAAAGGGCACTCCATCAACAAGTGCCTTCTTCTTCTGGGACAAGCACAATGGAGAAGCTGGGGAAATGGCTAATCGGTGCCAGTCCCAGCTGATTCAACCCTTTCTGCTGAGCCTCTCTTCCTTCCCTCCGTGGCCACAAAAAGCTCAGCTGAAAACAAGCCATAACCCTTCATGAGGAAGCTCTTCAGTGGGTTGATTTCCAAAGGTGCTGCCTGAGGATAGAAGGAAGGACTTCCCCAAAAGGTCCCCAGGGAGGTACCTGAACTAAAGAAAGAGTCCATGCTGTATCCACACCTGCTCTTACCCAGCTCTCTTTGTGGTCCCAGGATGGCTCCGATCTGAATAGAGCTCAACAGGTGGAACTGCATAAGGAGGATACCAGCAGAGACCAGCTTGACAATAGGAAAGAACTTCCTTGGGGAGCAAAATTGGAACTGCCACCTATGGTCATAGAGCCAGACAGGTAGTGGAGAGATTTCTATCATTTCCATTGCCTGAGAGGGATGTCCAATAATAATTCCTTTCTTGGCTTCTATTTTTAATATTAAAGGGATTTCTCAACCCCAGGATGAATATTTTTTTTCTTTTAGATGTTAATTATATTGTTTTAAAATGTTAATTCTATTCATCGATGCCAGTCAAGTTATTTCTTTTTTTTAAACCCTTATATATATACTGTATATTATATATATGTATATGTATATATCTGTATATGTATATGTATATATATGTATATATATATATATATATATATATATATATATATACATATATATACTGTGTATTGGCTCCAAGGCAGAAGAGTGGTAAGGGCTAGGCAATGGGGGTCAAGTGACTTGCCCAGGTTCACACAGCTGGGAAGTGGCTGAAGCCGGATTCGAACCTAGGACCTCCCACCTCTAGGCTTGGCTCTCAATCCAATGAGCTACCCAGCCGCCCACCCACCCCCTTAGGATTCTTTACAATATGTAATGATAAATGGTTCTCACGATCAATTTAAGTGTTCATTGAGGAACTTTGTATGGAAATTGAAGTTATGGATCACGAACAAGAGGAAATAATCTCAAACTACAACTCTGCTGTGACTCAGTAATAGTCGCCTTTAGATATTCCATTTTCAAAGAGCCATCATGGAAGTGAGGAATGAGACACAGTGACTCCAAAAGCAAATGTTGACAGCAGTAATAGAAAGTACAGATTTTGGTTGGCTTGTAGTACTTGCCCAGAGTTAGAAAATGAAGAAAAGTCTGGGGTCAGATTTGAACCTACCACCTCTGGTCTTGAGGCCCAGCTCTCTGTCCACTGAGCCACTCAGCTGCGCTCCAACTTCCTTTTCCTGAACTACTCAAGGGTTTTCAACTTTCCCAGGGTTGGTTGGTTTCGTTGTTTGGTAGCTAGGAGCCTGACTACATGGCTTCAAGGCTAAATGGCCACAGGTGCCCAGGCTATTTGGCTTGCTGGAGGCTTCATTCATTAGGACACTCAAAAAGCCTGCTGATCTGAACCATGGACTTCAGGAGAAGCCTGAGCTTCACAAAGCTTCCTTTGACAAAGGGCACTCCATCAACAAGTGCCTTCTTCTTCTGGGACAAGCACAATGGAGAAGCTGGGGAAATGGCTAATCGGTGCCAGTCCCAGCTGATTCAACCCTTTCTGCTGAGCCTCTCTTCCTTCACTCCGTGGCCACAAAAAGCTCAGCTGAAAACAAGCCATAACCCTTCATGAGGAAGCTCTTCAGTGGGTTGATTTCCAAAGGTGCTGCCTGAGGATAGAAGGAAGGACTTCCCCAAAAGGTCCCCAGGGAGGTACCTGAACTAAAGAAAGAGTCCATGCTGTATCCACACCTGCTCTTACCCAGCTCTCTTTGTGGTCCCAGGATGGCTCCGATCTGAATAGAGCTCAACAGGTGGAACTGCATAAGGAGGATACCAGCAGAGACCAGCTTGACAATAGGAAAGAACTTCCTTGGGGAGCAAAATTGGAACTGCCACCTATGGTCATAGAGCCAGACAGGTAGTGGAGAGATTTCTATCATTTCCATTGCCTGAGAGGGATGTCCAATAATAATTCCTTTCTTGGCTTCTATTTTTAATATTAAAGGGATTTCTCAACCCCAGGATGAATATTTTTTTCTTTTAGATGTTAATTATATTGTTTTAAAATGTTAATTCTATTCATCGATGCCAGTCAAGTTATTTCTTTTTTTTAAACCCTTATATATATACTGTATATTATATATATATGTATATGTATATGTATATATCTGTATCTGTATATGTATATGTATATATATGTATATATATGTATATATATATACTGTGTATTGGCTCCAAGGCAGAAGAGTGGTAAGGGCTAGGCAATGGGGGTCAAGTGACTTGCCCAGGTTCACACAGCTGGGAAGTGGCTGAAGCCGGATTCGAACCTAGGACCTCCCACCTCTAGGCTTGGCTCTCAATCCACTGAGCTACCCAGCCGCCCAATCCACTGAGCTACCCAGCCGCCCACCCACCCCCTTAGGATTCTTTACAATATCTAATGATAAATGGTTCTCACGATCAATTTAAGTGTTCATTGAGGAACTTTGTATGGAAATTGAAGTTATGGATCACGAACAAGAGGAAATAATCTCAAACTACAACTCTGCTGTGACTCAGTAATAGTCGCCTTTAGATATTCCATTTTCAAAGAGCCATCATGGAAGTGATGAATGAGACACAGTGACTCCAAAAGCAAATGTTGACAGCAGTAATATAAAGTACAGATTTTGGTTGGCTTGTAGTACTTGCCCAGAGTTAGAAAATGAAGAAAAGTCTGGGGTCAGATTTGAACCTACGACCTCTGGTCTTGAGGCCCAGCTCTCTGTCCACTGAGCCACTCAGCTGCGCTCCAACTTCCTTTTCCTGAACTACTCAAGGGTTTTCAACTTTCCCAGGGTTGGTTGGTTTCGTTCTTTGGTAGCTAGGAGCCTGACTACATGGCTTCAAGGCTAAATGGCCACAGGTGCCCAGGCTATTTGGCTTGCTGGAGGCTTCATTCATTAGGACACTCAAAAAGCCTGCTGATCTGAACCATGGACTTCAGGAGAAGCCTGAGCTTCACAAAGCTTCCTTTGACAAAGGGCACTCCATCAACAAGTGCCTTCTTCTTCTGGGACAAGCACAATGGAGAAGCTGGGGAAATGGCTAATCGGTGCCAGTCCCAGCTGATTCAACCCTTTCTGCTGAGCCTCTCTTCCTTCCCTCCGTGGCCACAAAAAGCTCAGCTGAAAACAAGCCATAACCCTTCATGAGGAAGCTCTTCAGTGGGTTGATTTCCAAAGGTGCTGCCTGAGGATAGAAGGAAGGACTTCCCCAAAAGGTCCCCAGGGAGGTACCTGAACTAAAGAAAGAGTCCATGCTGTATCCACACCTGCTCTTACCCAGCTCTCTTTGTGGTCCCAGGATGGCTCCGATCTGAATAGAGCTCAACAGGTGGAACTGCATAAGGAGGATACCAGCAGAGACCAGCTTGACAATAGGAAAGAACTTCCTTGGGGAGCAAAATTGGAACTGCCACCTATGGTCATAGAGCCAGACAGGTAGTGGAGAGATTTCTATCATTTCCATTGCCTGAGAGGGATGTCCAATAATAATTCCTTTCTTGGCTTCTATTTTTAATATTAAAGGGATTTCTCAACCCCAGGATGAATATTTTTTTTCTTTTAGATGTTAATTATATTGTTTTAAAATGTTAATTCTATTCATCGATGCCAGTCAAGTTATTTCTCTTTTTTAAACCCTTATATATATACTGTATATTATATATATATGTATATGTATATGTATATATCTGTATATGTATATGTATATGTATATATATGTATATATATACATATATATACTGTGTATTGGCTCCAAGGCAGAAGAGCGGTAAGGGCTAGGCAATGGGGGTCAAGTGACTTGCCCAGGTTCACACAGCTGGGAAGTGGCTGAAGCCGGATTCGAACCTAGGACCTCCCACCTCTAGGCTTGGCTCTCAATCCACTGAGCTACCCAGCCGCCCACCCACCCCCTTAGGATTCTTTACAATATCTAATGATAAATGGTTCTCACGATCAATTTAAGTGTTCATTGAGGAACTTTGTATGGAAATTGAAGTTATGGATCACGAACAAGAGGAAATAATCTCAAACTACAACTCTGCTGTGACTCAGTAATAGTCGCCTTTAGATATTCCATTTTCAAAGAGCCATCATGGAAGTGATGAATGAGACACAGTGACTCCAAAAGCAAATGTTGACAGCAGTAATAGAAAGTACAGATTTTGGTTGGCTTGTAGTACTTGCCCAGAGTTAGAAAATGAAGAAAAGTCTGGGGTCAGATTTGAACCTACGACCTCTGGTCTTGAGGCCCAGCTCTCTGTCCACTGAGCCACTCAGCTGCGCTCCAACTTCCTTTTCCTGAACTACTCAAGGGTTTTCAACTTTCCCAGGGTTGGTTGGTTTCGTTGTTTGGTAGCTAGGAGCCTGACTACATGGCTTCAAGGCTAAATGGCCACAGATGCCCAGGCTATTTGGCTTGCTGGAGGCTTCATTCATTAGGACACTCAAAAAGCCTGCTGATCTGAACCATGGACTTCAGGAGAAGCCTGAGCTTCACAAAGCTTCCTTTGACAAAGGGCACTCCATCAACAAGTGCCTTCTTCTTCTGGGACAAGCACAATGGAGAAGCTGGGGAAATGGCTAATCGGTGCCAGTCCCAGCTGATTCAACCCTTTCTGCTGAGCCTCTCTTCCTTCCCTCCGTGGCCACAAAAAGCTCAGCTGAAAACAAGCCATAACCCTTCATGAGGAAGCTCTTCAGTGGGTTGATTTCCAAAGGTGCTGCCTGAGGATAGAAGGAAGGACTTCCCCAAAAGGTCCCCAGGGAGGTACCTGAACTAAAGAAAGAGTCCATGCTGTATCCACACCTGCTCTTACCCAGCTCTCTTTGTGGTCCCAGGATGGCTCCGATCTGAATAGAGCTCAACAGGTGGAACTGCATAAGGAGGATACCAGCAGAGACCAGCTTGACAATAGGAAAGAACTTCCTTGGGGAGCAAAATTGGAACTGCCACCTATGGTCATAGAGCCAGACAGGTAGTGGAAAGATTTCTATCATTTCCATTGCCTGAGAGGGATGTCCAATAATAATTCCTTTCTTGGCTTCTATTTTTAATATTAAAGGGATTTCTCAACCCCAGGATGAATATTTTTTTCTTTTAGATGTTAATTATATTGTTTTAAAATGTTAATTCTATTCATCGATGCCAGTCAAGTTATTTCTTTTTTTTAAACCCTTATATATATACTGTATATTATATATATGTATATGTATATGTATATATCTGTATATGTATATGTATATGTATATATATGTATATATATACATATATATACTGTGTATTGGCTCCAAGGCAGAAGAGTGGTAAGGGCTAGGCAATGGGGGTCAAGTGACTTGCCCAGGTTCACACAGCTGGGAAGTGGCTGAAGCCGGATTCGAACCTAGGACCTCCCACCTCTAGGCTTGGCTCTCAATCCACTGAGCTACCCAGCCGCCCAATCCACTGAGCTACCCAGCCGCCCACCCACCCCCTTAGGATTCTTTACAATATCTAATGATAAATGGTTCTCACGATCAATTTAAGTGTTCATTGAGGAACTTTGTATGGAAATTGAAGTTATGGATCACGAACAAGAGGAAATCATCTCAAACTACAACTCTGCTGTGACTCAGTAATAGTCGCCTTTAGATATTCCATTTTCAAAGAGCCATCATGGAAGTGAGGAATGAGACACAGTGACTCCAAAAGCAAATGTTGACAGCAGTAATAGAAAGTACAGATTTTGGTTGGCTTGTAGTACTTGCCCAGAGTTAGAAAATGAAGAAAAGTCTGGGGTCAGATTTGAACCTACGACCTCTGGTCTTGAGGCCCAGCTCTCTGTCCACTGAGCCACTCAGCTGCGCTCCAACTTCCTTTTCCTGAACTACTCAAGGGTTTTCAACTTTCCCAGGGTTGGTTGGTTTCGTTGTTTGGTAGCTAGGAGCCTGACTACATGGCTTCAAGGCTAAATGGCCACAGGTGCCCAGGCTATTTGGCTTGCTGGAGGCTTCATTCATTAGGACACTCAAAAAGCCTGCTGATCTGAACCATGGACTTCAGGAGAAGCCTGAGCTTCACAAAGCTTCCTTTGACAAAGGGCACTCCATCAACAAGTGCCTTCTTCTTCTGGGACAAGCACAATGGAGAAGCTGGGGAAATGGCTAATCGGTGCCAGTCCCAGCTGATTCAACCCTTTCTGCTGAGCCTCTCTTCCTTCCCTCCGTGGCCACAAAAAGCTCAGCTGAAAACAAGCCATAACCCTTCATGAGGAAGCTCTTCAGTGGGTTGATTTCCAAAGGTGCTGCCTGAGGATAGAAGGAAGGACTTCCCCAAAAGGTCCCCAGGGAGGTACCTGAACTAAAGAAAGAGTCCATGCTGTATCCACACCTGCTCTTACCCAGCTCTCTTTGTGGTCCCAGGATGGCTCCGATCTGAATAGAGCTCAACAGGTGGAACTGCATAAGGAGGATACCAGCAGAGACCAGCTTGACAATAGGAAAGAACTTCCTTGGGGAGCAAAATTGGAACTGCCACCTATGGTCATAGAGCCAGACAGGTAGTGGAGAGATTTCTATCATTTCCATTGCCTGAGAGGGATGTCCAATAATAATTCCTTTCTTGGCTTCTATTTTTAATATTAAAGGGATTTCTCAACCCCAGGATGAATATTTTTTTCTTTTAGATGTTAATTATATTGTTTTAAAATGTTAATTCTATTCATCGATGCCAGTCAAGTTATTTCTTTTTTTTAAACCCTTATATATATACTGTATATTATATATATGTATATGTATATGTATATATCTGTATCTGTATATGTATATATATGTATATATATATATAAACTGTGTATTGGCTCCAAGGCAGAAGAGTGGTAAGGGCTAGGCAATGGGGGTCAAGTGACTTGCCCAGGTTCACACAGCTGGGAAGTGGCTGAAGCCGGATTCGAACCTAGGACCTCCCACCTCTAGGCTTGGCTCTCAATCCACTGAGCTACCCAGCCGCCCAATCCACTGAGCTACCCAGCCGCCCACCCACCCCCTTAGGATTCTTTACAATATCTAATGATAAATGGTTCTCACGATCAATTTAAGTGTTCATTGAGGAACTTTGTATGGAAATTGAAGTTATGGATCACAAACAAGAGGAAATAATCTCAAACTACAACTCTGCTGTGACTCAGTAATAGTCGCCTTTAGATATTCCATTTTCAAAGAGCCATCATGGAAGTGAGGAATGAGACACAGTGACTCCAAAAGCAAATGTTGACAGCAGTAATAGAAAGTACAGATTTTGGTTGGCTTGTAGTACTTGCCCAGAGTTAGAAAATGAAGAAAAGTCTGGGGTCAGATTTGAACCTACGACCTCTGGTCTTGAGGCCCAGCTCTCTGTCCACTGAGCCACTCAGCTGCGCTCCAACTTCCTTTTCCTGAACTACTCAAGGGTTTTCAACTTTCCCAGGGTTGGTTGGTTCCGTTGTTTGGTAGCTAGGAGCCTGACTACATGGCTTCAAGGCTAAATGGCCACAGGTGCCCAGGCTATTTGGCTTGCTGGAGGCTTCATTCATTAGGACACTCAAAAAGCCTGCTGATCTGAACCATGGACTTCAGGAGAAGCCTGAGCTTCACAAAGCTTCCTTTGACAAAGGGCACTCCATCAACAAGTGCCTTCTTCTTCTGGGACAAGCACAATGGAGAAGCTGGGGAAATGGCTAATCGGTGCCAGTCCCAGCTGATTCAACCCTTTCTGCTGAGCCTCTCTTCCTTCCCTCCGTGGCCACAAAAAGCTCAGCTGAAAACAAGCCATAACCCTTCATGAGGAAGCTCTTCAGTGGGTTGATTTCCAAAGGTGCTGCCTGAGGATAGAAGGAAGGACTTCCCCAAAAGGTCCCCAGGGAGGTACCTGAACTAAAGAAAGAGTCCATGCTGTATCCACACCTGCTCTTACCCAGCTCTCTTTGTGGTCCCAGGATGGCTCCGATCTGAATAGAGCTCAACAGGTGGAACTGCATAAGGAGGATACCAGCAGAGACCAGCTTGACAATAGGAAAGAACTTCCTTGGGGAGCAAAATTGGAACTGCCACCTATGGTCATAGAGCCAGACAGGTAGTGGAGAGATTTCTATCATTTCCATTGCCTGAGAGGGATGTCCAATAATAATTCCTTTCTTGGCTTCTATTTTTAATATTAAAGGGATTTCTCAACCCCAGGATGAATATTTTTTTCTTTTAGATGTTAATTATATTGTTTTAAAATGTTAATTCTATTCATCGATGCCAGTCAAGTTATTTCTTTTTTTTAAACCCTTATATATATACTGTATATTATATATATGTATATGTATATGTATATATCTGTATCTGTATATGTATATGTATATATATGTATATATATATATAAACTGTGTATTGGCTCCAAGGCAGAAGAGTGGTAAGGGCTAGGCAATGGGGGTCAAGTGACTTGCCCAGGTTCACACAGCTGGGAAGTGGCTGAAGCCGGATTCGAACCTAGGACCTCCCACCTCTAGGCTTGGCTCTCAATCCACTGAGCTACCCAGCCGCCCAATCCACTGAGCTACCCAGCCGCCCACCCACCCCCTTAGGATTCTTTACAATATCTAATGATAAATGGTTCTCACGATCAATTTAAGTGTTCATTGAGGAACTTTGTATGGAAATTGAAGTTATGGATCACAAACAAGAGGAAATAATCTCAAACTACAACTCTGCTGTGACTCAGTAATAGTCGCCTTTAGATATTCCATTTTCAAAGAGCCATCATGGAAGTGATGAATGAGACACAGTGACTCCAAAAGCAAATGTTGACAGCAGTAATAGAAAGTACAGATTTTGGTTGGCTTGTAGTACTTGCCCAGAGTTAGAAAATGAAGAAAAGTCTGGGGTCAGATTTGAACCTACGACCTCTGGTCTTGAGGCCCAGCTCTCTGTCCACTGAGCCACTCAGCTGCGCTCCAACTTCCTTTTCCTGAACTACTCAAGGGTTTTCAACTTTCCCAGGGTTGGTTGGTTTCGTTGTTTGGTAGCTAGGAGCCTGACTACATGGCTTCAAGGCTAAATGGCCACAGGTGCCCAGGCTATTTGGCTTGCTGGAGGCTTCATTCATTAGGACACTCAAAAAGCCTGCTGATCTGAACCATGGACTTCAGGAGAAGCCTGAGCTTCACAAAGCTTCCTTTGACAAAGGGCACTCCATCAACAAGTGCCTTCTTCTTCTGGGACAAGCACAATGGAGAAGCTGGGGAAATGGCTAATCGGTGCCAGTCCCAGCTGATTCAACCCTTTCTGCTGAGCCTCTCTTCCTTCCCTCCGTGGCCACAAAAAGCTCAGCTGAAAACAAGCCATAACCCTTCATGAGGAAGCTCTTCAGTGGGTTGATTTCCAAAGGTGCTGCCTGAGGATAGAAGGAAGGACTTCCCCAAAAGGTCCCCAGGGAGGTACCTGAACTAAAGAAAGAGTCCATGCTGTATCCACACCTGCTCTTACCCAGCTCTCTTTGTGGTCCCAGGATGGCTCCGATCTGAATAGAGCTCAACAGGTGGAACTGCATAAGGAGGATACCAGCAGAGACCAGCTTGACAATAGGAAAGAACTTCCTTGGGGAGCAAAATTGGAACTGCCACCTATGGTCATAGAGCCAGACAGGTAGTGGAGAGATTTCTATCATTTCCATTGCCTGAGAGGGATGTCCAATAATAATTCCTTTCTTGGCTTCTATTTTTAATATTAAAGGGATTTCTCAACCCCAGGATGAATATTTTTTTCTTTTAGATGTTAATTATATTGTTTTAAAATGTTAATTCTATTCATCGATGCCAGTCAAGTTATTTCTTTTTTTTAAACCCTTATATATATACTGTATATTATATATATGTATATGTATATGTATATATCTGTATCTGTATATGTATATGTATATATATGTATATATATACATATATATACTGTGTATTGGCTCCAAGGCAGAAGAGTGGTAAGGGCTAGGCAATGGGGGTCAAGTGACTTGCCCAGGTTCACACAGCTGGGAAGTGGCTGAAGCCGGATTCGAACCTAGGACCTCCCACCTCTAGGCTTGGCTCTCAATCCACTGAGCTACCCAGCCGCCCACCCACCCCCTTAGGATTCTTTACAATATCTAATGATAAATGGTTCTCACGATCAATTTAAGTGTTCATTGAGGAACTTTGTATGGAAATTGAAGTTATGGATCACGAACAAGAGGAAATAATCTCAAACTACAACTCTGCTGTGACTCAGTAATAGTCGCCTTTAGATATTCCATTTTCAAAGAGCCATCATGGAAGTGAGGAATGAGACACAGTGACTCCAAAAGCAAATGTTGACAGCAGTAATAGAAAGTACAGATTTTGGTTGGCTTGTAGTACTTGCCCAGAGTTAGAAAATGAAGAAAAGTCTGGGGTCAGATTTGAACCTACGACCTCTGGTCTTGAGGCCCAGCTCTCTGTCCACTGAGCCACTCAGCTGCGCTCCAACTTCCTTTTCCTGAACTACTCAAGGGTTTTCAACTTTCCCAGGGTTGGTTGGTTTCGTTGTTTGGTAGCTAGGAGCCTGACTACATGGCTTCAAGGCTAAATGGCCACAGGTGCCCAGGCTATTTGGCTTGCTGGAGGCTTCATTCATTAGGACACTCAAAAAGCCTGCTGATCTGAACCATGGACTTCAGGAGAAGCCTGAGCTTCACAAAGCTTCCTTTGACAAAGGGCACTCCATCAACAAGTGCCTTCTTCTTCTGGGACAAGCACAATGGAGAAGCTGGGGAAATGGCTAATCGGTGCCAGTCCCAGCTGATTCAACCCTTTCTGCTGAGCCTCTCTTCCTTCCCTCCGTGGCCACAAAAAGCTCAGCTGAAAACAAGCCATAACCCTTCATGAGGAAGCTCTTCAGTGGGTTGATTTCCAAAGGTGCTGCCTGAGGATAGAAGGAAGGACTTCCCCAAAAGGTCCCCAGGGAGGTACCTGAACTAAAGAAAGAGTCCATGCTGTATCCACACCTGCTCTTACCCAGCTCTCTTTGTGGTCCCAGGATGGCTCCGATCTGAATAGAGCTCAACAGGTGGAACTGCATAAGGAGGATACCAGCAGAGACCAGCTTGACAATAGGAAAGAACTTCCTTGGGGAGCAAAATTGGAACTGCCACCTATGGTCATAGAGCCAGACAGGTAGTGGAGAGATTTCTATCATTTCCATTGCCTGAGAGGGATGTCCAATAATAATTCCTTTCTTGGCTTCTATTTTTAATATTAAAGGGATTTCTCAACCCCAGGATGAATATTTTTTTCTTTTAGATGTTAATTATATTGTTTTAAAATGTTAATTCTATTCATCGATGCCAGTCAAGTTATTTCTTTTTTTTAAACCCTTATATATATACTGTATATTATATATATGTATATGTATATGTATATATCTGTATATGTATATGTATATGTATATATATGTATATATATACATATATATACTGTGTATTGGCTCCAAGGCAGAAGAGTGGTAAGGGCTAGGCAATGGGGGTCAAGTGACTTGCCCAGGTTCACACAGCTGGGAAGTGGCTGAAGCCGGATTCGAACCTAGGACCTCCCACCTCTAGGCTTGGCTCTCAATCCACTGAGCTACCCAGCCGCCCACCCACCCCCTTAGGATTCTTTACAATATCTAATGATAAATGGTTCTCACGATCAATTTAAGTGTTCATTGAGGAACTTTGTATGGAAATTGAAGTTATGGATCACGAACAAGAGGAAATAATCTCAAACTACAACTCTGCTGTGACTCAGTAATAGTCGCCTTTAGATATTCCATTTTCAAAGAGCCATCATGGAAGTGATGAATGAGACACAGTGACTCCAAAAGCAAATGTTGACAGCAGTAATAGAAAGTACAGATTTTGGTTGGCTTGTAGTACTTGCCCAGAGTTAGAAAATGAAGAAAAGTCTGGGGTCAGATTTGAACCTACGACCTCTGGTCTTGAGGCCCAGCTCTCTGTCCACTGAGCCACTCAGCTGCGCTCCAACTTCCTTTTCCTGAACTACTCAAGGGTTTTCAACTTTCCCAGGGTTGGTTGGTTTCGTTGTTTGGTAGCTAGGAGCCTGACTACATGGCTTCAAGGCTAAATGGCCACAGGTGCCCAGGCTATTTGGCTTGCTGGAGGCTTCATTCATTAGGACACTCAAAAAGCCTGCTGATCTGAACCATGGACTTCAGGAGAAGCCTGAGCTTCACAAAGCTTCCTTTGACAAAGGGCACTCCATCAACAAGTGCCTTCTTCTTCTGGGACAAGCACAATGGAGAAGCTGGGGAAATGGCTAATCGGTGCCAGTCCCAGCTGATTCAACCCTTTCTGCTGAGCCTCTCTTCCTTCCCTCCGTGGCCACAAAAAGCTCAGCTGAAAACAAGCCATAACCCTTCATGAGGAAGCTCTTCAGTGGGTTGATTTCCAAAGGTGCTGCCTGAGGATAGAAGGAAGGACTTCCCCAAAAGGTCCCCAGGGAGGTACCTGAACTAAAGAAAGAGTCCATGCTGTATCCACACCTGCTCTTACCCAGCTCTCTTTGTGGTCCCAGGATGGCTCCGATCTGAATAGAGCTCAACAGGTGGAACTGCATAAGGAGGATACCAGCAGAGACCAGCTTGACAATAGGAAAGAACTTCCTTGGGGAGCAAAATTGGAACTGCCACCTATGGTCATAGAGCCAGACAGGTAGTGGAGAGATTTCTATCATTTCCATTGCCTGAGAGGGATGTCCAATAATAATTCCTTTCTTGGCTTCTATTTTTAATATTAAAGGGATTTCTCAACCCCAGGATGAATATTTTTTTCTTTTAGATGTTAATTATATTGTTTTAAAATGTTAATTCTATTCATCGATGCCAGTCAAGTTATTTCTTTTTTTTAAACCCTTATATATATACTGTATATTATATATATGTATATGTATATGTATATATCTGTATATGTATATGTATATGTATATATATGTATATATATACATATATATACTGTGTATTGGCTCCAAGGCAGAAGAGTGGTAAGGGCTAGGCAATGGGGGTCAAGTGACTTGCCCAGGTTCACACAGCTGGGAAGTGGCTGAAGCCGGATTCGAACCTAGGACCTCCCACCTCTAGGCTTGGCTCTCAATCCACTGAGCTACCCAGCCGCCCACCCACCCCCTTAGGATTCTTTACAATATCTAATGATAAATGGTTCTCACGATCAATTTAAGTGTTCATTGAGGAACTTTGTATGGAAATTGAAGTTATGGATCACGAACAAGAGGAAATAATCTCAAACTACAACTCTGCTGTGACTCAGTAATAGTCGCCTTTAGATATTCCATTTTCAAAGAGCCATCATGGAAGTGATGAATGAGACACAGTGACTCCAAAAGCAAATGTTGACAGCAGTAATAGAAAGTACAGATTTTGGTTGGCTTGTAGTACTTGCCCAGAGTTAGAAAATGAAGAAAAGTCTGGGGTCAGATTTGAACCTACGACCTCTGGTCTTGAGGCCCAGCTCTCTGTCCACTGAGCCACTCAGCTGCGCTCCAACTTCCTTTTCCTGAACTACTCAAGGGTTTTCAACTTTCCCAGGGTTGGTTGGTTTCGTTGTTTGGTAGCTAGGAGCCTGACTACATGGCTTCAAGGCTAAATGGCCACAGGTGCCCAGGCTATTTGGCTTGCTGGAGGCTTCATTCATTAGGACACTCAAAAAGCCTGCTGATCTGAACCATGGACTTCAGGAGAAGCCTGAGCTTCACAAAGCTTCCTTTGACAAAGGGCACTCCATCAACAAGTGCCTTCTTCTTCTGGGACAAGCACAATGGAGAAGCTGGGGAAATGGCTAATCGGTGCCAGTCCCAGCTGATTCAACCCTTTCTGCTGAGCCTCTCTTCCTTCCCTCCGTGGCCACAAAAAGCTCAGCTGAAAACAAGCCATAACCCTTCATGAGGAAGCTCTTCAGTGGGTTGATTTCCAAAGGTGCTGCCTGAGGATAGAAGGAAGGACTTCCCCAAAAGGTCCCCAGGGAGGTACCTGAACTAAAGAAAGAGTCCATGCTGTATCCACACCTGCTCTTACCCAGCTCTCTTTGTGGTCCCAGGATGGCTCCGATCTGAATAGAGCTCAACAGGTGGAACTGCATAAGGAGGATACCAGCAGAGACCAGCTTGACAATAGGAAAGAACTTCCTTGGGGAGCAAAATTGGAACTGCCACCTATGGTCATAGAGCCAGACAGGTAGTGGAAAGATTTCTATCATTTCCATTGCCTGAGAGGGATGTCCAATAATAATTCCTTTCTTGGCTTCTATTTTTAATATTAAAGGGATTTCTCAACCCCAGGATGAATATTTTTTTCTTTTAGATGTTAATTATATTGTTTTAAAATGTTAATTCTATTCATCGATGCCAGTCAAGTTATTTCTTTTTTTTAAACCCTTATATATATACTGTATATTATATATATATGTATATGTATATGTATATATCTGTATCTGTATATGTATATGTATATATATGTATATATATGTATATATATATACTGTGTATTGGCTCCAAGGCAGAAGAGTGGTAAGGGCTAGGCAATGGGGGTCAAGTGACTTGCCCAGGTTCACACAGCTGGGAAGTGGCTGAAGCCGGATTCGAACCTAGGACCTCCCACCTCTAGGCTTGGCTCTCAATCCACTGAGCTACCCAGCCGCCCAATCCACTGAGCTACCCAGCCGCCCACCCACCCCCTTAGGATTCTTTACAATATCTAATGATAAATGGTTCTCACGATCAATTTAAGTGTTCATTGAGGAACTTTGTATGGAAATTGAAGTTATGGATCACGAACAAGAGGAAATAATCTCAAACTACAACTCTGCTGTGACTCAGTAATAGTCGCCTTTAGATATTCCATTTTCAAAGAGCCATCATGGAAGTGATGAATGAGACACAGTGACTCCAAAAGCAAATGTTGACAGCAGTAATAGAAAGTACAGATTTTGGTTGGCTTGTAGTACTTGCCCAGAGTTAGAAAATGAAGAAAAGTCTGGGGTCAGATTTGAACCTACGACCTCTGGTCTTGAGGCCCAGCTCTCTGTCCACTGAGCCACTCAGCTGCGCCCCAACTTCCTTTTCCTGAACTACTCAAGGGTTTTCAACTTTCCCAGGGTTGGTTGGTTTCGTTCTTTGGTAGCTAGGAGCCTGACTACATGGCTTCAAGGCTAAATGGCCACAGGTGCCCAGGCTATTTGGCTTGCTGGAGGCTTCATTCATTAGGACACTCAAAAAGCCTGCTGATCTGAACCATGGACTTCAGGAGAAGCCTGAGCTTCACAAAGCTTCCTTTGACAAAGGGCACTCCATCAACAAGTGCCTTCTTCTTCTGGGACAAGCACAATGGAGAAGCTGGGGAAATGGCTAATCGGTGCCAGTCCCAGCTGATTCAACCCTTTCTGCTGAGCCTCTCTTCCTTCCCTCCGTGGCCACAAAAAGCTCAGCTGAAAACAAGCCATAACCCTTCATGAGGAAGCTCTTCAGTGGGTTGATTTCCAAAGGTGCTGCCTGAGGATAGAAGGAAGGACTTCCCCAAAAGGTCCCCAGGGAGGTACCTGAACTAAAGAAAGAGTCCATGCTGTATCCACACCTGCTCTTACCCAGCTCTCTTTGTGGTCCCAGGATGGCTCCGATCTGAATAGAGCTCAACAGGTGGAACTGCATAAGGAGGATACCAGCAGAGACCAGCTTGACAATAGGAAAGAACTTCCTTGGGGAGCAAAATTGGAACTGCCACCTATGGTCATAGAGCCAGACAGGTAGTGGAGAGATTTCTATCATTTCCATTGCCTGAGAGGGATGTCCAATAATAATTCCTTTCTTGGCTTCTATTTTTAATATTAAAGGGATTTCTCAACCCCAGGATGAATATTTTTTTTCTTTTAGATGTTAATTATATTGTTTTAAAATGTTAATTCTATTCATCGATGCCAGTCAAGTTATTTCTCTTTTTTAAACCCTTATATATATACTGTATATTATATATATATGTATATGTATATGTATATATCTGTATATGTATATGTATATGTATATATATGTATATATATACATATATATACTGTGTATTGGCTCCAAGGCAGAAGAGTGGTAAGGGCTAGGCAATGGGGGTCAAGTGACTTGCCCAGGTTCACACAGCTGGGAAGTGGCTGAAGCCGGATTCGAACCTAGGACCTCCCACCTCTAGGCTTGGCTCTCAATCCACTGAGCTACCCAGCCGCCCACCCACCCCCTTAGGATTCTTTACAATATCTAATGATAAATGGTTCTCACGATCAATTTAAGTGTTCATTGAGGAACTTTGTATGGAAATTGAAGTTATGGATCACGAACAAGAGGAAATAATCTCAAACTACAACTCTGCTGTGACTCAGTAATAGTCGCCTTTAGATATTCCATTTTCAAAGAGCCATCATGGAAGTGATGAATGAGACACAGTGACTCCAAAAGCAAATGTTGACAGCAGTAATAGAAAGTACAGATTTTGGTTGGCTTGTAGTACTTGCCCAGAGTTAGAAAATGAAGAAAAGTCTGGGGTCAGATTTGAACCTACGACCTCTGGTCTTGAGGCCCAGCTCTCTGTCCACTGAGCCACTCAGCTGCGCTCCAACTTCCTTTTCCTGAACTACTCAAGGGTTTTCAACTTTCCCAGGGTTGGTTGGTTTCGTTGTTTGGTAGCTAGGAGCCTGACTACATGGCTTCAAGGCTAAATGGCCACAGGTGCCCAGGCTATTTGGCTTGCTGGAGGCTTCATTCATTAGGACACTCAAAAAGCCTGCTGATCTGAACCATGGACTTCAGGAGAAGCCTGAGCTTCACAAAGCTTCCTTTGACAAAGGGCACTCCATCAACAAGTGCCTTCTTCTTCTGGGACAAGCACAATGGAGAAGCTGGGGAAATGGCTAATCGGTGCCAGTCCCAGCTGATTCAACCCTTTCTGCTGAGCCTCTCTTCCTTCCCTCCGTGGCCACAAAAAGCTCAGCTGAAAACAAGCCATAACCCTTCATGAGGAAGCTCTTCAGTGGGTTGATTTCCAAAGGTGCTGCCTGAGGATAGAAGGAAGGACTTCCCCAAAAGGTCCCCAGGGAGGTACCTGAACTAAAGAAAGAGTCCATGCTGTATCCACACCTGCTCTTACCCAGCTCTCTTTGTGGTCCCAGGATGGCTCCGATCTGAATAGAGCTCAACAGGTGGAACTGCATAAGGAGGATACCAGCAGAGACCAGCTTGACAATAGGAAAGAACTTCCTTGGGGAGCAAAATTGGAACTGCCACCTATGGTCATAGAGCCAGACAGGTAGTGGAAAGATTTCTATCATTTCCATTGCCTGAGAGGGATGTCCAATAATAATTCCTTTCTTGGCTTCTATTTTTAATATTAAAGGGATTTCTCAACCCCAGGATGAATATTTTTTTCTTTTAGATGTTAATTATATTGTTTTAAAATGTTAATTCTATTCATCGATGCCAGTCAAGTTATTTCTTTTTTTTAAACCCTTATATATATACTGTATATTATATATATATGTATATGTATATGTATATATCTGTATCTGTATATGTATATGTATATATATGTATATATATGTATATATATATACTGTGTATTGGCTCCAAGGCAGAAGAGTGGTAAGGGCTAGGCAATGGGGGTCAAGTGACTTGCCCAGGTTCACACAGCTGGGAAGTGGCTGAAGCCGGATTCGAACCTAGGACCTCCCACCTCTAGGCTTGGCTCTCAATCCACTGAGCTACCCAGCCGCCCAATCCACTGAGCTACCCAGCCGCCCACCCACCCCCTTAGGATTCTTTACAATATCTAATGATAAATGGTTCTCACGATCAATTTAAGTGTTCATTGAGGAACTTTGTATGGAAATTGAAGTTATGGATCACGAACAAGAGGAAATCATCTCAAACTACAACTCTGCTGTGACTCAGTAATAGTCGCCTTTAGATATTCCATTTTCAAAGAGCCATCATGGAAGTGAGGAATGAGACACAGTGACTCCAAAAGCAAATGTTGACAGCAGTAATAGAAAGTACAGATTTTGGTTGGCTTGTAGTACTTGCCCAGAGTTAGAAAATGAAGAAAAGTCTGGGGTCAGATTTGAACCTACGACCTCTGGTCTTGAGGCCCAGCTCTCTGTCCACTGAGCCACTCAGCTGCGCTCCAACTTCCTTTTCCTGAACTACTCAAGGGTTTTCAACTTTCCCAGGGTTGGTTGGTTTCGTTGTTTGGTAGCTAGGAGCCTGACTACATGGCTTCAAGGCTAAATGGCCACAGGTGCCCAGGCTATTTGGCTTGCTGGAGGCTTCATTCATTAGGACACTCAAAAAGCCTGCTGATCTGAACCATGGACTTCAGGAGAAGCCTGAGCTTCACAAAGCTTCCTTTGACAAAGGGCACTCCATCAACAAGTGCCTTCTTCTTCTGGGACAAGCACAATGGAGAAGCTGGGGAAATGGCTAATCGGTGCCAGTCCCAGCTGATTCAACCCTTTCTGCTGAGCCTCTCTTCCTTCCCTCCGTGGCCACAAAAAGCTCAGCTGAAAACAAGCCATAACCCTTCATGAGGAAGCTCTTCAGTGGGTTGATTTCCAAAGGTGCTGCCTGAGGATAGAAGGAAGGACTTCCCCAAAAGGTCCCCAGGGAGGTACCTGAACTAAAGAAAGAGTCCATGCTGTATCCACACCTGCTCTTACCCAGCTCTCTTTGTGGTCCCAGGATGGCTCCGATCTGAATAGAGCTCAACAGGTGGAACTGCATAAGGAGGATACCAGCAGAGACCAGCTTGACAATAGGAAAGAACTTCCTTGGGGAGCAAAATTGGAACTGCCACCTATGGTCATAGAGCCAGACAGGTAGTGGAGAGATTTCTATCATTTCCATTGCCTGAGAGGGATGTCCAATAATAATTCCTTTCTTGGCTTCTATTTTTAATATTAAAGGGATTTCTCAACCCCAGGATGAATATTTTTTTCTTTTAGATGTTAATTATATTGTTTTAAAATGTTAATTCTATTCATCGATGCCAGTCAAGTTATTTCTTTTTTTTAAACCCTTATATATATACTGTATATTATATATATGTATATGTATATGTATATATCTGTATCTGTATATGTATATGTATATATATGTATATATATATATAAACTGTGTATTGGCTCCAAGGCAGAAGAGTGGTAAGGGCTAGGCAATGGGGGTCAAGTGACTTGCCCAGGTTCACACAGCTGGGAAGTGGCTGAAGCCGGATTCGAACCTAGGACCTCCCACCTCTAGGCTTGGCTCTCAATCCACTGAGCTACCCAGCCGCCCAATCCACTGAGCTACCCAGCCGCCCACCCACCCCCTTAGGATTCTTTACAATATCTAATGATAAATGGTTCTCACGATCAATTTAAGTGTTCATTGAGGAACTTTGTATGGAAATTGAAGTTATGGATCACAAACAAGAGGAAATAATCTCAAACTACAACTCTGCTGTGACTCAGTAATAGTCGCCTTTAGATATTCCATTTTCAAAGAGCCATCATGGAAGTGAGGAATGAGACACAGTGACTCCAAAAGCAAATGTTGACAGCAGTAATAGAAAGTACAGATTTTGGTTGGCTTGTAGTACTTGCCCAGAGTTAGAAAATGAAGAAAAGTCTGGGGTCAGATTTGAACCTACGACCTCTGGTCTTGAGGCCCAGCTCTCTGTCCACTGAGCCACTCAGCTGCGCTCCAACTTCCTTTTCCTGAACTACTCAAGGGTTTTCAACTTTCCCAGGGTTGGTTGGTTCCGTTGTTTGGTAGCTAGGAGCCTGACTACATGGCTTCAAGGCTAAATGGCCACAGGTGCCCAGGCTATTTGGCTTGCTGGAGGCTTCATTCATTAGGACACTCAAAAAGCCTGCTGATCTGAACCATGGACTTCAGGAGAAGCCTGAGCTTCACAAAGCTTCCTTTGACAAAGGGCACTCCATCAACAAGTGCCTTCTTCTTCTGGGACAAGCACAATGGAGAAGCTGGGGAAATGGCTAATCGGTGCCAGTCCCAGCTGATTCAACCCTTTCTGCTGAGCCTCTCTTCCTTCCCTCCGTGGCCACAAAAAGCTCAGCTGAAAACAAGCCATAACCCTTCATGAGGAAGCTCTTCAGTGGGTTGATTTCCAAAGGTGCTGCCTGAGGATAGAAGGAAGGACTTCCCCAAAAGGTCCCCAGGGAGGTACCTGAACTAAAGAAAGAGTCCATGCTGTATCCACACCTGCTCTTACCCAGCTCTCTTTGTGGTCCCAGGATGGCTCCGATCTGAATAGAGCTCAACAGGTGGAACTGCATAAGGAGGATACCAGCAGAGACCAGCTTGACAATAGGAAAGAACTTCCTTGGGGAGCAAAATTGGAACTGCCACCTATGGTCATAGAGCCAGACAGGTAGTGGAGAGATTTCTATCATTTCCATTGCCTGAGAGGGATGTCCAATAATAATTCCTTTCTTGGCTTCTATTTTTAATATTAAAGGGATTTCTCAACCCCAGGATGAATATTTTTTTCTTTTAGATGTTAATTATATTGTTTTAAAATGTTAATTCTATTCATCGATGCCAGTCAAGTTATTTCTTTTTTTTAAACCCTTATATATATACTGTATATTATATATATGTATATGTATATGTATATATCTGTATCTGTATATGTATATGTATATATATGTATATATATATATAAACTGTGTATTGGCTCCAAGGCAGAAGAGTGGTAAGGGCTAGGCAATGGGGGTCAAGTGACTTGCCCAGGTTCACACAGCTGGGAAGTGGCTGAAGCCGGATTCGAACCTAGGACCTCCCACCTCTAGGCTTGGCTCTCAATCCACTGAGCTACCCAGCCGCCCAATCCACTGAGCTACCCAGCCGCCCACCCACCCCCTTAGGATTCTTTACAATATCTAATGATAAATGGTTCTCACGATCAATTTAAGTGTTCATTGAGGAACTTTGTATGGAAATTGAAGTTATGGATCACGAACAAGAGGAAATCATCTCAAACTACAACTCTGCTGTGACTCAGTAATAGTCGCCTTTAGATATTCCATTTTCAAAGAGCCATCATGGAAGTGATGAATGAGACACAGTGACTCCAAAAGCAAATGTTGACAGCAGTAATAGAAAGTACAGATTTTGGTTGGCTTGTAGTACTTGCCCAGAGTTAGAAAATGAAGAAAAGTCTGGGGTCAGATTTGAACCTACGACCTCTGGTCTTGAGGCCCAGCTCTCTGTCCACTGAGCCACTCAGCTGCGCTCCAACTTCCTTTTCCTGAACTACTCAAGGGTTTTCAACTTTCCCAGGGTTGGTTGGTTTCGTTGTTTGGTAGCTAGGAGCCTGACTACATGGCTTCAAGGCTAAATGGCCACAGGTGCCCAGGCTATTTGGCTTGCTGGAGGCTTCATTCATTAGGACACTCAAAAAGCCTGCTGATCTGAACCATGGACTTCAGGAGAAGCCTGAGCTTCACAAAGCTTCCTTTGACAAAGGGCACTCCATCAACAAGTGCCTTCTTCTTCTGGGACAAGCACAATGGAGAAGCTGGGGAAATGGCTAATCGGTGCCAGTCCCAGCTGATTCAACCCTTTCTGCTGAGCCTCTCTTCCTTCCCTCCGTGGCCACAAAAAGCTCAGCTGAAAACAAGCCATAACCCTTCATGAGGAAGCTCTTCAGTGGGTTGATTTCCAAAGGTGCTGCCTGAGGATAGAAGGAAGGACTTCCCCAAAAGGTCCCCAGGGAGGTACCTGAACTAAAGAAAGAGTCCATGCTGTATCCACACCTGCTCTTACCCAGCTCTCTTTGTGGTCCCAGGATGGCTCCGATCTGAATAGAGCTCAACAGGTGGAACTGCATAAGGAGGATACCAGCAGAGACCAGCTTGACAATAGGAAAGAACTTCCTTGGGGAGCAAAATTGGAACTGCCACCTATGGTCATAGAGCCAGACAGGTAGTGGAGAGATTTCTATCATTTCCATTGCCTGAGAGGGATGTCCAATAATAATTCCTTTCTTGGCTTCTATTTTTAATATTAAAGGGATTTCTCAACCCCAGGATGAATATTTTTTTCTTTTAGATGTTAATTATATTGTTTTAAAATGTTAATTCTATTCATCGATGCCAGTCAAGTTATTTCTTTTTTTTAAACCCTTATATATATACTGTATATTATATATATGTATATGTATATGTATATATCTGTATATGTATATGTATATGTATATATATGTATATATATACATATATATACTGTGTATTGGCTCCAAGGCAGAAGAGTGGTAAGGGCTAGGCAATGGGGGTCAAGTGACTTGCCCAGGTTCACACAGCTGGGAAGTGGCTGAAGCCGGATTCGAACCTAGGACCTCCCACCTCTAGGCTTGGCTCTCAATCCACTGAGCTACCCAGCCGCCCAATCCACTGAGCTACCCAGCCGCCCACCCACCCCCTTAGGATTCTTTACAATATCTAATGATAAATGGTTCTCACGATCAATTTAAGTGTTCATTGAGGAACTTTGTATGGAAATTGAAGTTATGGATCACGAACAAGAGGAAATAATCTCAAACTACAACTCTGCTGTGACTCAGTAATAGTCGCCTTTAGATATTCCATTTTCAAAGAGCCATCATGGAAGTGAGGAATGAGACACAGTGACTCCAAAAGCAAATGTTGACAGCAGTAATAGAAAGTACAGATTTTGGTTGGCTTGTAGTACTTGCCCAGAGTTAGAAAATGAAGAAAAGTCTGGGGTCAGATTTGAACCTACGACCTCTGGTCTTGAGGCCCAGCTCTCTGTCCACTGAGCCACTCAGCTGCGCTCCAACTTCCTTTTCCTGAACTACTCAAGGGTTTTCAACTTTCCCAGGGTTGGTTGGTTTCGTTGTTTGGTAGCTAGGAGCCTGACTACATGGCTTCAAGGCTAAATGGCCACAGGTGCCCAGGCTATTTGGCTTGCTGGAGGCTTCATTCATTAGGACACTCAAAAAGCCTGCTGATCTGAACCATGGACTTCAGGAGAAGCCTGAGCTTCACAAAGCTTCCTTTGACAAAGGGCACTCCATCAACAAGTGCCTTCTTCTTCTGGGACAAGCACAATGGAGAAGCTGGGGAAATGGCTAATCGGTGCCAGTCCCAGCTGATTCAACCCTTTCTGCTGAGCCTCTCTTCCTTCCCTCCGTGGCCACAAAAAGCTCAGCTGAAAACAAGCCATAACCCTTCATGAGGAAGCTCTTCAGTGGGTTGATTTCCAAAGGTGCTGCCTGAGGATAGAAGGAAGGAATTCCCCAAAAGGTCCCCAGGGAGGTACCTGAACTAAAGAAAGAGTCCATGCTGTATCCACACCTGCTCTTACCCAGCTCTCTTTGTGGTCCCAGGATGGCTCCGATCTGAATAGAGCTCAACAGGTGGAACTGCATAAGGAGGATACCAGCAGAGACCAGCTTGACAATAGGAAAGAACTTCCTTGGGGAGCAAAATTGGAACTGCCACCTATGGTCATAGAGCCAGACAGGTAGTGGAGAGATTTCTATCATTTCCATTGCCTGAGAGGGATGTCCAATAATAATTCCTTTCTTGGCTTCTATTTTTAATATTAAAGGGATTTCTCAACCCCAGGATGAATATTTTTTTCTTTTAGATGTTAATTATATTGTTTTAAAATGTTAATTCTATTCATCGATGCCAGTCAAGTTATTTCTTTTTTTTAAACCCTTATATATATACTGTATATTATATATATATGTATATGTATATGTATATATCTGTATCTGTATATGTATATGTATATATATGTATATATATGTATATATATATACTGTGTATTGGCTCCAAGGCAGAAGAGTGGTAAGGGCTAGGCAATGGGGGTCAAGTGACTTGCCCAGGTTCACACAGCTGGGAAGTGGCTGAAGCCGGATTCGAACCTAGGACCTCCCACCTCTAGGCTTGGCTCTCAATCCACTGAGCTACCCAGCCGCCCAATCCACTGAGCTACCCAGCCGCCCACCCACCCCCTTAGGATTCTTTACAATATCTAATGATAAATGGTTCTCACGATCAATTTAAGTGTTCATTGAGGAACTTTGTATGGAAATTGAAGTTATGGATCACGAACAAGAGGAAATAATCTCAAACTACAACTCTGCTGTGACTCAGTAATAGTCGCCTTTAGATATTCCATTTTCAAAGAGCCATCATGGAAGTGATGAATGAGACACAGTGACTCCAAAAGCAAATGTTGACAGCAGTAATAGAAAGTACAGATTTTGGTTGGCTTGTAGTACTTGCCCAGAGTTAGAAAATGAAGAAAAGTCTGGGGTCAGATTTGAACCTACGACCTCTGGTCTTGAGGCCCAGCTCTCTGTCCACTGAGCCACTCAGCTGCGCTCCAACTTCCTTTTCCTGAACTACTCAAGGGTTTTCAACTTTCCCAGGGTTGGTTGGTTTCGTTGTTTGGTAGCTAGGAGCCTGACTACATGGCTTCAAGGCTAAATGGCCACAGGTGCCCAGGCTATTTGGCTTGCTGGAGGCTTCATTCATTAGGACACTCAAAAAGCCTGCTGATCTGAACCATGGACTTCAGGAGAAGCCTGAGCTTCACAAAGCTTCCTTTGACAAAGGGCACTCCATCAACAAGTGCCTTCTTCTTCTGGGACAAGCACAATGGAGAAGCTGGGGAAATGGCTAATCGGTGCCAGTCCCAGCTGATTCAACCCTTTCTGCTGAGCCTCTCTTCCTTCCCTCCGTGGCCACAAAAAGCTCAGCTGAAAACAAGCCATAACCCTTCATGAGGAAGCTCTTCAGTGGGTTGATTTCCAAAGGTGCTGCCTGAGGATAGAAGGAAGGACTTCCCCAAAAGGTCCCCAGGGAGGTACCTGAACTAAAGAAAGAGTCCATGCTGTATCCACACCTGCTCTTACCCAGCTCTCTTTGTGGTCCCAGGATGGCTCCGATCTGAATAGAGCTCAACAGGTGGAACTGCATAAGGAGGATACCAGCAGAGACCAGCTTGACAATAGGAAAGAACTTCCTTGGGGAGCAAAATTGGAACTGCCACCTATGGTCATAGAGCCAGACAGGTAGTGGAGAGATTTCTATCATTTCCATTGCCTGAGAGGGATGTCCAATAATAATTCCTTTCTTGGCTTCTATTTTTAATATTAAAGGGATTTCTCAACCCCAGGATGAATATTTTTTTTCTTTTAGATGTTAATTATATTGTTTTAAAATGTTAATTCTATTCATCGATGCCAGTCAAGTTATTTCTTTTTTTTAAACCCTTATATATATACTGTATATTATATATATGTATATGTATATGTATATATCTGTATATGTATATGTATATGTATATATATGTATATATATACATATATATACTGTGTATTGGCTCCAAGGCAGAAGAGTGGTAAGGGCTAGGCAATGGGGGTCAAGTGACTTGCCCAGGTTCACACAGCTGGGAAGTGGCTGAAGCCGGATTCGAACCTAGGACCTCCCACCTCTAGGCTTGGCTCTCAATCCACTGAGCTACCCAGCCGCCCACCCACCCCCTTAGGATTCTTTACAATATCTAATGATAAATGGTTCTCACGATCAATTTAAGTGTTCATTGAGGAACTTTGTATGGAAATTGAAGTTATGGATCACGAACAAGAGGAAATAATCTCAAACTACAACTCTGCTGTGACTCAGTAATAGTCGCCTTTAGATATTCCATTTTCAAAGAGCCATCATGGAAGTGATGAATGAGACACAGTGACTCCAAAAGCAAATGTTGACAGCAGTAATAGAAAGTACAGATTTTGGTTGGCTTGTAGTACTTGCCCAGAGTTAGAAAATGAAGAAAAGTCTGGGGTCAGATTTGAACCTACGACCTCTGGTCTTGAGGCCCAGCTCTCTGTCCACTGAGCCACTCAGCTGCGCTCCAACTTCCTTTTCCTGAACTACTCAAGGGTTTTCAACTTTCCCAGGGTTGGTTGGTTTCGTTGTTTGGTAGCTAGGAGCCTGACTACATGGCTTCAAGGCTAAATGGCCACAGGTGCCCAGGCTATTTGGCTTGCTGGAGGCTTCATTCATTAGGACACTCAAAAAGCCTGCTGATCTGAACCATGGACTTCAGGAGAAGCCTGAGCTTCACAAAGCTTCCTTTGACAAAGGGCACTCCATCAACAAGTGCCTTCTTCTTCTGGGACAAGCACAATGGAGAAGCTGGGGAAATGGCTAATCGGTGCCAGTCCCAGCTGATTCAACCCTTTCTGCTGAGCCTCTCTTCCTTCCCTCCGTGGCCACAAAAAGCTCAGCTGAAAACAAGCCATAACCCTTCATGAGGAAGCTCTTCAGTGGGTTGATTTCCAAAGGTGCTGCCTGAGGATAGAAGGAAGGACTTCCCCAAAAGGTCCCCAGGGAGGTACCTGAACTAAAGAAAGAGTCCATGCTGTATCCACACCTGCTCTTACCCAGCTCTCTTTGTGGTCCCAGGATGGCTCCGATCTGAATAGAGCTCAACAGGTGGAACTGCATAAGGAGGATACCAGCAGAGACCAGCTTGACAATAGGAAAGAACTTCCTTGGGGAGCAAAATTGGAACTGCCACCTATGGTCATAGAGCCAGACAGGTAGTGGAGAGATTTCTATCATTTCCATTGCCTGAGAGGGATGTCCAATAATAATTCCTTTCTTGGCTTCTATTTTTAATATTAAAGGGATTTCTCAACCCCAGGATGAATATTTTTTTCTTTTAGATGTTAATTATATTGTTTTAAAATGTTAATTCTATTCATCGATGCCAGTCAAGTTATTTCTTTTTTTTAAACCCTTATATATATACTGTATATTATATATATGTATATGTATATGTATATATCTGTATATGTATATGTATATGTATATATATGTATATATATACATATATATACTGTGTATTGGCTCCAAGGCAGAAGAGTGGTAAGGGCTAGGCAATGGGGGTCAAGTGACTTGCCCAGGTTCACACAGCTGGGAAGTGGCTGAAGCCGGATTCGAACCTAGGACCTCCCACCTCTAGGCTTGGCTCTCAATCCACTGAGCTACCCAGCCGCCCAATCCACTGAGCTACCCAGCCGCCCACCCACCCCCTTAGGATTCTTTACAATATCTAATGATAAATGGTTCTCACGATCAATTTAAGTGTTCATTGAGGAACTTTGTATGGAAATTGAAGTTATGGATCACGAACAAGAGGAAATCATCTCAAACTACAACTCTGCTGTGACTCAGTAATAGTCGCCTTTAGATATTCCATTTTCAAAGAGCCATCATGGAAGTGAGGAATGAGACACAGTGACTCCAAAAGCAAATGTTGACAGCAGTAATAGAAAGTACAGATTTTGGTTGGCTTGTAGTACTTGCCCAGAGTTAGAAAATGAAGAAAAGTCTGGGGTCAGATTTGAACCTACGACCTCTGGTCTTGAGGCCCAGCTCTCTGTCCACTGAGCCACTCAGCTGCGCTCCAACTTCCTTTTCCTGAACTACTCAAGGGTTTTCAACTTTCCCAGGGTTGGTTGGTTTCGTTGTTTGGTAGCTAGGAGCCTGACTACATGGCTTCAAGGCTAAATGGCCACAGGTGCCCAGGCTATTTGGCTTGCTGGAGGCTTCATTCATTAGGACACTCAAAAAGCCTGCTGATCTGAACCATGGACTTCAGGAGAAGCCTGAGCTTCACAAAGCTTCCTTTGACAAAGGGCACTCCATCAACAAGTGCCTTCTTCTTCTGGGACAAGCACAATGGAGAAGCTGGGGAAATGGCTAATCGGTGCCAGTCCCAGCTGATTCAACCCTTTCTGCTGAGCCTCTCTTCCTTCCCTCCGTGGCCACAAAAAGCTCAGCTGAAAACAAGCCATAACCCTTCATGAGGAAGCTCTTCAGTGGGTTGATTTCCAAAGGTGCTGCCTGAGGATAGAAGGAAGGACTTCCCCAAAAGGTCCCCAGGGAGGTACCTGAACTAAAGAAAGAGTCCATGCTGTATCCACACCTGCTCTTACCCAGCTCTCTTTGTGGTCCCAGGATGGCTCCGATCTGAATAGAGCTCAACAGGTGGAACTGCATAAGGAGGATACCAGCAGAGACCAGCTTGACAATAGGAAAGAACTTCCTTGGGGAGCAAAATTGGAACTGCCACCTATGGTCATAGAGCCAGACAGGTAGTGGAGAGATTTCTATCATTTCCATTGCCTGAGAGGGATGTCCAATAATAATTCCTTTCTTGGCTTCTATTTTTAATATTAAAGGGATTTCTCAACCCCAGGATGAATATTTTTTTCTTTTAGATGTTAATTATATTGTTTTAAAATGTTAATTCTATTCATCGATGCCAGTCAAGTTATTTCTTTTTTTTAAACCCTTATATATATACTGTATATTATATATATGTATATGTATATGTATATATCTGTATATGTATATGTATATGTATATATATGTATATATATACATATATATACTGTGTATTGGCTCCAAGGCAGAAGAGTGGTAAGGGCTAGGCAATGGGGGTCAAGTGACTTGCCCAGGTTCACACAGCTGGGAAGTGGCTGAAGGCGGATTCGAACCTAGGACCTCCCACCTCTAGGCTTGGCTCTCAATCCACTGAGCTACCCAGCCGCCCAATCCACTGAGCTACCCAGCCGCCCACCCACCCCCTTAGGATTCTTTACAATATCTAATGATAAATGGTTCTCACGATCAATTTAAGTGTTCATTGAGGAACTTTGTATGGAAATTGAAGTTATGGATCACGAACAAGAGGAAATCATCTCAAACTACAACTCTGCTGTGACTCAGTAATAGTCGCCTTTAGATATTCCATTTTCAAAGAGCCATCATGGAAGTGAGGAATGAGACACAGTGACTCCAAAAGCAAATGTTGACAGCAGTAATAGAAAGTACAGATTTTGGTTGGCTTGTAGTACTTGCCCAGAGTTAGAAAATGAAGAAAAGTCTGGGGTCAGATTTGAACCTACGACCTCTGGTCTTGAGGCCCAGCTCTCTGTCCACTGAGCCACTCAGCTGCGCTCCAACTTCCTTTTCCTGAACTACTCAAGGGTTTTCAACTTTCCCAGGGTTGGTTGGTTTCGTTGTTTGGTAGCTAGGAGCCTGACTACATGGCTTCAAGGCTAAATGGCCACAGGTGCCCAGGCTATTTGGCTTGCTGGAGGCTTCATTCATTAGGACACTCAAAAAGCCTGCTGATCTGAACCATGGACTTCAGGAGAAGCCTGAGCTTCACAAAGCTTCCTTTGACAAAGGGCACTCCATCAACAAGTGCCTTCTTCTTCTGGGACAAGCACAATGGAGAAGCTGGGGAAATGGCTAATCGGTGCCAGTCCCAGCTGATTCAACCCTTTCTGCTGAGCCTCTCTTCCTTCCCTCCGTGGCCACAAAAAGCTCAGCTGAAAACAAGCCATAACCCTTCATGAGGAAGCTCTTCAGTGGGTTGATTTCCAAAGGTGCTGCCTGAGGATAGAAGGAAGGACTTCCCCAAAAGGTCCCCAGGGAGGTACCTGAACTAAAGAAAGAGTCCATGCTGTATCCACACCTGCTCTTACCCAGCTCTCTTTGTGGTCCCAGGATGGCTCCGATCTGAATAGAGCTCAACAGGTGGAACTGCATAAGGAGGATACCAGCAGAGACCAGCTTGACAATAGGAAAGAACTTCCTTGGGGAGCAAAATTGGAACTGCCACCTATGGTCATAGAGCCAGACAGGTAGTGGAGAGATTTCTATCATTTCCATTGCCTGAGAGGGATGTCCAATAATAATTCCTTTCTTGGCTTCTATTTTTAATATTAAAGGGATTTCTCAACCCCAGGATGAATATTTTTTTCTTTTAGATGTTAATTATATTGTTTTAAAATGTTAATTCTATTCATCGATGCCAGTCAAGTTATTTCTTTTTTTTAAACCCTTATATATATACTGTATATTATATATATGTATATGTATATGTATATATCTGTATCTGTATATGTATATGTATATATATGTATATATATATATATACTGTGTATTGGCTCCAAGGCAGAAGAGTGGTAAGGGCTAGGCAATGGGGGTCAAGTGACTTGCCCAGGTTCACACAGCTGGGAAGTGGCTGAAGCCGGATTCGAACCTAGGACCTCCCACCTCTAGGCTTGGCTCTCAATCCACTGAGCTACCCAGCCGCCCAATCCACTGAGCTACCCAGCCGCCCACCCACCCCCTTAGGATTCTTTACAATATCTAATGATAAATGGTTCTCACGATCAATTTAAGTGTTCATTGAGGAACTTTGTATGGAAATTGAAGTTATGGATCACGAACAAGAGGAAATAATCTCAAACTACAACTCTGCTGTGACTCAGTAATAGTCGCCTTTAGATATTCCATTTTCAAAGAGCCATCATGGAAGTGATGAATGAGACACAGTGACTCCAAAAGCAAATGTTGACAGCAGTAATAGAAAGTACAGATTTTGGTTGGCTTGTAGTACTTGCCCAGAGTTAGAAAATGAAGAAAAGTCTGGGGTCAGATTTGAACCTACGACCTCTGGTCTTGAGGCCCAGCTCTCTGTCCACTGAGCCACTCAGCTGCGCTCCAACTTCCTTTTCCTGAACTACTCAAGGGTTTTCAACTTTCCCAGGGTTGGTTGGTTTCGTTGTTTGGTAGCTAGGAGCCTGACTACATGGCTTCAAGGCTAAATGGCCACAGGTGCCCAGGCTATTTGGCTTGCTGGAGGCTTCATTCATTAGGACACTCAAAAAGCCTGCTGATCTGAACCATGGACTTCAGGAGAAGCCTGAGCTTCACAAAGCTTCCTTTGACAAAGGGCACTCCATCAACAAGTGCCTTCTTCTTCTGGGACAAGCACAATGGAGAAGCTGGGGAAATGGCTAATCGGTGCCAGTCCCAGCTGATTCAACCCTTTCTGCTGAGCCTCTCTTCCTTCCCTCCGTGGCCACAAAAAGCTCAGCTGAAAACAAGCCATAACCCTTCATGAGGAAGCTCTTCAGTGGGTTGATTTCCAAAGGTGCTGCCTGAGGATAGAAGGAAGGACTTCCCCAAAAGGTCCCCAGGGAGGTACCTGAACTAAAGAAAGAGTCCATGCTGTATCCACACCTGCTCTTACCCAGCTCTCTTTGTGGTCCCAGGATGGCTCCGATCTGAATAGAGCTCAACAGGTGGAACTGCATAAGGAGGATACCAGCAGAGACCAGCTTGACAATAGGAAAGAACTTCCTTGGGGAGCAAAATTGGAACTGCCACCTATGGTCATAGAGCCAGACAGGTAGTGGAGAGATTTCTATCATTTCCATTGCCTGAGAGGGATGTCCAATAATAATTCCTTTCTTGGCTTCTATTTTTAATATTAAAGGGATTTCTCAACCCCAGGATGAATATTTTTTTCTTTTAGATGTTAATTATATTGTTTTAAAATGTTAATTCTATTCATCGATGCCAGTCAAGTTATTTCTTTTTTTTAAACCCTTATATATATACTGTATATTATATATATGTATATGTATATGTATATATCTGTATCTGTATATGTATATGTATATATATGTATATATATATATATATACTGTGTATTGGCTCCAAGGCAGAAGAGTGGTAAGGGCTAGGCAATGGGGGTCAAGTGACTTGCCCAGGTTCACACAGCTGGGAAGTGGCTGAAGCCGGATTCGAACCTAGGACCTCCCACCTCTAGGCTTGGCTCTCAATCCACTGAGCTACCCAGCCGCCCACCCACCCCCTTAGGATTCTTTACAATATCTAATGATAAATGGTTCTCACGATCAATTTAAGTGTTCATTGAGGAACTTTGTATGGAAATTGAAGTTATGGATCACGAACAAGAGGAAATCATCTCAAACTACAACTCTGCTGTGACTCAGTAATAGTCGCCTTTAGATATTCCATTTTCAAAGAGCCATCATGGAAGTGAGGAATGAGACACAGTGACTCCAAAAGCAAATGTTGACAGCAGTAATAGAAAGTACAGATTTTGGTTGGCTTGTAGTACTTGCCCAGAGTTAGAAAATGAAGAAAAGTCTGGGGTCAGATTTGAACCTACGACCTCTGGTCTTGAGGCCCAGCTCTCTGTCCACTGAGCCACTCAGCTGCGCTCCAACTTCCTTTTCCTGAACTACTCAAGGGTTTTCAACTTTCCCAGGGTTGGTTGGTTTCGTTGTTTGGTAGCTAGGAGCCTGACTACATGGCTTCAAGGCTAAATGGCCACAGGTGCCCAGGCTATTTGGCTTGCTGGAGGCTTCATTCATTAGGACACTCAAAAAGCCTGCTGATCTGAACCATGGACTTCAGGAGAAGCCTGAGCTTCACAAAGCTTCCTTTGACAAAGGGCACTCCATCAACAAGTGCCTTCTTCTTCTGGGACAAGCACAATGGAGAAGCTGGGGAAATGGCTAATCGGTGCCAGTCCCAGCTGATTCAACCCTTTCTGCTGAGCCTCTCTTCCTTCCCTCCGTGGCCACAAAAAGCTCAGCTGAAAACAAGCCATAACCCTTCATGAGGAAGCTCTTCAGTGGGTTGATTTCCAAAGGTGCTGCCTGAGGATAGAAGGAAGGACTTCCCCAAAAGGTCCCCAGGGAGGTACCTGAACTAAAGAAAGAGTCCATGCTGTATCCACACCTGCTCTTACCCAGCTCTCTTTGTGGTCCCAGGATGGCTCCGATCTGAATAGAGCTCAACAGGTGGAACTGCATAAGGAGGATACCAGCAGAGACCAGCTTGACAATAGGAAAGAACTTCCTTGGGGAGCAAAATTGGAACTGCCACCTATGGTCATAGAGCCAGACAGGTAGTGGAGAGATTTCTATCATTTCCATTGCCTGAGAGGGATGTCCAATAATAATTCCTTTCTTGGCTTCTATTTTTAATATTAAAGGGATTTCTCAACCCCAGGATGAATATTTTTTTCTTTTAGATGTTAATTATATTGTTTTAAAATGTTAATTCTATTCATCGATGCCAGTCAAGTTATTTCTTTTTTTTAAACCCTTATATATATACTGTATATTATATATATGTATATGTATATGTATATATCTGTATATGTATATGTATATGTATATATATGTATATATATACATATATATACTGTGTATTGGCTCCAAGGCAGAAGAGTGGTAAGGGCTAGGCAATGGGGGTCAAGTGACTTGCCCAGGTTCACACAGCTGGGAAGTGGCTGAAGCCGGATTCGAACCTAGGACCTCCCACCTCTAGGCTTGGCTCTCAATCCACTGAGCTACCCAGCCGCCCAATCCACTGAGCTACCCAGCCGCCCACCCACCCCCTTAGGATTCTTTACAATATCTAATGATAAATGGTTCTCACGATCAATTTAAGTGTTCATTGAGGAACTTTGTATGGAAATTGAAGTTATGGATCACAAACAAGAGGAAATCATCTCAAACTACAACTCTGCTGTGACTCAGTAATAGTCGCCTTTAGATATTCCATTTTCAAAGAGCCATCATGGAAGTGAGGAATGAGACACAGTGACTCCAAAAGCAAATGTTGACAGCAGTAATAGAAAGTACAGATTTTGGTTGGCTTGTAGTACTTGCCCAGAGTTAGAAAATGAAGAAAAGTCTGGGGTCAGATTTGAACCTACGACCTCTGGTCTTGAGGCCCAGCTCTCTGTCCACTGAGCCACTCAGCTGCGCTCCAACTTCCTTTTCCTGAACTACTCAAGGGTTTTCAACTTTCCCAGGGTTGGTTGGTTTCGTTGTTTGGTAGCTAGGAGCCTGACTACATGGCTTCAAGGCTAAATGGCCACAGGTGCCCAGGCTATTTGGCTTGCTGGAGGCTTCATTCATTAGGACACTCAAAAAGCCTGCTGATCTGAACCATGGACTTCAGGAGAAGCCTGAGCTTCACAAAGCTTCCTTTGACAAAGGGCACTCCATCAACAAGTGCCTTCTTCTTCTGGGACAAGCACAATGGAGAAGCTGGGGAAATGGCTAATCGGTGCCAGTCCCAGCTGATTCAACCCTTTCTGCTGAGCCTCTCTTCCTTCCCTCCGTGGCCACAAAAAGCTCAGCTGAAAACAAGCCATAACCCTTCATGAGGAAGCTCTTCAGTGGGTTGATTTCCAAAGGTGCTGCCTGAGGATAGAAGGAAGGACTTCCCCAAAAGGTCCCCAGGGAGGTACCTGAACTAAAGAAAGAGTCCATGCTGTATCCACACCTGCTCTTACCCAGCTCTCTTTGTGGTCCCAGGATGGCTCCGATCTGAATAGAGCTCAACAGGTGGAACTGCATAAGGAGGATACCAGCAGAGACCAGCTTGACAATAGGAAAGAACTTCCTTGGGGAGCAAAATTGGAACTGCCACCTATGGTCATAGAGCCAGACAGGTAGTGGAGAGATTTCTATCATTTCCATTGCCTGAGAGGGATGTCCAATAATAATTCCTTTCTTGGCTTCTATTTTTAATATTAAAGGGATTTCTCAACCCCAGGATGAATATTTTTTTTCTTTTAGATGTTAATTATATTGTTTTAAAATGTTAATTCTATTCATCGATGCCAGTCAAGTTATTTCTTTTTTTTAAACCCTTATATATATACTGTATATTATATATATATGTATATGTATATGTATATATCTGTATATGTATATGTATATATATGTATATACATGTATATATATATATATATATACTGTGTATTGGCTCCAAGGCAGAAGAGTGGTAAGGGCTAGGCAATGGGGGTCAAGTGACTTGCCCAGGTTCACACAGCTGGGAAGTGGCTGAAGCCGGATTCGAACCTAGGACCTCCCACCTCTAGGCTTGGCTCTCAATCCACTGAGGTACCCAGCCGCCCACCCACCCCCTTAGGATTCTTTACAATATCTAATGATAAATGGTTCTCACGATCAATTTAAGTGTTCATTGAGGAACTTTGTATGGAAATTGAAGTTATGGATCACGAACAAGAGGAAATAATCTCAAACTACAACTCTGCTGTGACTCAGTAATAGTCGCCTTTAGATATTCCATTTTCAAAGAGCCATCATGGAAGTGATGAATGAGACACAGTGACTCCAAAAGCAAATGTTGACAGCAGTAATAGAAAGTACAGATTTTGGTTGGCTTGTAGTACTTGCCCAGAGTTAGAAAATGAAGAAAAGTCTGGGGTCAGATTTGAACCTACGACCTCTGGTCTTGAGGCCCAGCTCTCTGTCCACTGAGCCACTCAGCTGCGCTCCAACTTCCTTTTCCTGAACTACTCAAGGGTTTTCAACTTTCCCAGGGTTGGTTGGTTTCGTTGTTTGGTAGCTAGGAGCCTGACTACATGGCTTCAAGGCTAAATGGCCACAGGTGCCCAGGCTATTTGGCTTGCTGGAGGCTTCATTCATTAGGACACTCAAAAAGCCTGCTGATCTGAACCATGGACTTCAGGAGAAGCCTGAGCTTCACAAAGCTTCCTTTGACAAAGGGCACTCCATCAACAAGTGCCTTCTTCTTCTGGGACAAGCACAATGGAGAAGCTGGGGAAATGGCTAATCGGTGCCAGTCCCAGCTGATTCAACCCTTTCTGCTGAGCCTCTCTTCCTTCCCTCCGTGGCCACAAAAAGCTCAGCTGAAAACAAGCCATAACCCTTCATGAGGAAGCTCTTCAGTGGGTTGATTTCCAAAGGTGCTGCCTGAGGATAGAAGGAAGGACTTCCCCAAAAGGTCCCCAGGGAGGTACCTGAACTAAAGAAAGAGTCCATGCTGTATCCACACCTGCTCTTACCCAGCTCTCTTTGTGGTCCCAGGATGGCTCCGATCTGAATAGAGCTCAACAGGTGGAACTGCATAAGGAGGATACCAGCAGAGACCAGCTTGACAATAGGAAAGAACTTCCTTGGGGAGCAAAATTGGAACTGCCACCTATGGTCATAGAGCCAGACAGGTAGTGGAGAGATTTCTATCATTTCCATTGCCTGAGAGGGATGTCCAATAATAATTCCTTTCTTGGCTTCTATTTTTAATATTAAAGGGATTTCTCAACCCCAGGATGAATATTTTTTTCTTTTAGATGTTAATTATATTGTTTTAAAATGTTAATTCTATTCATCGATGCCAGTCAAGTTATTTCTTTTTTTTAAACCCTTATATATATACTGTATATTATATATATGTATATGTATATATCTGTATATGTATATGTATATATATGTATATATATATATATGTATATATATATATATACATATATATACTGTGTATTGGCTCCAAGGCAGAAGAGTGGTAAGGGCTAGGCAATGGGGGTCAAGTGACTTGCCCAGGTTCACACAGCTGGGAAGTGGCTGAAGCCGGATTCGAACCTAGGACCTCCCACCTCTAGGCTTGGCTCTCAATCCACTGAGCTACCCAGCCGCCCAATCCACTGAGCTACCCAGCCGCCCACCCACCCCCTTAGGATTCTTTACAATATCTAATGATAAATGGTTCTCACGATCAATTTAAGTGTTCATTGAGGAACTTTGTATGGAAATTGAAGTTATGGATCACGAACAAGAGGAAATCATCTCAAACTACAACTCTGCTGTGACTCAGTAATAGTCGCCTTTAGATATTCCATTTTCAAAGAGCCATCATGGAAGTGAGGAATGAGACACAGTGACTCCAAAAGCAAATGTTGACAGCAGTAATAGAAAGTACAGATTTTGGTTGGCTTGTAGTACTTGCCCAGAGTTAGAAAATGAAGAAAAGTCTGGGGTCAGATTTGAACCTACGACCTCTGGTCTTGAGGCCCAGCTCTCTGTCCACTGAGCCACTCAGCTGCGCTCCAACTTCCTTTTCCTGAACTACTCAAGGGTTTTCAACTTTCCCAGGGTTGGTTGGTTTCGTTGTTTGGTAGCTAGGAGCCTGACTACATGGCTTCAAGGCTAAATGGCCACAGGTGCCCAGGCTATTTGGCTTGCTGGAGGCTTCATTCATTAGGACACTCAAAAAGCCTGCTGATCTGAACCATGGACTTCAGGAGAAGCCTGAGCTTCACAAAGCTTCCTTTGACAAAGGGCACTCCATCAACAAGTGCCTTCTTCTTCTGGGACAAGCACAATGGAGAAGCTGGGGAAATGGCTAATCGGTGCCAGTCCCAGCTGATTCAACCCTTTCTGCTGAGCCTCTCTTCCTTCCCTCCGTGGCCACAAAAAGCTCAGCTGAAAACAAGCCATAACCCTTCATGAGGAAGCTCTTCAGTGGGTTGATTTCCAAAGGTGCTGCCTGAGGATAGAAGGAAGGACTTCCCCAAAAGGTCCCCAGGGAGGTACCTGAACTAAAGAAAGAGTCCATGCTGTATCCACACCTGCTCTTACCCAGCTCTCTTTGTGGTCCCAGGATGGCTCCGATCTGAATAGAGCTCAACAGGTGGAACTGCATAAGGAGGATACCAGCAGAGACCAGCTTGACAATAGGAAAGAACTTCCTTGGGGAGCAAAATTGGAACTGCCACCTATGGTCATAGAGCCAGACAGGTAGTGGAGAGATTTCTATCATTTCCATTGCCTGAGAGGGATGTCCAATAATAATTCCTTTCTTGGCTTCTATTTTTAATATTAAAGGGATTTCTCAACCCCAGGATGAATATTTTTTTCTTTTAGATGTTAATTATATTGTTTTAAAATGTTAATTCTATTCATCGATGCCAGTCAAGTTATTTCTTTTTTTTAAACCCTTATATATATACTGTATATTATATATATGTATATGTATATGTATATATCTGTATATGTATATGTATATGTATATATATGTATATATATGTATATATATATACTGTGTATTGGCTCCAAGGCAGAAGAGTGGTAAGGGCTAGGCAATGGGGGTCAAGTGACTTGCCCAGGTTCACACAGCTGGGAAGTGGCTGAAGCCGGATTCGAACCTAGGACCTCCCACCTCTAGGCTTGGCTCTCAATCCACTGAGCTACCCAGCCGCCCAATCCACTGAGCTACCCAGCCGCCCACCCACCCCCTTAGGATTCTTTACAATATCTAATGATAAATGGTTCTCACGATCAATTTAAGTGTTCATTGAGGAACTTTGTATGGAAATTGAAGTTATAGATCACGAACAAGAGGAAATAATCTCAAACTACAACTCTGCTGTGACTCAGTAATAGTCGCCTTTAGATATTCCATTTTCAAAGAGCCATCATGGAAGTGATGAATGAGACACAGTGACTCCAAAAGCAAATGTTGACAGCAGTAATAGAAAGTACAGATTTTGGTTGGCTTGTAGTACTTGCCCAGAGTTAGAAAATGAAGAAAAGTCTGGGGTCAGATTTGAACCTACGACCTCTGGTCTTGAGGCCCAGCTCTCTGTCCACTGAGCCACTCAGCTGCGCTCCAACTTCCTTTTCCTGAACTACTCAAGGGTTTTCAACTTTCCCAGGGTTGGTTGGTTTCGTTGTTTGGTAGCTAGGAGCCTGACTACATGGCTTCAAGGCTAAATGGCCACAGGTGCCCAGGCTATTTGGCTTGCTGGAGGCTTCATTCATTAGGACACTCAAAAAGCCTGCTGATCTGAACCATGGACTTCAGGAGAAGCCTGAGCTTCACAAAGCTTCCTTTGACAAAGGGCACTCCATCAACAAGTGCCTTCTTCTTCTGGGACAAGCACAATGGAGAAGCTGGGGAAATGGCTAATCGGTGCCAGTCCCAGCTGATTCAACCCTTTCTGCTGAGCCTCTCTTCCTTCCCTCCGTGGCCACAAAAAGCTCAGCTGAAAACAAGCCATAACCCTTCATGAGGAAGCTCTTCAGTGGGTTGATTTCCAAAGGTGCTGCCTGAGGATAGAAGGAAGGACTTCCCCAAAAGGTCCCCAGGGAGGTACCTGAACTAAAGAAAGAGTCCATGCTGTATCCACACCTGCTCTTACCCAGCTCTCTTTGTGGTCCCAGGATGGCTCCGATCTGAATAGAGCTCAACAGGTGGAACTGCATAAGGAGGATACCAGCAGAGACCAGCTTGACAATAGGAAAGAACTTCCTTGGGGAGCAAAATTGGAACTGCCACCTATGGTCATAGAGCCAGACAGGTAGTGGAGAGATTTCTATCATTTCCATTGCCTGAGAGGGATGTCCAATAATAATTCCTTTCTTGGCTTCTATTTTTAATATTAAAGGGATTTCTCAACCCCAGGATGAATATTTTTTTCTTTTAGATGTTAATTATATTGTTTTAAAATGTTAATTCTATTCATCGATGCCAGTCAAGTTATTTCTTTTTTTTAAACCCTTATATATATACTGTATATTATATATATGTATATGTATATATCTGTATATGTATATGTATATATATGTATATATATATATATATGTATATATATATATATACATATATATACTGTGTATTGGCTCCAAGGCAGAAGAGTGGTAAGGGCTAGGCAATTGGGGTCAAGTGACTTGCCCAGGTTCACACAGCTGGGAAGTGGCTGAAGCCGGATTCGAACCTAGGACCTCCCACCTCTAGGCTTGGCTCTCAATCCACTGAGCTACCCAGCCGCCCAATCCACTGAGCTACCCAGCCGCCCACCCACCCCCTTAGGATTCTTTACAATATCTAATGATAAATGGTTCTCACGATCAATTTAAGTGTTCATTGAGGAACTTTGTATGGAAATTGAAGTTATGGATCACGAACAAGAGGAAATCATCTCAAACTACAACTCTGCTGTGACTCAGTAATAGTCGCCTTTAGATATTCCATTTTCAAAGAGCCATCATGGAAGTGAGGAATGAGACACAGTGACTCCAAAAGCAAATGTTGACAGCAGTAATAGAAAGTACAGATTTTGGTTGGCTTGTAGTACTTGCCCAGAGTTAGAAAATGAAGAAAAGTCTGGGGTCAGATTTGAACCTACGACCTCTGGTCTTGAGGCCCAGCTCTCTGTCCACTGAGCCACTCAGCTGCGCTCCAACTTCCTTTTCCTGAACTACTCAAGGGTTTTCAACTTTCCCAGGGTTGGTTGGTTTCGTTGTTTGGTAGCTAGGAGCCTGACTACATGGCTTCAAGGCTAAATGGCCACAGGTGCCCAGGCTATTTGGCTTGCTGGAGGCTTCATTCATTAGGACACTCAAAAAGCCTGCTGATCTGAACCATGGACTTCAGGAGAAGCCTGAGCTTCACAAAGCTTCCTTTGACAAAGGGCACTCCATCAACAAGTGCCTTCTTCTTCTGGGACAAGCACAATGGAGAAGCTGGGGAAATGGCTAATCGGTGCCAGTCCCAGCTGATTCAACCCTTTCTGCTGAGCCTCTCTTCCTTCCCTCCGTGGCCACAAAAAGCTCAGCTGAAAACAAGCCATAACCCTTCATGAGGAAGCTCTTCAGTGGGTTGATTTCCAAAGGTGCTGCCTGAGGATAGAAGGAAGGACTTCCCCAAAAGGTCCCCAGGGAGGTACCTGAACTAAAGAAAGAGTCCATGCTGTATCCACACCTGCTCTTACCCAGCTCTCTTTGTGGTCCCAGGATGGCTCCGATCTGAATAGAGCTCAACAGGTGGAACTGCATAAGGAGGATACCAGCAGAGACCAGCTTGACAATAGGAAAGAACTTCCTTGGGGAGCAAAATTGGAACTGCCACCTATGGTCATAGAGCCAGACAGGTAGTGGAGAGATTTCTATCATTTCCATTGCCTGAGAGGGATGTCCAATAATAATTCCTTTCTTGGCTTCTATTTTTAATATTAAAGGGATTTCTCAACCCCAGGATGAATATTTTTTTCTTTTAGATGTTAATTATATTGTTTTAAAATGTTAATTCTATTCATCGATGCCAGTCAAGTTATTTCTTTTTTTTAAACCCTTATATATATACTGTATATTATATATATGTATATGTATATGTATATATCTGTATCTGTATATGTATATGTATATATATGTATATATATGTATATATATATACTGTGTATTGGCTCCAAGGCAGAAGAGTGGTAAGGGCTAGGCAATGGGGGTCAAGTGACTTGCCCAGGTTCACACAGCTGGGAAGTGGCTGAAGCCGGATTCGAACCTAGGACCTCCCACCTCTAGGCTTGGCTCTCAATCCACTGAGCTACCCAGCCGCCCAATCCACTGAGCTACCCAGCCGCCCACCCACCCCCTTAGGATTCTTTACAATATCTAATGATAAATGGTTCTCACGATCAATTTAAGTGTTCATTGAGGAACTTTGTATGGAAATTGAAGTTATGGATCACGAACAAGAGGAAATCATCTCAAACTACAACTCTGCTGTGACTCAGTAATAGTCGCCTTTAGATATTCCATTTTCAAAGAGCCATCATGGAAGTGAGGAATGAGACACAGTGACTCCAAAAGCAAATGTTGACAGCAGTAATAGAAAGTACAGATTTTGGTTGGCTTGTAGTACTTGCCCAGAGTTAGAAAATGAAGAAAAGTCTGGGGTCAGATTTGAACCTACGACCTCTGGTCTTGAGGCCCAGCTCTCTGTCCACTGAGCCACTCAGCTGCGCTCCAACTTCCTTTTCCTGAACTACTCAAGGGTTTTCAACTTTCCCAGGGTTGGTTGGTTTCGTTGTTTGGTAGCTAGGAGCCTGACTACATGGCTTCAAGGCTAAATGGCCACAGGTGCCCAGGCTATTTGGCTTGCTGGAGGCTTCATTCATTAGGACACTCAAAAAGCCTGCTGATCTGAACCATGGACTTCAGGAGAAGCCTGAGCTTCACAAAGCTTCCTTTGACAAAGGGCACTCCATCAACAAGTGCCTTCTTCTTCTGGGACAAGCACAATGGAGAAGCTGGGGAAATGGCTAATCGGTGCCAGTCCCAGCTGATTCAACCCTTTCTGCTGAGCCTCTCTTCCTTCCCTCCGTGGCCACAAAAAGCTCAGCTGAAAACAAGCCATAACCCTTCATGAGGAAGCTCTTCAGTGGGTTGATTTCCAAAGGTGCTGCCTGAGGATAGAAGGAAGGACTTCCCCAAAAGGTCCCCAGGGAGGTACCTGAACTAAAGAAAGAGTCCATGCTGTATCCACACCTGCTCTTACCCAGCTCTCTTTGTGGTCCCAGGATGGCTCCGATCTGAATAGAGCTCAACAGGTGGAACTGCATAAGGAGGATACCAGCAGAGACCAGCTTGACAATAGGAAAGAACTTCCTTGGGGAGCAAAATTGGAACTGCCACCTATGGTCATAGAGCCAGACAGGTAGTGGAGAGATTTCTATCATTTCCATTGCCTGAGAGGGATGTCCAATAATAATTCCTTTCTTGGCTTCTATTTTTAATATTAAAGGGATTTCTCAACCCCAGGATGAATATTTTTTTCTTTTAGATGTTAATTATATTGTTTTAAAATGTTAATTCTATTCATCGATGCCAGTCAAGTTATTTCTTTTTTTTAAACCCTTATATATATACTGTATATTATATATATATGTATATGTATATGTATATATCTGTATATGTATATGTATATATATGTATATACATGTGTATATATATATATATATATATATATATATATATATATATATATATACTGTGTATTGGCTCCAAGGCAGAAGAGTGGTAAGCGCTAGGCAATGGGGGTCAAGTGACTTGCCCAGGTTCACACAGCTGGGAAGTGGCTGAAGCCGGATTCGAACCTAGGACCTCCCACCTCTAGGCTTGGCTCTCAATCCACTGAGCTACCCAGCCTCCCACCCACCCCCTTAGGATTCTTTACAATATCTAATGATAAATGGTTCTCACGATCAATTTAAGTGTTCATTGAGGAACTTTGTATGGAAATTGAAGTTATGGATCACGAACAAGAGGAAATAATCTCAAACTACAACTCTGCTGTGACTCAGTAATAGTCGCCTTTAGATATTCCATTTTCAAAGAGCCATCATGGAAGTGAGGAATGAGACACAGTGACTCCAAAAGCAAATGTTGACAGCAGTAATAGAAAGTACAGATTTTGGTTGGCTTGTAGTACTTGCCCAGAGTTAGAAAATGAAGAAAAGTCTGGGGTCAGATTTGAACCTACGACCTCTGGTCTTGAGGCCCAGCTCTCTGTCCACTGAGCCACTCAGCTGCGCTCCAACTTCCTTTTCCTGAACTACTCAAGGGTTTTCAACTTTCCCAGGGTTGGTTGGTTTCGTTGTTTGGTAGCTAGGAGCCTGACTACATGGCTTCAAGGCTAAATGGCCACAGGTGCCCAGGCTATTTGGCTTGCTGGAGGCTTCATTCATTAGGACACTCAAAAAGCCTGCTGATCTGAACCATGGACTTCAGGAGAAGCCTGAGCTTCACAAAGCTTCCTTTGACAAAGGGCACTCCATCAACAAGTGCCTTCTTCTTCTGGGACAAGCACAATGGAGAAGCTGGGGAAATGGCTAATCGGTGCCAGTCCCAGCTGATTCAACCCTTTCTGCTGAGCCTCTCTTCCTTCCCTCCGTGGCCACAAAAAGCTCAGCTGAAAACAAGCCATAACCCTTCATGAGGAAGCTCTTCAGTGGGTTGATTTCCAAAGGTGCTGCCTGAGGATAGAAGGAAGGACTTCCCCAAAAGGTCCCCAGGGAGGTACCTGAACTAAAGAAAGAGTCCATGCTGTATCCACACCTGCTCTTACCCAGCTCTCTTTGTGGTCCCAGGATGGCTCCGATCTGAATAGAGCTCAACAGGTGGAACTGCATAAGGAGGATACCAGCAGAGACCAGCTTGACAATAGGAAAGAACTTCCTTGGGGAGCAAAATTGGAACTGCCACCTATGGTCATAGAGCCAGACAGGTAGTGGAGAGATTTCTATCATTTCCATTGCCTGAGAGGGATGTCCAATAATAATTCCTTTCTTGGCTTCTATTTTTAATATTAAAGGGATTTCTCAACCCCAGGATGAATATTTTTTTCTTTTAGATGTTAATTATATTGTTTTAAAATGTTAATTCTATTCATCGATGCCAGTCAAGTTATTTCTTTTTTTTAAACCCTTATATATATACTGTATATTATATATATGTATATGTATATATCTGTATATGTATATGTATATATATGTATATATATATATATATGTATATATATATATATACATATATATACTGTGTATTGGCTCCAAGGCAGAAGAGTGGTAAGGGCTAGGCAATGGGGGTCAAGTGACTTGCCCAGGTTCACACAGCTGGGAAGTGGCTGAAGCCGGATTCGAACCTAGGACCTCCCACCTCTAGGCTTGGCTCTCAATCCACTGAGCTACCCAGCCGCCCAATCCACTGAGCTACCCAGCCGCCCACCCACCCCCTTAGGATTCTTTACAATATCTAATGATAAATGGTTCTCACGATCAATTTAAGTGTTCATTGAGGAACTTTGTATGGAAATTGAAGTTATGGATCACGAACAAGAGGAAATCATCTCAAACTACAACTCTGCTGTGACTCAGTAATAGTCGCCTTTAGATATTCCATTTTCAAAGAGCCATCATGGAAGTGAGGAATGAGACACAGTGACTCCAAAAGCAAATGTTGACAGCAGTAATAGAAAGTACAGATTTTGGTTGGCTTGTAGTACTTGCCCAGAGTTAGAAAATGAAGAAAAGTCTGGGGTCAGATTTGAACCTACGACCTCTGGTCTTGAGGCCCAGCTCTCTGTCCACTGAGCCACTCAGCTGCGCTCCAACTTCCTTTTCCTGAACTACTCAAGGGTTTTCAACTTTCCCAGGGTTGGTTGGTTTCGTTGTTTGGTAGCTAGGAGCCTGACTACATGGCTTCAAGGCTAAATGGCCACAGGTGCCCAGGCTATTTGGCTTGCTGGAGGCTTCATTCATTAGGACACTCAAAAAGCCTGCTGATCTGAACCATGGACTTCAGGAGAAGCCTGAGCTTCACAAAGCTTCCTTTGACAAAGGGCACTCCATCAACAAGTGCCTTCTTCTTCTGGGACAAGCACAATGGAGAAGCTGGGGAAATGGCTAATCGGTGCCAGTCCCAGCTGATTCAACCCTTTCTGCTGAGCCTCTCTTCCTTCCCTCCGTGGCCACAAAAAGCTCAGCTGAAAACAAGCCATAACCCTTCATGAGGAAGCTCTTCAGTGGGTTGATTTCCAAAGGTGCTGCCTGAGGATAGAAGGAAGGACTTCCCCAAAAGGTCCCCAGGGAGGTACCTGAACTAAAGAAAGAGTCCATGCTGTATCCACACCTGCTCTTACCCAGCTCTCTTTGTGGTCCCAGGATGGCTCCGATCTGAATAGAGCTCAACAGGTGGAACTGCATAAGGAGGATACCAGCAGAGACCAGCTTGACAATAGGAAAGAACTTCCTTGGGGAGCAAAATTGGAACTGCCACCTATGGTCATAGAGCCAGACAGGTAGTGGAGAGATTTCTATCATTTCCATTGCCTGAGAGGGATGTCCAATAATAATTCCTTTCTTGGCTTCTATTTTTAATATTAAAGGGATTTCTCAACCCCAGGATGAATATTTTTTTCTTTTAGATGTTAATTATATTGTTTTAAAATGTTAATTCTATTCATCGATGCCAGTCAAGTTATTTCTTTTTTTTAAACCCTTATATATATACTGTATATTATATATATGTATATGTATATGTATATATCTGTATCTGTATATGTATATGTATATATATGTATATATATGTATATATATATACTGTGTATTGGCTCCAAGGCAGAAGAGTGGTAAGGGCTAGGCAATGGGGGTCAAGTGACTTGCCCAGGTTCACACAGCTGGGAAGTGGCTGAAGCCGGATTCGAACCTAGGACCTCCCACCTCTAGGCTTGGCTCTCAATCCACTGAGCTACCCAGCCGCCCAATCCACTGAGCTACCCAGCCGCCCACCCACCCCCTTAGGATTCTTTACAATATCTAATGATAAATGGTTCTCACGATCAATTTAAGTGTTCATTGAGGAACTTTGTATGGAAATTGAAGTTATGGATCACGAACAAGAGGAAATCATCTCAAACTACAACTCTGCTGTGACTCAGTAATAGTCGCCTTTAGATATTCCATTTTCAAAGAGCCATCATGGAAGTGAGGAATGAGACACAGTGACTCCAAAAGCAAATGTTGACAGCAGTAATAGAAAGTACAGATTTTGGTTGGCTTGTAGTACTTGCCCAGAGTTAGAAAATGAAGAAAAGTCTGGGGTCAGATTTGAACCTACGACCTCTGGTCTTGAGGCCCAGCTCTCTGTCCACTGAGCCACTCAGCTGCGCTCCAACTTCCTTTTCCTGAACTACTCAAGGGTTTTCAACTTTCCCAGGGTTGGTTGGTTTCGTTGTTTGGTAGCTAGGAGCCTGACTACATGGCTTCAAGGCTAAATGGCCACAGGTGCCCAGGCTATTTGGCTTGCTGGAGGCTTCATTCATTAGGACACTCAAAAAGCCTGCTGATCTGAACCATGGACTTCAGGAGAAGCCTGAGCTTCACAAAGCTTCCTTTGACAAAGGGCACTCCATCAACAAGTGCCTTCTTCTTCTGGGACAAGCACAATGGAGAAGCTGGGGAAATGGCTAATCGGTGCCAGTCCCAGCTGATTCAACCCTTTCTGCTGAGCCTCTCTTCCTTCCCTCCGTGGCCACAAAAAGCTCAGCTGAAAACAAGCCATAACCCTTCATGAGGAAGCTCTTCAGTGGGTTGATTTCCAAAGGTGCTGCCTGAGGATAGAAGGAAGGACTTCCCCAAAAGGTCCCCAGGGAGGTACCTGAACTAAAGAAAGAGTCCATGCTGTATCCACACCTGCTCTTACCCAGCTCTCTTTGTGGTCCCAGGATGGCTCCGATCTGAATAGAGCTCAACAGGTGGAACTGCATAAGGAGGATACCAGCAGAGACCAGCTTGACAATAGGAAAGAACTTCCTTGGGGAGCAAAATTGGAACTGCCACCTATGGTCATAGAGCCAGACAGGTAGTGGAGAGATTTCTATCATTTCCATTGCCTGAGAGGGATGTCCAATAATAATTCCTTTCTTGGCTTCTATTTTTAATATTAAAGGGATTTCTCAACCCCAGGATGAATATTTTTTTCTTTTAGATGTTAATTATATTGTTTTAAAATGTTAATTCTATTCATCGATGCCAGTCAAGTTATTTCTTTTTTTTAAACCCTTATATATATACTGTATATTATATATATGTATATGTATATGTATATATCTGTATCTGTATATGTATATGTATATATATGTATATACATGTATATATATATATACTGTGTATTGGCTCCAAGGCAGAAGAGTGGTAAGGGCTAGGCAATGGGGGTCAAGTGACTTGCCCAGGTTCACACAGCTGGGAAGTGGCTGAAGCCGGATTCGAACCTAGGACCTCCCACCTCTAGGCTTGGCTCTCAATCCACTGAGCTACCCAGCCGCCCACCCACCCCCTTAGGATTCTTTACAATATCTAATGATAAATGGTTCTCACGATCAATTTAAGTGTTCATTGAGGAACTTTGTATGGAAATTGAAGTTATGGATCACGAACAAGAGGAAATCATCTCAAACTACAACTCTGCTGTGACTCAGTAATAGTCGCCTTTAGATATTCCATTTTCAAAGAGCCATCATGGAAGTGAGGAATGAGACACAGTGACTCCAAAAGCAAATGTTGACAGCAGTAATAGAAAGTACAGATTTTGGTTGGCTTGTAGTACTTGCCCAGAGTTAGAAAATGAAGAAAAGTCTGGGGTCAGATTTGAACCTACGACCTCTGGTCTTGAGGCCCAGCTCTCTGTCCACTGAGCCACTCAGCTGCGCTCCAACTTCCTTTTCCTGAACTACTCAAGGGTTTTCAACTTTCCCAGGGTTGGTTGGTTTCGTTGTTTGGTAGCTAGGAGCCTGACTACATGGCTTCAAGGCTAAATGGCCACAGGTGCCCAGGCTATTTGGCTTGCTGGAGGCTTCATTCATTAGGACACTCAAAAAGCCTGCTGATCTGAACCATGGACTTCAGGAGAAGCCTGAGCTTCACAAAGCTTCCTTTGACAAAGGGCACTCCATCAACAAGTGCCTTCTTCTTCTGGGACAAGCACAATGGAGAAGCTGGGGAAATGGCTAATCGGTGCCAGTCCCAGCTGATTCAACCCTTTCTGCTGAGCCTCTCTTCCTTCCCTCCGTGGCCACAAAAAGCTCAGCTGAAAACAAGCCATAACCCTTCATGAGGAAGCTCTTCAGTGGGTTGATTTCCAAAGGTGCTGCCTGAGGATAGAAGGAAGGACTTCCCCAAAAGGTCCCCAGGGAGGTACCTGAACTAAAGAAAGAGTCCATGCTGTATCCACACCTGCTCTTACCCAGCTCTCTTTGTGGTCCCAGGATGGCTCCGATCTGAATAGAGCTCAACAGGTGGAACTGCATAAGGAGGATACCAGCAGAGACCAGCTTGACAATAGGAAAGAACTTCCTTGGGGAGCAAAATTGGAACTGCCACCTATGGTCATAGAGCCAGACAGGTAGTGGAGAGATTTCTATCATTTCCATTGCCTGAGAGGGATGTCCAATAATAATTCCTTTCTTGGCTTCTATTTTTAATATTAAAGGGATTTCTCAACCCCAGGATGAATATTTTTTTCTTTTAGATGTTAATTATATTGTTTTAAAATGTTAATTCTATTCATCGATGCCAGTCAAGTTATTTCTTTTTTTTAAACCCTTATATATATACTGTATATTATATATATGTATATGTATATATCTGTATATGTATATGTATATATCTGTATATGTATATGTATATGTATATATATATATATATATACATATATATACTGTGTATTGGCTCCAAGGCAGAAGAGTGGTAAGGGCTAGGCAATGGGGGTCAAGTGACTTGCCCAGGTTCACACAGCTGGGAAGTGGCTGAAGCCGGATTCGAACCTAGGACCTCCCACCTCTAGGCTTGGCTCTCAATCCACTGAGCTACCCAGCCGCCCAATCCACTGAGCTACCCAGCCGCCCACCCACCCCCTTAGGATTCTTTACAATATCTAATGATAAATGGTTCTCACGATCAATTTAAGTGTTCATTGAGGAACTTTGTATGGAAATTGAAGTTATGGATCACGAACAAGAGGAAATCATCTCAAACTACAACTCTGCTGTGACTCAGTAATAGTCGCCTTTAGATATTCCATTTTCAAAGAGCCATCATGGAAGTGAGGAATGAGACACAGTGACTCCAAAAGCAAATGTTGACAGCAGTAATAGAAAGTACAGATTTTGGTTGGCTTGTAGTACTTGCCCAGAGTTAGAAAATGAAGAAAAGTCTGGGGTCAGATTTGAACCTACGACCTCTGGTCTTGAGGCCCAGCTCTCTGTCCACTGAGCCACTCAGCTGCGCTCCAACTTCCTTTTCCTGAACTACTCAAGGGTTTTCAACTTTCCCAGGGTTGGTTGGTTTCGTTGTTTGGTAGCTAGGAGCCTGACTACATGGCTTCAAGGCTAAATGGCCACAGGTGCCCAGGCTATTTGGCTTGCTGGAGGCTTCATTCATTAGGACACTCAAAAAGCCTGCTGATCTGAACCATGGACTTCAGGAGAAGCCTGAGCTTCACAAAGCTTCCTTTGACAAAGGGCACTCCATCAACAAGTGCCTTCTTCTTCTGGGACAAGCACAATGGAGAAGCTGGGGAAATGGCTAATCGGTGCCAGTCCCAGCTGATTCAACCCTTTCTGCTGAGCCTCTCTTCCTTCCCTCCGTGGCCACAAAAAGCTCAGCTGAAAACAAGCCATAACCCTTCATGAGGAAGCTCTTCAGTGGGTTGATTTCCAAAGGTGCTGCCTGAGGATAGAAGGAAGGACTTCCCCAAAAGGTCCCCAGGGAGGTACCTGAACTAAAGAAAGAGTCCATGCTGTATCCACACCTGCTCTTACCCAGCTCTCTTTGTGGTCCCAGGATGGCTCCGATCTGAATAGAGCTCAACAGGTGGAACTGCATAAGGAGGATACCAGCAGAGACCAGCTTGACAATAGGAAAGAACTTCCTTGGGGAGCAAAATTGGAACTGCCACCTATGGTCATAGAGCCAGACAGGTAGTGGAGAGATTTCTATCATTTCCATTGCCTGAGAGGGATGTCCAATAATAATTCCTTTCTTGGCTTCTATTTTTAATATTAAAGGGATTTCTCAACCCCAGGATGAATATTTTTTTCTTTTAGATGTTAATTATATTGTTTTAAAATGTTAATTCTATTCATCGATGCCAGTCAAGTTATTTCTTTTTTTTAAACCCTTATATATATACTGTATATTATATATATGTATATGTATATGTATATATCTGTATCTGTATATGTATATGTATATATATGTATATATATGTATATATATATACTGTGTATTGGCTCCAAGGCAGAAGAGTGGTAAGGGCTAGGCAATGGGGGTCAAGTGACTTGCCCAGGTTCACACAGCTGGGAAGTGGCTGAAGCCGGATTCGAACCTAGGACCTCCCACCTCTAGGCTTGGCTCTCAATCCACTGAGCTACCCAGCCGCCCAATCCACTGAGCTACCCAGCCGCCCACCCACCCCCTTAGGATTCTTTACAATATCTAATGATAAATGGTTCTCACGATCAATTTAAGTGTTCATTGAGGAACTTTGTATGGAAATTGAAGTTATGGATCACGAACAAGAGGAAATCATCTCAAACTACAACTCTGCTGTGACTCAGTAATAGTCGCCTTTAGATATTCCATTTTCAAAGAGCCATCATGGAAGTGAGGAATGAGACACAGTGACTCCAAAAGCAAATGTTGACAGCAGTAATAGAAAGTACAGATTTTGGTTGGCTTGTAGTACTTGCCCAGAGTTAGAAAATGAAGAAAAGTCTGGGGTCAGATTTGAACCTACGACCTCTGGTCTTGAGGCCCAGCTCTCTGTCCACTGAGCCACTCAGCTGCGCTCCAACTTCCTTTTCCTGAACTACTCAAGGGTTTTCAACTTTCCCAGGGTTGGTTGGTTTCGTTGTTTGGTAGCTAGGAGCCTGACTACATGGCTTCAAGGCTAAATGGCCACAGGTGCCCAGGCTATTTGGCTTGCTGGAGGCTTCATTCATTAGGACACTCAAAAAGCCTGCTGATCTGAACCATGGACTTCAGGAGAAGCCTGAGCTTCACAAAGCTTCCTTTGACAAAGGGCACTCCATCAACAAGTGCCTTCTTCTTCTGGGACAAGCACAATGGAGAAGCTGGGGAAATGGCTAATCGGTGCCAGTCCCAGCTGATTCAACCCTTTCTGCTGAGCCTCTCTTCCTTCCCTCCGTGGCCACAAAAAGCTCAGCTGAAAACAAGCCATAACCCTTCATGAGGAAGCTCTTCAGTGGGTTGATTTCCAAAGGTGCTGCCTGAGGATAGAAGGAAGGACTTCCCCAAAAGGTCCCCAGGGAGGTACCTGAACTAAAGAAAGAGTCCATGCTGTATCCACACCTGCTCTTACCCAGCTCTCTTTGTGGTCCCAGGATGGCTCCGATCTGAATAGAGCTCAACAGGTGGAACTGCATAAGGAGGATACCAGCAGAGACCAGCTTGACAATAGGAAAGAACTTCCTTGGGGAGCAAAATTGGAACTGCCACCTATGGTCATAGAGCCAGACAGGTAGTGGAGAGATTTCTATCATTTCCATTGCCTGAGAGGGATGTCCAATAATAATTCCTTTCTTGGCTTCTATTTTTAATATTAAAGGGATTTCTCAACCCCAGGATGAATATTTTTTTCTTTTAGATGTTAATTATATTGTTTTAAAATGTTAATTCTATTCATCGATGCCAGTCAAGTTATTTCTTTTTTTTAAACCCTTATATATATACTGTATATTATATATATGTATATGTATATGTATATATCTGTATCTGTATCTGTATATGTATATATATGTATATATATATATATATATATACTGTGTATTGGCTCCAAGGCAGAAGAGTGGTAAGGGCTAGGCAATGGGGGTCAAGTGACTTGCCCAGGTTCACACAGCTGGGAAGTGGCTGAAGCCGGATTCGAACCTAGGACCTCCCACCTCTAGGCTTGGCTCTCAATCCACTGAGCTACCCAGCCGCCCAATCCACTGAGCTACCCAGCCGCCCACCCACCCCCTTAGGATTCTTTACAATATCTAATGATAAATGGTTCTCACGATCAATTTAAGTGTTCATTGAGGAACTTTGTATGGAAATTGAAGTTATGGATCACGAACAAGAGGAAATAATCTCAAACTACAACTCTGCTGTGACTCAGTAATAGTCGCCTTTAGATATTCCATTTTCAAAGAGCCATCATGGAAGTGATGAATGAGACACAGTGACTCCAAAAGCAAATGTTGACAGCAGTAATAGAAAGTACAGATTTTGGTTGGCTTGTAGTACTTGCCCAGAGTTAGAAAATGAAGAAAAGTCTGGGGTCAGATTTGAACCTACGACCTCTGGTCTTGAGGCCCAGCTCTCTGTCCACTGAGCCACTCAGCTGTGCTCCAACTTCTTTTTCCTGAACTACTCAAGGGTTTTCAACTTTCCCAGGGTTGGTTGGTTTCGTTGTTTGGTAGCTAGGAGCCTGACTACATGGCTTCAAGGCTAAATGGCCACAGGTGCCCAGGCTATTTGGCTTGCTGGAGGCTTCATTCATTAGGACACTCAAAAAGCCTGCTGATCTGAACCATGGACTTCAGGAGAAGCCTGAGCTTCACAAAGCTTCCTTTGACAAAGGGCACTCCATCAACAAGTGCCTTCTTCTTCTGGGACAAGCACAATGGAGAAGCTGGGGAAATGGCTAATCGGTGCCAGTCCCAGCTGATTCAACCCTTTCTGCTGAGCCTCTCTTCCTTCCCTCCGTGGCCACAAAAAGCTCAGCTGAAAACAAGCCATAACCCTTCATGAGGAAGCTCTTCAGTGGGTTGATTTCCAAAGGTGCTGCCTGAGGATAGAAGGAAGGACTTCCCCAAAAGGTCCCCAGGGAGGTACCTGAACTAAAGAAAGAGTCCATGCTGTATCCACACCTGCTCTTACCCAGCTCTCTTTGTGGTCCCAGGATGGCTCCGATCTGAATAGAGCTCAACAGGTGGAACTGCATAAGGAGGATACCAGCAGAGACCAGCTTGACAATAGGAAAGAACTTCTTTGGGGAGCAAAATTGGAACTGCCACCTATGGTCATAGAGCCAGACAGGTAGTGGAGAGATTTCTATCATTTCCATTGCCTGAGAGGGATGTCCAATAATAATTCCTTTCTTGGCTTCTATTTTTAATATTAAAGGGATTTCTCAACCCCAGGATGAATATTTTTTTCTTTTAGATGTTAATTATATTGTTTTAAAATGTTAATTCTATTCATCGATGCCAGTCAAGTTATTTCTTTTTTTTAAACCCTTATATATATACTGTATATTATATATATATGTATATGTATATGTATATATATGTATATGTATATGTATATATATGTATATACATGTATATATATATACTGTGTTTTGGCTCCAAGGCAGAAGAGTGGTAAGGGCTAGGCAATGGGGGTCAAGTGACTTGCCCAGGTTCACACAGCTGGGAAGTGGCTGAAGCCGGATTCGAACCTAGGACCTCCCACCTCTAGGCTTGGCTCTCAATCCACTGAGCTACCCAGCCGCCCACCCACCCCCTTAGGATTCTTTACAATATCTAATGATAAATGGTTCTCACGATCAATTTAAGTGTTCATTGAGGAACTTTGTATGGAAATTGAAGTTATGGATCACGAACAAGAGGAAATAATCTCAAACTACAACTCTGCTGTGACTCAGTAATAGTCGCCTTTAGATATTCCATTTTCAAAGAGCCATCATGGAAGTGAGGAATGAGACACAGTGACTCCAAAAGCAAATGTTGACAGCAGTAATAGAAAGTACAGATTTTGGTTGGCTTGTAGTACTTGCCCAGAGTTAGAAAATGAAGAAAAGTCTGGGGTCAGATTTGAACCTACGACCTCTGGTCTTGAGGCCCAGCTCTCTGTCCACTGAGCCACTCAGCTGCGCTCCAACTTCCTTTTCCTGAACTACTCAAGGGTTTTCAACTTTCCCAGGGTTGGTTGGTTTCGTTGTTTGGTAGCTAGGAGCCTGACTACATGGCTTCAAGGCTAAATGGCCACAGGTGCCCAGGCTATTTGGCTTGCTGGAGGCTTCATTCATTAGGACACTCAAAAAGCCTGCTGATCTGAACCATGGACTTCAGGAGAAGCCTGAGCTTCACAAAGCTTCCTTTGACAAAGGGCACTCCATCAACAAGTGCCTTCTTCTTCTGGGACAAGCACAATGGAGAAGCTGGGGAAATGGCTAATCGGTGCCAGTCCCAGCTGATTCAACCCTTTCTGCTGAGCCTCTCTTCCTTCCCTCCGTGGCCACAAAAAGCTCAGCTGAAAACAAGCCATAACCCTTCATGAGGAAGCTCTTCAGTGGGTTGATTTCCAAAGGTGCTGCCTGAGGATAGAAGGAAGGACTTCCCCAAAAGGTCCCCAGGGAGGTACCTGAACTAAAGAAAGAGTCCATGCTGTATCCACACCTGCTCTTACCCAGCTCTCTTTGTGGTCCCAGGATGGCTCCGATCTGAATAGAGCTCAACAGGTGGAACTGCATAAGGAGGATACCAGCAGAGACCAGCTTGACAATAGGAAAGAACTTCCTTGGGGAGCAAAATTGGAACTGCCACCTATGGTCATAGAGCCAGACAGGTAGTGGAGAGATTTCTATCATTTCCATTGCCTGAGAGGGATGTCCAATAATAATTCCTTTCTTGGCTTCTATTTTTAATATTAAAGGGATTTCTCAACCCCAGGATGAATATTTTTTTCTTTTATATGTTAATTATATTGTTTTAAAATGTTAATTCTATTCATCGATGCCAGTCAAGTTATTTCTTTTTTTTAAACCCTTATGTATATACTGTATATTATATATATATGTATATGTATATGTATATATATGTATATGTATATGTATATATATGTATATACATGTATATATATATATACTGTGTATTGGCTCCAAGGCAGAAGAGTGGTAAGGGCTAGGCAATGGGGGTCAAGTGACTTGCCCAGGTTCACACAGCTGGGAAGTGGCTGAAGCCGGATTCGAACCTAGGACCTCCCACCTCTAGGCTTCGCTCTCAATCCACTGAGCTACCCAGCCGCCCAATCCATTGAGCTACCCAGCCGCCCACCCACCCCCTTAGGATTCTTTACAATATCTAATGATAAATGGTTCTCACGATCAATTTAAGTGTTCATTGAGGAACTTTGTATGGAAATTGAAGTTATGGATCACGAACAAGAGGAAATAATCTCAAACTACAACTCTGCTGTGACTCAGTAATAGTCGCCTTTAGATATTCCATTTTCAAAGAGCCATCATGGAAGTGATGAATGAGACACAGTGACTCCAAAAGCAAATGTTGACAGCAGTAATAGAAAGTACAGATTTTGGTTGGCTTGTAGTACTTGCCCAGAGTTAGAAAATGAAGAAAAGTCTGGGGTCAGATTTGAACCTACGACCTCTGGTCTTGAGGCCCAGCTCTCTGTCCACTGAGCCACTCAGCTGCGCTCCAACTTCCTTTTCCTGAACTACTCAAGGGTTTTCAACTTTCCCAGGGTTGGTTGGTTTCGTTGTTTGGTAGCTAGGAGCCTGACTACATGGCTTCAAGGCTAAATGGCCACAGGTGCCCAGGCTATTTGGCTTGCTGGAGGCTTCATTCATTAGGACACTCAAAAAGCCTGCTGATCTGAACCATGGACTTCAGGAGAAGCCTGAGCTTCACAAAGCTTCCTTTGACAAAGGGCACTCCATCAACAAGTGCCTTCTTCTTCTGGGACAAGCACAATGGAGAAGCTGGGGAAATGGCTAATCGGTGCCAGTCCCAGCTGATTCAACCCTTTCTGCTGAGCCTCTCTTCCTTCCCTCCGTGGCCACAAAAAGCTCAGCTGAAAACAAGCCATAACCCTTCATGAGGAAGCTCTTCAGTGGGTTGATTTCCAAAGGTGCTGCCTGAGGATAGAAGGAAGGACTTCCCCAAAAGGTCCCCAGGGAGGTACCTGAACTAAAGAAAGAGTCCATGCTGTATCCACACCTGCTCTTACCCAGCTCTCTTTGTGGTCCCAGGATGGCTCCGATCTGAATAGAGCTCAACAGGTGGAACTGCATAAGGAGGATACCAGCAGAGACCAGCTTGACAATAGGAAAGAACTTCCTTGGGGAGCAAAATTGGAACTGCCACCTATGGTCATAGAGCCAGACAGGTAGTGGAGAGATTTCTATCATTTCCATTGCCTGAGAGGGATGTCCAATAATAATTCCTTTCTTGGCTTCTATTTTTAATATTAAAGGGATTTCTCAACCCCAGGATGAATATTTTTTTCTTTTAGATGTTAATTATATTGTTTTAAAATGTTAATTCTATTCATCGATGCCAGTCAAGTTATTTCTTTTTTTTAAACCCTTATATATATACTGTATATTATATATATGTATATGTATATGTATATATCTGTATCTGTATCTGTATATGTATATATATGTATATATATATATATATATATACTGTGTATTGGCTCCAAGGCAGAAGAGTGGTAAGGGCTAGGCAATGGGGGTCAAGTGACTTGCCCAGGTTCACACAGCTGGGAAGTGGCTGAAGCCGGATTCGAACCTAGGACCTCCCACCTCTAGGCTTGGCTCTCAATCCACTGAGCTACCCAGCCGCCCAATCCACTGAGCTACCCAGCCGCCCACCCACCCCCTTAGGATTCTTTACAATATCTAATGATAAATGGTTCTCACGATCAATTTAAGTGTTCATTGAGGAACTTTGTATGGAAATTGAAGTTATGGATCACGAACAAGAGGAAATAATCTCAAACTACAACTCTGCTGTGACTCAGTAATAGTCGCCTTTAGATATTCCATTTTCAAAGAGCCATCATGGAAGTGATGAATGAGACACAGTGACTCCAAAAGCAAATGTTGACAGCAGTAATAGAAAGTACAGATTTTGGTTGGCTTGTAGTACTTGCCCAGAGTTAGAAAATGAAGAAAAGTCTGGGGTCAGATTTGAACCTACGACCTCTGGTCTTGAGGCCCAGCTCTCTGTCCACTGAGCCACTCAGCTGTGCTCCAACTTCTTTTTCCTGAACTACTCAAGGGTTTTCAACTTTCCCAGGGTTGGTTGGTTTCGTTGTTTGGTAGCTAGGAGCCTGACTACATGGCTTCAAGGCTAAATGGCCACAGGTGCCCAGGCTATTTGGCTTGCTGGAGGCTTCATTCATTAGGACACTCAAAAAGCCTGCTGATCTGAACCATGGACTTCAGGAGAAGCCTGAGCTTCACAAAGCTTCCTTTGACAAAGGGCACTCCATCAACAAGTGCCTTCTTCTTCTGGGACAAGCACAATGGAGAAGCTGGGGAAATGGCTAATCGGTGCCAGTCCCAGCTGATTCAACCCTTTCTGCTCAGCCTGTCTTCCTTCCCTCCGTGGCCACAAAAAGCTCAGAGGAAAACAAGCCATAACCCTTCATGAGGAAGCTCTTCAGTGGGTTGATTTCCAAAGGTGCTGCCTGAGGATATAAGGAAGGACTTCCCCAAAAGGTCCCCAGGGAGGTACCTGAACTAAAGAAAGAGTCCATGCTGTATCCACACCTGCTCTTACCCAGCTCTCTTTGTGGTCCCAGGATGGCTCCGATCTGAATAGAGCTCAACAGGTGGAACTGCATAAGGAGGATACCAGCAGAGACCAGCTTGACAATAGGAAAGAACTTCCTTGGGGAGCAAAATTGGAACTGCCACCTATGGTCATAGAGCCAGACAGGTAGTGGAGAGATTTCTATCATTTCCATTGCCTGAGAGGGATGTCCAATAATAATGCCTTTCTTGGCTTCTATTTTTAATATTAAAGGATTTCTCAACCCCAGGATGAATATTTTTTTCTTTTAGATGTTAATTATATTGTTTTAAAATGTTAATTCTATTCATCGATGCCAGTCAAGTTATTTCTTTTTTTTAAACCCTTATATATATACTGTATATTATATATATGTATATGTATATGTATATATCTGTATCTGTATCTGTATCTGTATATATATGTATATATATATATATATACTGTGTATTGGCTCCAAGGCAGAAGAGTGGTAAGGGCTAGGCAATGGGGGTCAAGTGACTTGCCCAGGTTCACACAGCTGGGAAGTGGCTGAAGCCGGATTCGAACCTAGGACCTCCCACCTCTAGGCTTGGCTCTCAATCCACTGAGCTACCCAGCCGCCCAATCCACTGAGCTACCCAGCCGCCCACCCACCCCCTTAGGATTCTTTACAATATCTAATGATAAATGGTTCTCACGATCAATGTAAGTGTTCATTGAGGAACTTTGTATGGAAATTGTAGTTATGGATCACGAACAAGAGGAAATAATCTCAAACTACAACTCTGCTGTGACTCAGTAATAGTCGCCTTTAGATATTCCATTTTCAAAGAGCCATCATGGAAGTGATGAATGAGACACAGTGACTCCAAAAGCAAATGTTGACAGCAGTAATAGAAAGTACAGATTTTGGTTGGCTTGTAGTACTTGCCCAGAGTTAGAAAATGAAGAAAAGTCTGGGGTCAGATTTGAACCTACGACCTCTGGTCTTGAGGCCCAGCTCTCTGTCCACTGAGCCACTCAGCTGCGCTCCAACTTCCTTTTCCTGAACTACTCAAGGGTTTTCAACTTTCCCAGGGTTGGTTGGTTTCGTTGTTTGGTAGCTAGGAGCCTGACTACATGGCTTCAAGGCTAAATGGCCACAGGTGCCCAGGCTATTTGGCTTGCTGGAGGCTTCATTCATTAGGACACTCAAAAAGCCTGCTGATCTGAACCATGGACTTCAGGAGAAGCCTGAGCTTCACAAAGCTTCCTTTGACAAAGGGCACTCCATCAACAAGTGCCTTCTTCTTCTGGGACAAGCACAATGGAGAAGCTGGGGAAATGGCTAATCGGTGCCAGTCCCAGCTGATTCAACCCTTTCTGCTGAGCCTCTCTTCCTTCCCTCCGTGGCCACAAAGAGCTCAGCTGAAAACAAGCCATAACCCTTCATGAGGAAGCTCTTCAGTGGGTTGATTTCCAAAGGTGCTGCCTGAGGATAGAAGGAAGGACTTCCCCAAAAGGTCCCCAGGGAGGTACCT